>NC_057761.1:32752123-33352123 GCF_010389155.1 Erigeron canadensis | reverse complement strand
TTCTCCAACCCATATTTTAACCCACACGCAGATCCTATGGGAGTCATCATACTAGGCGCATTATATTGATCAATCATCTACATGGTCTTGTTAAAGTGAACATATGCTTCTTTCTCTTTTCGAATTAGAAAGATGTTTATAGTATTATGATTAAGGCTGGCATAACAGGTCACACGAAACCTGTTACGACACGGACCTGTTAAGTCATGAACCTGTTAAGGTCAAACACGAACACGACCTGTTAACTAATCGTGTCATTTTTTTCATACACGAACACGACACGAAAATTAACAGGTGCACCTGTTAAGACCTGTTAACATGTATTTTATAGAATTCTTGACTAATATTGGAAAAAAAAACATAAGGATACAAAAACTTTTACAAATCTCAACTATTTTATAGCGACAATAATCCTTAAATTACAAAAGTTCATAAATATCTTACCTTATAAAAATCATATATCAAATCATAATATCAATTCTTGGTATTTTATATATATGTATAATCTTAACATGTCTTAACAGGTCCGGATCTGTTAAGACACGAATCTTAACAGGTCTTAACAGGTTCGGACCTGTTAAGACACGAAACCTGTTAAGGTCAAACACGAAACCTGTTAAGAATAGGTCGTATTGTGTCGTGTTAACAGGTTCCGTGTCAAAATTATCAGCCTTAATTATGATCAGGAATGAAATATGGTTTTGAAGTGACATAACACAGATCAACTATGAAGGACTTTCTTCTAAGCATAAATTTGCATGGAAACTTTGACAAATTTCCGTACTACTTTTCTGTTGCTGCATCAAAAATGGATCTGAATAACAAGTATCAACACAATTTATCTTTAACACCCACCACTCCATCATCATAAAAGAGCCCCCGTCGTTTAACAAATAGAGTGTTTATGATTAGGTATAGAGAATATGATATCTAACTTTGTCATTAATACGATAAGATCTTAATCCTCCATTTTTTTACCAAAATTTCATCTAAACTAGTTATTTGTGAAAATGTAGTACATAACGGTTCCATCTATTATGTCTTAGATAATAATTTGGAAAAACTAAGCAGTGAGTTATAGAACATAATAAATAATGATATGGCTAATTAATATAATCATCATTAAAATAGATAAATAGAGATAAGTAACGAAATAGAATCCGTCTTTAGTATGGATGGAATTGAAGTTTTAAGGTGTTTTAATCTGTCTGATATTAACCGGGCTTACAGCTTTTTACCCGAAACAAAGTTTGATAATCTGAAGCTGAAAACAGACTTCGAATCATGTAGAATATCTAATTTACATTTATAATTATCATCAGAAGAGGTGCAGAAGGAGGAATGGGTGGGTGTTGTTTCGTTTTGACCACTACTACTTTCAGCAGAGCGCTGAACCAGCTTCAATCCACACATCCTAATTTCCGGACACTTTGAGTTGTGAAACTCCATCTCGACGGCAGTGGATGTTGGGTCCCACCATGAAGTGTGTCTCAATAAACTAAATGGGAAATACGTCACACATGTTTCGGTCTCCTCCACCTCCCAATAGACATCATCATCGTCGTCGTCGTCGTCGTCAGTTTCCTCCTCTGACGAATACACATACTCATCGTCTTGAGAAACCCCCATTTCCATGGAACCACCCATTGACTTTTCGACGTGCTTCATACTTACAATTGGACCACCAATATAGCCATGGGAAGTTGCGCAGAATAAGAATCCACAAAAGTGATTGTACCAATTCTCTGGAAGTTGCATTCTACATTTATCCCCTCTTACCACACGAGGTTCAAACCCCCACGGAATCTCTAACTCTTTTAGTTGAAGGATCATACACCCACTGTTAAGTGCCTTTCCCTGATAAAATTAACACAATTTCTATATTATTAGTTATAGTACACCTATATACATAGACTTGAACTTCAAAACAACTTATAGAGTAAGAACCAAAAGTAAATATATACCTGAAGCACAGATTCTAGTAATATATCCCCACCAGTTACATATCTCCCTCTTCGAACTGATACTTCACATAACCATTTACATCTTCTATGAGCATCATCTTTGATGTCTTCAAGTGACCCGCACCAGTCTGCCTTGAGAATAGCTAGACTTACTGGGAGCTCAGGCAATTCAATAAGATTTTCGCAACTACCCAGATCAAGGAGTTTGAGGCGAGTAAGTCGTGAAAGGTTGAAATCTAATCGTGTAAAATCATTACTCCAAAGATGTAGCTCTCGTAAGTTGTACAGCTCACCAATCTCACTGGGTATATCACCATCATTCAATCCACACCCACTTAAATCCAACTTTCTTAAACCAAGCCCATCTAGATTTTCATTGAATAGATCTTTTCGCAACATCTCAATTTGTTTGTCACCATATAATTGAAAATTATGTGGACCTTTCAGAGCATGAAAGTTATCGTCTATGCCTTTTAATTTGGAACAATCAGCCAACCCAACAAAAGAAAGTTTGGTACAATATTCACCGATAGTTGAGGCTAAGATATCTATGCCAACATTTACCAAAGAAAACTCTACCAAGTTATCCAGTTTGGCTTCAATCTTTGGATACTCAATAAGTGCTTTGCATTCTGAAATTTCAAGAATCCTCAGTTTGTCCATCCGAACAATGGTCGGAAACCTTTTAAGCTTCTTACATCCCGTTACAGATACGTGAGCAAGACTTGAAAGAGATCCAAGTGATTGATGAATCTCTTCTAAGCTTTCACATTTATCAAGTATCAACTTCTGAAGACATTGCAGTCCACCAATATCAGGTATCCTGACTAGTGCTTTCATGTTAAAGAGTTCCATCTCTTTCAAACATGGTAGATACTGAAGTCAAATTAATCAAAACATTAGATGACATCAGTGTTAATTCTATGATAATTGTGGCTTAGAACAGATGGAAATAACATTCTTATACATTACATATGTACATCTCATACACATACTTTAGAGGTTAAAAAGACAGCTCTTGCGTACACATGTTGTTCAAACAGGTACAATGCACTAATACTATAGACAACTTACTCACATACACTCATGCCAAATAGTTCATTTTTCATGTTCGATCTGTGTTGTCCCTCTAATTATTATGTGCAGGGCAACCTAATAAGGTGTATAACATTGCAGTATGTGGTTATATAAAGCGATTTTATTAACATATCAACGTACAAAACACCGAACAGGTGTAAATTAGTGACAGGATCACACATTTCTTTTTTATGTTAATAAAAGAACAACAGAAGTACCTTGTAACCCTTCCAAAGTTCTTTTTGTAAGCCGAATTCCATTTTTAGAACAACAAGCTTCCTTGGTTGAAAATTTTCAGGGAACAGACTTGCAGGATAACCATTCCAATATATATACCTCAACTCATTTGAAAGAAAGCTGGGCCCTTTATCAAACGAAGTGGTACTCACTTTAAGGAACCTTAGTTTCTTCATGCTTGAAACAAACATAATGAAGTTGGATGACCAAACACCAGGAGGTATGGCTTCAATCTTATTATTTTCCTGCAATACAGGGAAAATAAAGATGCGTTTGAAGTATCTTATCGATATGTGTATGTATCATTGAGTGTGCATCTTGAAGAGCTAGTATGTATAATATTTACCATCGTTGCATTCATGGAACATATGTCTTCAATATCTTCCTTTCGCCAAACTCTGCTATGTTCTTCAGGATTGTAAGGATGTTGCCCTCTAACAATGTAGTGCCCCATTTCTTGAACCAGATCATGCATATCAAACTGGCCATCCATTGAAATAGTTATGAGAGCCTTTTGTATCAGCACCTTTATCCCTATACGAGGGTGAAAACCACAAGCATCAAATATCTCCATTGCTTCAGATTTCTTCTGTCTCCTAAAGAAACATGCAATATCCAAGAATAACTCCTTTTCCACAAGTGTAAGTCCATCATAGCTGATTTTGAGTTTTTCCACAATATCCATTTCTGGATGATGTTTTAGTCTATCTAATGTACTAAGCCACTCATCTTTGTCTTTTCCATACAGAAAAGCCCCTAAGATTTTAAGTGCTAATGGAAGCCCTTTAACATAATAAATCACAAGTAAAGAAAGCTTCTCATAATCTTCTACAGGGTTATTAGGATTATATGCATGTCTTCTAAAGAGTCGAAAAGCTTCGCCCTCTGATAATAAACTCACAGGACAAACCTCGTCTACTTTGTGAGTTATTAGCAAATGTTGATCCCTAGTAGTAATTATTATTAAGCTCTTATCACCAAACCATGCATGACTTCCGGCTAATGCCTTTAGTTGGTCAAGATGATCGACATCATCCAGAACAATGAGTACTTTTCTATGACATAACATACGTTCAATAGTTTGTTTTCCTATATCAACACTCTCAACTTGCATTTTTTTGCCAAAAATAGCAGATAAAACTTTTCGTTGTAGTTTTTTTAAACCATTTTGTTGTCTGGATACCTCCCGGATATTGTCAACAAAGCAACAACCATCGTATAGACCAGAGCTTTCCAAGTAAAGAGAAGTAGCGAGGGTGGTCTTACCACCACCCCCAAGCCCCCATATTCCAATCATGCGCACACCACCTGATCCAATATTTAACCTGGATTTCAAATACTTTAATCGAGTTCCCATTCCAACAAGCTCTTTATCCTCAACCACTGGATTTAAGCTCTTCATCCTCATCCTTGACCTCCATGACAATTTACCTAAAATTGAATTAACAATCTCTTGGATACATTTTGCTTCGTGCCTACACATTGGAAATATAAGTATAACCAGTAGAGTTACATATACCGTAATATACATTCACTATAATTATACAAATACAATGATATTAAAAATTACCCATTAGCAACGTGTTTGGGTTCCCATCCAGCAATATTACTTGCATCAACGAGTACTTTTTTCCATGATTCAACTTTGTTCTTGTTATCTTCTAACAACTCGTGTTTGGCAAATGCTTCTCCGTATTTTCTTTTTTGTTTTCTGACATCAGAAGGATCCACGTTATAGAATATAGGGAAAACAATTTGTCCTGTCTCACTATCCTTGCAATCCATGATATGTGAAAGCTCATCCAAACACCAGGAAGAATCGGCATAGTTTTCAGAAAATATGATCACCAAAATCCATGATTCTTCTATAGCTTCGAAGAGAGATGGGCCAATGGTATCACCTCGATCAAGCATTTCATCATCCTTGTAGGTAAGGATGCCATGTTGTTGAAGAGCATAGTAGAGATGGTCTACAAAGGTCTTGCGGGTATCTTTACCTCTAAAACTAAGAAATACATCGTATTTCCATGACCCAGATGAAGAAGATGATGCCATTATTATTAAAGTACTTTTTAATTTATTTGTTTAGAATAAGTACAAGTGAAAACTGAACTAGATAAAAACTTGACGTGATTTAATAATATAGAACTCCTTTTCGCATTCAATAGAAATATCAGGGAAATTCGTTAATGGAGACATTGTTTCACTTTAATTAATATATTAATATTAATGTAACCATAACAATAAATTATATTTGGATGAAGCTTCATGTTAAATTGCCTAATTTGCTTTATACTGTAAATATAAATTAATTATGCATGACATCGTAGTCTTAAAAACAAAGTTCCTTTGGCATTAAGCAACATGTGAATAACTCAAAGATGACGTTGCCCCATTTCAAAGTATGTAAACTCTAGACCCGTGTAAACTCTAGACCCGTATCAGATACATGAGAAATTTATAATTTTTTCAATATAAATGTAAATTTTAAATATATGTACCAAAACGAACCTTGTAAATTAGTTACCATTTGACCATACTTTTTAACCCATTACCATATCAGCCTATTTGGTACCTATAATAACAACCATGTGATGTGCTTATGGAATTTTTTGGGAAGACTTTTAGCCAAGATAACATTTACATGCTAAACCAACCACCGAATATGCAAGACCCTTAAGTGCAGCTTATGTTGTAGTGAAAGCGAACCAACAACTACACTAGAAGAAAAAACAAGTATACAAGTTTCTAGTGAAAACGTTTTACCTCTTTCTAACTAGCTTTATCATGAGCTTGGGACCCACCTCTTTACACAATGATCTCAATCAAGTCTTGTCAAAGGTCAATCCTTGCATGACCTATCAGCAAAATCTCAAACGAAGACTATAATCCAAGCAAATTTCAAACTAGAAACTTATATACATACCTCCATTCAATCTCTCTGACCGAAACTTCATACAGTTGTTGCCTCTCAAAAAGATACCAACTGTGTCAACAAAGCACATGCACCTCATTTCAAGCAAACAAAGCTGAAATACCAAAACAGCAAACTATTATTCTGTAGATCTTGTACCACCAATAATAACACAATTAGATAATAACATCATGTGAACAAAAGAGTAGAAGTAAGAAGTGTAATGAGGAGGCGGAAATAGAAGCACACAAAGAGTTCCGTAAACACACTTTCTGCTAACACATGTAATCCATAGCCTACAATAGTAGCAGTTAAGCAAGCACTGAAGAACAACCCTACACTCCTACCACAATAAAAGATGTCGAGCATAGCAATGATATTATAATACAAGTAAGACAGAATAACAACGTACACAGATACCAAATAATTGGAGATAAAAGAAAGAATGAATAAATGAACACTATAGTAGCAAAGGAGAAAAGACATGTGCTGGTGATCCACCAGCAAAGCCTGTAAAGAGAAGGCAAATTACAGATTGACAAACTGAAGAAAAACAAATCATTTAAATATGGACTGAACTTGTAAAGACCCAAAGAGTTCTGCTAGCCAGGAAACATGATCCAATCTTGCACTCTGAATATTAACAAACTGCACAAAGCAGGCTTCTTGCTAAACCAGCAACCTCAAGACAAAAGGCTAGTATAGCAAGATGTCAAACATGACCTCCAAATAGACTAGTAAGCAAAGTTAATACAATAGAAAAAGTAAACGCTATCCAAAAGTGCTCATGCGACAATTGACAAAAACTGGTCATGAAGTATATCACAAGTGCCACCAAGCTTTTAAGGTAAAACGGGGGGAAAAGAAAAGAAAAAAAAAGGTCATGGTGTGGAAAAAGAAAAAGAATAAAAAAGGTCATGGTTTGAATATTGAGCAAACAAATATCATTTATAGAAAATCAAAGGAAGACTCGACGAATTTTTTCAGGGAATCCCCAACGAAAGATACACACTATTCCGTCTTTTTCATCAAATCGCTCATAACCACTACCTACATTCCACGAAATTGTGCACCACCAACAGCAGCTAATAAAAAGACCCAATATCCCATAGAAAGACATCACAATCCCTTGCGGAAAAAAACTATTTGCTGAGACGGAAATAAAGATATCATACTTCTACCATGATAACTTGTAGTTCAACCAACAAGAATCGTGATGAACCTAAAAAAAGGATAACAGCCCAGCAGAAAATTACTTGATTTTCAAGTCCAAGTTATCCATATATGTTCCAACTTCCAATCAACAACTTATACTTGATCCGGTTGCATGAATTTGCCGTTTATTTCCAAAGTAACTCGCATCAACTAGCACTAGTTTGATGTGAACCTTTAGGAGTAATTCATTAAGTTGGTACAGTCTGTTATGGAAGTACACATAAGATCCTACTAATCATGTATGACTTAGAACTTGCCAAAAAAGAGAGGAAAAGAAAAAGCATGACCAATTAAGACTGGAAAAGAAACATAGAAGCACCAGTAGTGGTAGTTACATACACTGGCAAAACATTGTTTATATCAACCGTGTTAGCCATTTGGAATCTATGAACAAAATAGCTAACCCAAACTCACCACTGCAACGGCAAGAGCACAAAATACATAATCATACAAAATGAACCCGGAATCACAAAGGAAGCGTGACAGGTACAAACCGGTATCTGAACTTACAAAAGCAGCAAAAAAGATCGAGCTAAATAGAAATGCATACCGTAGGATGCTCGTCTCCTATCACATATATACTCCTGCATAGCCAATCATGATGTTAGGAACTTCATGCCACTAACGAATGCAAATTGCAAGCTACACTAGCAGCAACATATACATCGAAGGAAACTTTGATAAGCCCCATGGAACCACAAGGAAACGGTCACAAAATAATATCATCATTAATGAAATACCCTAACCGTTCTGCCACAAGATATGGCGTTGCCATCAAAACTGCATTACCAATGAAAGTTACCTGAATAACAAGGAACCATTTATCAATAGAAAATTTGGTTGGCCATCATCCCATCTGTGGACCAAACACCAATGAATTGTCATATAGCTTCCAGTTTAAAATCAGTTACCAAATATGATCATGAACCTTGTTAACGATCTAGACATAACCTGGTGCATCCATAAACCGGCACTGAGATATATCCACCATAATAGATGGCTTTCTTCGTGAAGCAAAGGATATGATCCAAGTCATCCAACTAAATATATCCACCATAAAAAAGACCAGCCCTTGCAGGTTCTATGAGCGCAATCTGAAGCAGAGATAATAATCAAAGCAAATTACAAGCTAGAAGCTTCTATAGCAAGCCCATACCTTTTTCAAAAAGGGATGTTTGGACATGTCAAGATCTCCAAAAGATACCAGAAACCTAACACTTATGTATGTTACCCAAAAAAATATAAAATCCAATTATGTCCCAAAAACGAATGAAAAGAAAAAGAAAAAAGCAGATGGTAGCAAGGATTGTGGGAAATTTAATAAAGTTCAAATAGGCGCTACACATTGCATTGTTTAAAAAAACTTGTGGTCAAGAATAGGGCCCAGATTGCAGCAATGCAACATGTAGAAAAAACTATACCCGGAACCTAGATTATAACTGCAAAGATGAACACAATAACACAAACCATACCTGCTATTATAACCACAAAATTCGAAGATAATAGAGAGGTAAGTCACTGCCTTGCTGGAGAATGCGGCAAAAATACTTAGTCTAACAATCACTAGAGCCTCCCATTCTCCTCCCTATCAAAAACTATCAGAAACCATAAGCCTAACAAGGACACGCAAATAACAAACAAGAACGCAGAATTCTGGAACACCTTGTATTAAAAACTATCAGGAACCTAGACTATAACCACAAAATTTGAAGATCATAGAGAGGTAAGTCACTGCCTCACTGGAGAATGCGGCAAGAATACTTTGTCTAACAATCACTCGAGCCTCCCATACTCCGCCTTCCTATCAGAAACTATCAGAAACCGTAAGCCAAATAAGGACACGCAAATAACAAACAAGAATGCAGAATTCTGGAACAACTCGTTTAAAAAACCATCCAAGCAAAAGTGAATCCAACAAAAAGTGGAAACATTATCCAAAGGTGTGCAAACAGCTGTTAACAGAAACTAGTCATGAAAGTATATCGCCTTTGTCACCAATTCATAGCCTATGTCACCAAGCTCTGCAGCTACAAATCAAAGAATGAAATCGTTGTCTTGATTATAATACGTAAACTAAGGGACGAAAATCTGTGATGAAAGAATAAGGACAGCCTATTGCATCATGCAAAATCTGACAGGAAAAAAGAAAAATCTGACCCGTGACTAAATTAAAATCTATGTATGGAAGGACCACAAAAAAGACCAAAGAAGTACCAGGTGGTTATATCATCATCGCAGTTCAGTTGCCAAACAAACACTAAAAAGCAAAGCAAATTAACAACACAGTACCTGTTGACTCGAAACATCCAAGTAATTTGCAACAACATAACCATTATATTATAATAATAATAAGACCTCGGGTGACTGAAATAAATCCATGTATGGAAGGACCACAAAAAAGACCATAGAGTACCAGGTGGTTGTATCATCATTGGAGTTCAGTTGCCAAGCAGACACTAAAAAAGCAAAGCAAATTAACAACACAGTACCTGTTGACTCGAAACATCCAAGTGATTTGTAACAACATAACCATTACATTTTGATAATTAGACCTTGCAAAGACAATAGCGCAACAACATGACATAGATCTATTAAAGAACCATGTTTAAACAAGCAAACAACAGCAAAGGTCCAACCACCGTCATTCTGTCGAAAGCCTCGAAACTATAAAGTAGCCATAATAGACATTACAATAGGTTAGATGATACAATAAGGGGAGCAGGTGCAGGGATGATGTAAAGTCATACACATTCTAAAGGTAAAAACAAAACTTAGTAAGGATGATCAAACACATGGCGACAAGGACCATGCTCAACAACCAATCAGCAAAAGAAAAAACATAACCCATCCTCATGCTCACCTTCTAAGAGAAACTAGTTGAAATATAAAAGAAACAAAAAGCCTATAAGGGGGTGGGAGTGGTTTCCCCAACCCCAAAATTCCCCAAATTTCCACATCACCATCTTCCAATAAAAACCTTGCACCTCAAACTTCCCCAATTCACCCCAAATCACCCCAAAACTATGGCGCTACTCACCCCAACCCCAATTTCCAAATCATCATTTTTATTTCCATTTAGTTTTACTCTATAAATTTAAAACATAAAAAAACATTCATTAATAATTAAAAAAATACATAATAATACTAAAAACTAGTCCAACAGTTATTCGAATGAAAACATTACACGAACGAAACTAAAAAGGGCATTGTCATCCATGTCTTGTGGCAATTTCGCATTTTTCGCTAAGAACGATTTCCAACATCACGGGATCGGTTATATGAGCATGCGAGTTGGTGAAAAACAAGATGTCCCGCTGTCTTGCGCGCCTCTCATACGTCTCGTGTTTTTCTTCCAAGTATCTCGTCTTCCTTTTGGCGTACTCGCTAATGTCATCCGCCACAGTTGAAGAGGCGGATCCGGATGCGGATGCCTTCTTTTTCCCCTTTTTTGCTGCCGCTTGCAATGGAGGGTTTGAGTCTTCATTTATGTCGGGAATGAAGTGCCCGGTGCTGGCCGTCTCATATTTTCCAGATTTCCTTTTTGAAGAGTCTGCTACGTGAAGGTCCTATGTCTTGGTATATTTGGAAACATTCTTGCTCGGCCCATTTGTCGTGTATCTTCACAACATCCCATGCGGCGTGGTGAGGAAATTCCTTCTTGGTGCGGGTCTTGAAATCCGCCATAGCGACTCTCATAATATCCAAGTCGTTGCACCCGATTCCCTTGGCTTATTTCTACAAAAAAAGAATACCATATTACAAAACTATATAATTATTAACAACTACGAACAAAACTATATAATTATTAACAACTACGAACAAAACTATATAATTATTAACAACTACGAACAAAACTATATAATTATTAACAACTACGAACAAAACTATATAATTACTAAAAACTAAGCAAAAACTATATAATTATTAAAAACTAAGCAAAAACTATATAATTATTAACAACTACGAACAAAACTATATAATTATTAACAACTACGAACAAAACTATATAATTATTAACAACTACAAACAAAACTATATAATTATTAACAACTACGAACAAAACTATATAATTACTAAAAACTAAGCAAAAACTATATAATTATTAAAAACTAAGCAAAAACTATATAATTATTAACAACTACGAACAAAACTATATAATTATTAACAACTACGAACAAAACTATATAATTATTAACAACTACGAACAAAACTATATAATTACTAAAAACTAAGCAAAAACTATATAATTATTAAAAACTAAGCAAAAACTATATAATTATTAAAAACTAAGCAAAAACTATATAATTATATAAGTAAGAGTACCGCTTGATTGTATAGCCCGTTGAAGAGACCCATGGTGGCGTTCATTTGTTTCCACTTTGGCGTTAACCCATGAATGGTCCGTGTGGTTGGGCCGACAAGTGTGGTGTAATGCTCAAGTACACGACGCCAAAAACCATCCGCTTTTTGTTCATTTCCATATTTTTTGCATTCGGAAATTTGAACCCAAGCTTTTGCCAAAGCAACCTCTTGTGCCGGCGTCCATTTTTCACGCTTTGTCTTCGTCTTTTTCCCGTAATCTTGGACTTCTTGCACGTCATCATCTTTTTGAACATCGTCTTGTTGGGTTTCCGCTACAATTTCAACTTCTTCGTCATCTTGATGAACATCTTCCTCGATCGGAATAAAATCATTCATTCTAGCCATGTTTAAGAAATGGGCGTTGGTTTGCGAAGATGGGCTTGAACCGTAGCCAAATATTTGTGGAGACGCCGGTTGTGGATAATAAGCGGATGGAGTTGAAGGTTGAGAAAATTGATATGGTGATGGATTAGAATAAGATTGATTTGGAAGAGGTTGAGAATATTGATTTGGAGGAGGTTGAGATGATTGAGAATAAAATTGATTTGGAGGAGACATGAATTGATTTGGATGAAAATTGGGATGCATTTGTGGATCATTTAGGCGATATTTTGATTTGTTGAAAGGATTTTTTTTGGTTTTCTTTGGATCCATTGGTAATGGATGTTTATTTTTTATAAAGAAGAAGTGTTTTTTTTTTATAAAAGTGGAGGTTTTTAGATTTGAAGTTTGTGTTGTGTAATGTTGTTTAAAAATGGTGTTGGATATATATAGTGAGAAGAAAGATGGGTGAGATTTAAAAAAAAAAAAAATCCCCCCTAAATGTTTATGATGGAATCGCTATTTACGATAAAAGACCTGCAAATGAAAGAAAAAAACATACCAGCCGCAAAAGGAAACCAGGAAACCAAACTGATAATTACCAAAAATGGAAGTTAGTGGCAAGCCAGTCACCACTTGGAGAGTACCACAAGAACATCCTATCTAGCAAGTACCCGAGCTCCAATGATATGGCCACTAAGAAAACCCATATAATAACCATGAACCTAACAGAGGCCTACAAATCGTTATATAGAATACAGACCTACAAAAGAAAAGTAACCATTAATAACCGATACAATATTTTCAAAAAAGAGATCAACAATCAAAATCTAAAGAAGAACCAGGATTATCTGGCATAACAGATCAAGTCATCTGTCTAAAGCGTCTAAACAATAAGTCAGTCAGGGGACAGGTACGATGCAAAGTTGTACCCATTATACAGGTTATGCCAAACTTGATTCCTACCAGGATAGAAAGGACCATGCTCTACAACCAATAACCAAAACAAAGAGCATGAACCTTTAACGAGCCACCTTCTACACACCACAGAATGTCCAGATACAGTTTAAGATTGAATCACTATACGTAATCAAAACTTAGAGATGAACAAGGACACCAACCATGAGAAGAGACCAGGAGCTTAAACACCTGAGCTCCCTTAATCCAGCCATATGAAAAGTTCATCCACGCATTGAAAGTCAAAGAGAGTAAAGGTCTCAATCCAACTATGTGAAAGGTCAATCTTTACATGTTCAATTAGCACAAATCCAAGTTAATCAATACTTATATGCTTCTATAACAAGCTCATGCCCCTTTTCAAGCAGTCTAATTGAGAGTTAATCAATACTTAGATGCTTCTATGACAAGCTCATGCCCCTTTTCAAGCAGTCTAAGTGAGACTTGACTGATTGTCTCTTTTTGCGAAGATACCAGAATCGAACCCTTAAGT
Source organism: Erigeron canadensis (assembly GCF_010389155.1). Taxonomy (NCBI): domain Eukaryota; kingdom Viridiplantae; phylum Streptophyta; class Magnoliopsida; order Asterales; family Asteraceae; genus Erigeron; species Erigeron canadensis. The sequence continues at coordinate 33,338,583 of NC_057761.1, read as the reverse complement.
ATGTTGCCCAAGGAAGGACACAATGTAACCATGTCATCCAAATTATGGTAATGTACCACATCAGCCTGCACCAAATTAACTGGGAGATGACATTATGCATACGAAAAATTTAGCAAAAGTTGCAGAAGTAATGAGAGTAAACAGGTAAAAGCACACAAAGAGTTCAAGCAAGACAGTTTGCATAAGGACTCCTTGCATAATAATAATACCAGAATTATTCCATTTGCATAATAGGTAGGAACATACCTTTTGAAGCAAATATGAAGATTATCCCATTTGCTAGGAATTGATTGAGCTTGAAGCCACAAATCTCTTGACAACCAACAAGCCCTAAAAAGATAAAAGAAACTATTAATACATAACGACAAGTCAAGAGAGCAACAATCAACTAAATCTTACTCCACCTATGAAAAGGAGAATCATGAACCAATGTCACCCGATCTACAATCTACACCGGCACCTTCTCTTGACAGTAATAAGATAGTGATGCATAAGAAACTAACCAATAACCAGAAGCTATCCAACTTATACTCATCAATCATCATACGACATCATGATTATCTGAACCTACAAAATCCTAACCCAGACATTCTACAACCATCCAAATACAAGAAAGTCACGAGAACGGATGGCCATGGATCCTTCTCTACCAACAAAACCTTAGAAATGACAGCAGAAAACATATCCATATAAAAAGACAACTAGTATACATAGAAACAGTAAAATATTACTTATAATGTATAAGATACACAGTATACCTAGAAGGAACTTCGGGTGCAACTGCAAGGTTGGTGAAAACTATCAGCTAAAGCACTCTTCTTTTGCAGCCTGCCCATGAATATTTATGCTCATTTTCGTTTAAAGGTGGATTCAAATTTTTCCAACTGTCCTTTTGAAACCTCGTGAAATTTGAGCCACGTTTCTTTGACCTTAAATGTAGTAGATACTAACTACTCCATGGCCGGGGTTTTGAAGAATGTTGGTCAATACATATTATTCTTATACAATGAACACATCGTATGATCTGCATTATTCAATTCTAAATGTTTCAAGCATAGTCTTAATAATAAATGAAAATAAATTTTTTTGATGTTTGATGAGAGCAACTTACCTGCTAAACTATGTAGATCTGATATGACCATGAAAACCAGCTTGGAAATATCCTGGAGATATCCTTGATATTCAATACACCAGCCACATATCTTTCCTAGAAACAACACATGAACCTTCTATTAATTACACAATGATAATGTTAGCTAAGAGAATGATGAAATTATGCAAAAAAGAAAAAAAGCTAAGTACATATTCAACAAAATCCTGCAATCATTATTCATTAACATTCAAAAACATACATCAACAATTGCAGGCAAAAAGCAAAATTTGATTTAGCCCTTAACTGTTTAGCTGATTTTCTTTAAAACTTCTTTTCAAATATAAATATTAAGATAAACAGTAACCATTCACAAAAGATTCTTGAGTTATCATAATACCTTTATGTCCTGTCAACAAGTCCTGTTTCAAATTTGTTGTTATCAACTCTATTTTCTGGACCCTCAAACTCACTCTACACAGTTTATATTCCCCATATGAAAGAGGATACAAAGAGGCTTCACATTCGAACTCTCCCATCCCATCCATAGTTTCCCATGGTACAAGTTGAAAGTTCCATATATCTCGCATTGAAAAAAATCAATTAAAAACTATCTGAACCGGCTGGAGCTTTTTGATAAAGTATTTGAGAGGGATAACCAGTTCACGTAGCGCGGAATTCATATTGTGGCCTAATTGACATGCCATACTAAGAAGATAAAAACTCTGCAGGTGTCTTACATAATATGAAATTATCCATTTCCAGTCCATCTATTAAAACCAATTCCATATCCATATTTATATAGAAAAACAAGCACTTACTGTATTTTCGGTGTAGTATTAAAATTAAATCTAAAATATATCGAACAGTCCATTTTTGTCTATCTATTGAAACATAATCACATGTTCATGTGTATACCACAAAAGATAAAGTTACCTTATTTTTAGTTTGACTTAATCCTCTTTTTTAAAACCACATCTAGATGATATCGAGTTTTAAATCTCTAGTCTAAAAGTTGCATGAAATTTGACTGACTACATACGTAACTCTATTAGGGAATTTTAGAAGCAAAATTTTAAAAACATAGTAACCCCATATTGAAAATGTCGACAAAAAAAAAAGCATAACATAGAGAAGTAAAAGCTAAAGCAATCATTGCTACAAGGACCACCTAGATACAATCGATCAACCCACAAGTACACGCCTCAAAGTAAAAGAGAAGAAACAGGCGATTAAATGTTATAGTTCAAAGATACAAAAGCAATTAAATTCTTTTGAAAATACATGTTACCCCATCATTAAAAACATAAAAAAAAAATTGAGGAAGTCAAAATCTTACGCAATCCTCACTAGTCACTACAACCACAACCTGGATACACACGATCAAACCCTCAAGCACAAGCCTCAAGTACAAGAGAAGTTGAACATATGATTAGGTGTTCTAGTAGAGTTGATAATACAAAAGCGGTTGAAAACTTTTGAAACATATGCAACCCCATCATTAAAAGCATCAAAAACACAGAAAGTTGGGAAAGTCAAAAGCTAAAGCAATCCTCACTACAACAATCACCTGAATACACACAATCAAACCCTCAGGTACAAGCCTCAAAGTACAAGAGAAGATGAAAGATGTGATTAGGTGTTATAGTAGAGTTGATAATACAAAAGCAGTTGAAAATGATTGAAACATATGTAACCCTATCATTAAAAACATCAAAAAACACAGAAAGAGGGAGAAGTCAAAAGCTGAAGCAATCTTCACTACGACAACCACCCGAATACACATGATCAAACCCTCAAGTACAAGCCTCAATGTACAAGAGAAGATGAAACATGCGATTAGGTTTTATAGTAGAGTTGATAATACAAAAGCAGTTGAAAACTTTTGAAACATATGTAACCCCATCATTAAAAGCATCAAAAACACAGAAAGATGGGGAAGTCAAAAGCTAAAGCAATCATCGCTACAACAACCACCTGAATACACACAATCAAACCCTCAAGTACAAGCCTCAAAGTACAAGAGAAAATGAAACATATGATTAGGTATTATAGTAGAGATGATAATACAAAAGCAGTTGAAATTTTTAAACATATGTAACCATCATTAAAGACATCCAAAAATGCAAACGGTTGGGGAAGTAAAAAGCTAAAGCAATCCTCGCTACAACAACCACCTGAATACAAAAGATCAAACCCTCAAGTACAAGCCTCAAAGTACAAGAGAAGATGAAACATGCGATTATGTGTTATCGTAGTTAGGAAATACAATAGCAATTGAAAATTTTAAGAACATGTAATCCTGTTATTAAAAACGTCAAAACCACTAAAAACTAAGGAATTTCAAAAGCTAAAGCAATCCCCGCTAAAACAACAACCTAAATACACACAATCAAACACCCAAAGTATAAGCCTCAAAGAACATGAGCATTTGAAATGGTGATTATGTGTTATAATAGTTGGAAAATACAAAAGCAGTTGAAGCTTAAGATATGTAACCCCATTACTGAAAATGTCAAAACCACATAAAGTAGGAGTTCAAAAGAGAAAGCAATCCCCGGTAAAGCAACAACCAAAATACGCACGATCAAACCCTCAAACTACAAGCACATGTAAAACAAATCTTTAGGTGTTCTTGTATTTGGGGAATACAAAATCAATTGAAAAATTTATAACATATGTAACCCCATTAAATAAAATATCATTAAAGAAAATACGGGTAGTCACAAGAAAAATACTTTGTACATACCATCAGTTATACTAAAAACATGATATAATAATAAAATATATAGCAAATGCAAAATTAACACATATAAATAGGACCCCATATCAAGAATGCAATCCTTGCTACAACAACCTAGATACAATACGATCCACCTCAAAGTACTATTTTTCCAAATGCGAGATTGATAATCAAAATCTAAAGAACCGGGAATACCTAGCAGATCAAGTAAAACAATATCTATCCAAAGCCTCTAAACAATACGACAACCTTTTAATTAGGATAGAAATCAGAAACTAGGATAATAAGAAATGCCAAGGGACCAGGAACCTAAACGAAGACTTCATAAAACCACAAATGAGCAACAAAAACTTCTTGTAGAATGATTTATTCCCATGTTTACGAAATTAAATCTATAATTAATCGGTTATCAAATATTAGTTAGACATGGGCAAAAAGATTTCCTAATCAAGATCCAACAAAATAGCATGCAAAATGATATTCCGAAATATAGAAGATAACCTACTTGACCTAGAAAAAAAAAAAATTTAAGATCAGAATAATTACCTGTTAATATCAATTGCATCCAAAGTACAGTAACTAAGACAAGTAGGAGAAAGGGGATCAGACACAATCATCCAATTGCAAGGTAATTGCGACGAATTGATTGCCATGGAGAACTTTCTAACCCAGCACAACCCTCCAAACTCTGACATTGATACAAGATTATAAATTTGAATAACTAAAAGACATAAATAAATAACGAAATCATAAATACGGAATAGATTGACTTACGGCTAAAATTGAGAATCAGAATCAACAGGAAGGGAACCCCAACCCTATACAAACTGCAAGAAAGAACAATATGGGCATATGAATATCATATATAATATATAAATAACAATAATAAAAGTGCAGAGAAAGATAAACAGAGTACCCATATGAAGAAGAAGAAAAAAGGCAGAATCTTGATGAAAGAATGCAATGTATTATGTTGATAAAATCCCCTAATTCCTTCCTTTGAGCCCTAAACCAGTAATACCCTGACAAAAAATTCAAATGATTACAAAAGTTATTACACAGTAAAAAGAAAAAAGAAATAAAAAAGATGTAATCTTTGATGGAAGAAAAATAATGAAAAAACCTGTTTTAATTTGCTGCATTTCGGCAGGAAAGAAAGAAACCCTAAAATCTTGAATACATACAAAACCGATTGCCCATCAGAAAGAAAGAAAAGATTAGATTTGTTTGGAGGGAAGTCAGGGGCAGTGATGACAATTGAATGATAAATTATTATTTACTGGACAACTACTATATATATACAAAGTCGGTATATATCGCGTTGATTAAACGCGGGGGAAAAACACTCAATATTTCCATAATTTTATTTACTCGTATTTTTTCAACAAATTAAACCTATTTAGTATTGTTTGTTTTCTTGTTTAAACATTCTCTAATCGATACGAGCATAGTACCTTCGCGTTGCGGCGGAATTTTATAACTAATAGGAAACTAAACAAAGACTTCATTAAACCACAAATTAGCTACAAAAACTTCAAGTAAAATAATATATTCCAAGTTTACCAGAATTATAACTATGTTTAATCGGTTATCAAATATTAGTTAGAAACGGGCAAAAAGAAAAAAACTTCCTAATCAAGATCCAACAAAATAGCTTGCAAATCAATATATTCCTAGATATAAAAGATAACCCATCATAATAGACACAAGATTCAGTTATAAAAAGATGCGAGAATTAAAAAAGAACCTGCAAGAACCAATCCATCGATCTGCAACTGCAAATAGCGTCACGGTGTCCAGAAACTGCAAGAAAGAACAATATGCGGATATAAATATATTATATAACTATATATTATTATATAATAAAAGTGCAGACAAAGAATAACAGACTACCCATATGAAAAAGAAGAAAAAAAAGGCAGAATCTTGATGAAAGAATGCAATGTATGATGTTGATAAATCCCCTAATTCTTCCCTTTCAGCCCTAAACCAGTAATACAAAAAATCGAATGATTACAAAAGTTATTACACAGTAAAAAAAATAAAAAGATGTAATCTTTGATGGAAGAAGAATAATGGAAAAACCTGTTGCTGCATTCGGCAGGAAAGAAAGAAACCCTAAAATCTTGAATACATATAAAATCGATGACCATCAGAATATATGTGGAGCGTTAGGGCGGGAGGGTTTGTTTGGAGGGAAGTGAGGGTGGATGATGACAATGAAAGGATTTGCTGACTGCTGCACGTATATATACTATCGGTAGGGTATATGTCGGTTCGGGACTTCGGGTAACGCGTTGATTAAACGCGGGTAGTACTCCAATAAGATAATGAGATTAATTGAGTTTATCAAGTGTATCTAAATCTATATTCCCTTATAAAACATTTTGAAGTTTTATATATGGTATGTCTTAAAAAATTAAACATACCTTTTATTTCTTTCAAAAAACCCCTTTCACTATATATATGATTCTCAAAATGGTCCTCCGTACACTACAACACTGAATTACCGTATCTACCCTTATAACAAATTGTCACTCCTAAAACAAAATTCCGCCGCAACGTGCGGGTAGTATGCTCGTTTCCTTAATTTTAATTCACCAAATTACAGTAATCATTTTTGGCATTGGTCTTTGTAACACCCGTCGTTTAAAAATAAGGATTTCCAAAAACTTTTGCCTAACGGCGTTAAAAGAAGCGGAATTAAACTTTAAAAGTCCAAACCAGCAAAATCTGTTTGGTTTATTCATTAAATAGTGTTACTAGCCATATCATCAAAATAAGTCTAAATGGAAATCCATCAGTTGCCCAACATTAAACAACCGAACACATTATCAATACAAGTCATTATTATCTAAACATAAAGCAAATGTCTAGAGCGAGCAGCCACTATGGGTAAACTATAACCAGCTTCAAGATCATCTACCCATGCCTCACATCTTCTCACATCTACCTGCTCACTATTGTTGAACCTGAGGGCACAACATATTTTAAAAGAGCAAGTGTTAGCTAACGAATTAGCTAAGTAAGATAACACATAAGTTATGAAACGTTTGTCCATTTAAAACATTATATAAAAGTAATATTAAGTCGTTAAGGCACAAATCCTCAAACATATCATCACACTTACATATCATATAATCAACATCATTTATATTAGGATGGGTCATCCTAAATGTGCCTAGTTATCTTTTGCATCATCACATATCACATTTGAACATCTTTATAATTGTGACAAAAGTCACGCGTCTCATATAACATATGCATCTCGTTAAGTGTGACATAAGTCGCACTCGACTAGATGAACTACCATTCAGTAGTGCATCAATGTCGTTAAGGAATGGCAAGCCAATCCAGGAGTAATCCGTATGTTCAAAGACATTGGTGGTTAATCACGCCACCCGGAGATACTCAAACCACGTAATTATGTTGCAAGGAGCCACCCAAGCAACCATATACGCACCCGCCGGGCAAGGGCAAGTACGGGTTAAGCTTAACACTTTCATATCATATACGAGCTCGGTTTACATCACATATAGTTTAGGTGTCCACGTTACCTAAACATCATCACATATCATCTTTTTACGTTTGGGCCCTTAAACGTGCACGTGTCATGGCAACTTAACAAGTATAGTGAACTAGATGAATAAGCCATGTAGTCATGCACACTTTACATATCATCAACATATAACACATTCCACTTCATCTCAAGACATTACATAGCATTTCATATCATATTTCATTTCATCTATTAAGCATACATAGCATCTCATATCAGTACATATCATTGGGATAGCATTTCAGGCTTCAATATGCATCTACATAGCCCATATCACCTCCCGTATAATCCCGAATACACATAATCAAACAAGATACCATTTGGGGAAGTTATTATATGAAAACTATGTTTTTGTTGAACCCTCAGTGTGTCAAAGTAGTGTATCTTACCTCGTAGAAGCACACAACAAATGATAACGTAAGTTACCGAGCTTTGCAAGTATTCCCGACTACCTATAATCATTAAACGACATAATGAGCTAATAAATACCCACTCACTTATGGTCATGACTCACGTCTAAATACCTATAAACATGACTCATGACAATGCTTGATGCATCGGACATTCGATTAATACTTTAAAGCTTACATAACTCGACGAAACTCAGGATACACTCACTAAATTAACCTTTCTGGAAACTTGACATTACAATCATCTTTCAAAAACATTTCCATTAGAAAGTAGACTCTCTCACGATTCCGTGGATATCTTATTTGTTAAAAACAGAGTTACGGTTCAAAAGTTATGGCCATTTGAAAATTCCGTCGCTATTGCGTCGCAACTACCAAGTTGCGTCGCAGCTATGTGTCACTGTTTTCCAGTTGCGCCGCAGCTTAGTAGTTGCGCCGCAGCTAGCCCCGATTCTGCACAAACCTCATTGTTTAACCTCCAAAACTTAACCAAACACACCCCAAACGACCCCAAACCTTATGAACGACTTTTGCACCTCAAAATTCACTATTTTAAGACCATAATGATGCAATGAAATCATTGATTAATCCTTACTTGATTTGCATCACATAATTAAACGTTTTAGGTTACCGAATCGATCAAAACACATGTTTTTGACATCAATTGATCTTCCAATAACCTAAACCAGTTATGGATCTGATTATATGATTGAAAGGACATAAAATCAATGTTATTATACCTTGGATACCTGGAGATTACAAAGAGGATGCAAAAACTTGATCAAAACACTCTCGAATCAACCGAATAACGATGAAATCGAACAATAGGATGCCATGGAACAAAGGGAACGGTTAGGGCTTCAAAGGAAATGTATATTCTCTGATTTATGAGTCTAATGACAGATTATTAAACCCTTAACCCGTTTTTTAGTTTCCAGCTTTATCAAAACTAGTCCTTAGGCTTCCTTATGGCTCATATTTAGCTTAAAACACCTATGGGGAATACTTACAACACATTAAACACTTTAAGCACCTCCAAAGACATTAAAATATACCTTTAGACACATTAACACATGAATCATTAAGGCTTTAAAACCTTACACATAATGCACATTAATCACACATAAACATTAAATCTCTTAGAGACTTAACGGACATGTTGTGTTGACTTAACGACTCAAATCAACCGTTGATTAAAAAGTTCAGGATGTTACAGTCTTTAAAAAAATATATATATATAGATAGATAACCTATTTACTTAAAATTCTTAATAAGAAGAACATATTTACGTTTCGTTTATCTAAAAGATTTCATTTATAAAAATCTCTTATATAAATAAAATAAGATTCCTATGACATCATTATTCTCTAAATAATGTTTACTTGTTAATATTATACGATTACTTATTTATATCTAAGTATTTTTTTTTCTATTTTCTTGATTTTTGACATCATCCTATTTAAAGTTTAAATTATTTTCTAATTAATTAATGATTTATTTCATTCTTAGCCTAATGTAAATTAAAATGTAACTATCTAATTTATTATTTTTCTTTAAACGACTATCTAATTATATATATTTGAAATATAAGGTATACTATATTGAGATTCTGAGTACGGTTGAACTATCTCATAGTTCTTAGACATCGACATAACTTAATATTACAAAATTTTTATTAATAAGTCCGGGTTGAAGCCGGGTTAATTAACTAGTTTCTCAATAAAGATATAACGTCAGGTATCCGTTAAATGTCATGTCGTCTTGCCACGTCATTAAAAAAGTTGACGTGGACATCTTTTTAGATAATACTCATTATTTCCCCTTCACTACCTCACAATACAAACACACAACACTGTGATATTTTTAAAATTAAATTTTTTTCCGGTGACTCGAGTCCAGCATCGACGAGAAGCGGCAATAGCAGATGATGATTGAATTAAATCTGTGTATAGTTGTTAAATTTAAAACTCGTATATCTATTTGAAGGATCCGACTGTGATATTTTTAAAAAATTATTTGATTAAGGGCATTGTGGGAAAAAATTCATAGAGGATGGTGCCCTAAAAAAAGGAAACTCAATCCTCAATTAAAAAAAAAAAAATAGGAACACATTTTTTCTTACAATTTGAATTTCATTCCATTGGCAACCGCCATTTTCACTGCTTAAGCATGGATCGTGTCCCGAGTGAATTAATGTGCCAAGCTCTTAAGGACTTCGATCTTTCCAAGCTGATATCGGTAGGCGTGTACAAACTTCAGGTTTTCACCAAACCGGTTTCGGGTTTCAACCCGATTCGATTTTTGGTCAAGGAAAGGAAACCGGGTTTGACTCCAACCCGGGTCGGGTTCAACCCGAATTGAAAGGGGTAAAAACCCAACCCAATGAAACCGATATAGGGTCGGGTTGGGACCGGGTTAGGTTCTAACTAAGTTGAAAAGCGGGTTTTTGTTTAAAGATTATTGCTCCAAAGGGTGAGAATTTGTTAACATGTATGTTTTTGGCTTGATCCCAAGTATTGTCGTGATGAAATCCGGGCTTGTGACTTGTTTGATGTTTAGCCTGTTCGCTTGACTTGTGGCTGAGATCAGAAATGACAAAGAGAAGGGAAGATGACTTGTTTATAGTATTGGTTGGGTACATAAGTTGGCTCGCACTTTTTTATTCAAAATATATAGAGAAAGAGTACTCGTGTTAATGAAAAACATTGGAAACAGTTGTATCCTATTATCTATTCTTATTCTTATATACTACTGTCTATGTGTTAAATGTATGGCCTTTGAGACGGCATGAAAATTTAAAAGCAAAATGTATAGCTTTTTTCATTTTTCCACAAATTATCCCACCTTACCCTAGGTTTAGCTGTCATCAAATAAGCACAATCAACCATAAATTTGAAGAAAAAAAATACGAAATCTATAATCTTTTAATCCTAGAATATCTCATCATCCAAAAAAAACAAAAAAACCTAAACCTAAACACAATAATAGCAAGCAAAAAAGCAATGGAAGTCGTTGAAAGCAAAGATCTTGCAAGATACATTGGCAGATGGTATGAAATAGCTTCATTCCCATCAAGGTTTCAGCCAAAAGATGGTATGAAAACAAAAGCTCCACGTTGAAAGATGATGGAGCTACTGTTAATGTTTTGAATGAAATATGGAGGATTAGCACGAAAGCATTGATATATGTGTATAGTATGTAAACCGGGTTCAAACCAATTTGTATAACCGGTTTTTCAAACCGGGTTGGAACAAACCGGTTACAACCCGGTTTCGGGTTAGTTTCCAGGTACGGGTTTCAACCCGGTTTTTTTGTACACGTCTAGATATCGACCACCATGTGCACTAATCATTTTTTAATCAATGTATGTCATTATCTCATGATTAAAATGATTTTTAGGCTATTTAGTTGGGAGGATGTCAATTTAGCAATATATGCAAAAAGCTACTTATGTCACAACTTCTAAGAAAAAAAAAATAGATTTATACATATATATTATGTCATTTGTAATTGTTCTTTAATTAAGAATGATATGCCAAATTGTAATTTTTTTCTACAATCCAAGTTAAGCTCCAATCCTACACAATTTGCCAACATCATATATCCACTGAAACTTGAAAATACAAATATTATTATATCATTATATGTAACACATTGGAAACAAAATTATAAAACCTTTGAGATGAAATCATTCACATTAATACAGATCTTGTATAAATTGCTAACTAGTAAGCTGATAAACATAGACTTCAAAAGAAGGCCCGACAAAATTCTTTTGGAACAGGGGATGCAGGCATACAGCACAATAGCAGTTGTACCAAATGGCTGCAAACACAAAAACCCCACAATTAGGCAAAATGGCTTAACACAAATCGGAACAACTTAAGCCCTTAAATTTCATACAGTTCATTTAAGTTCCTTCATATGAGCTGTAAAACGAAAGTGGCTATACATACCAGGGAAGCGTGTGAATGATGATTCTACATATGAGATGGCGGCAAGTACCAATTTACTATGCATTCCAGACATACATTCTGAACCTAAACCAGGACCATAGACGGCATAAAAAACAGTCATCAACAAACAAATGTGAAAGCTCCAACACAATTAGAAACACTGTACGCATACCGAAGCTGGTTGCTGTTTCCTAAGATGCATTTTCAGTCTATATTTGTGTTTAATCAAGATTTAGATATATAAATAGAACATGCCCCCACTTAAATCATGCTAAAGAGAATGAAACGTGAAGAAACCATAAAGCTGTACAATTCTTAATTTAGACAAGAACTGAGCAATACCAATAAAGGTAAACTGAAATGTCATGTACAAAGTAACTAAATAGCATAGTGATGCAGTTTCTTATGCAAATAAATGGCTAAAACATTCATGATAAATCAAAGACCAAAACTTTGATAATTCTATTCAGAAAAACAGTCTAAAAGTTGAGTTCACAAGTACAAAAAGAAAAGACGTATTTAAAGCCTAAACCTAACCAAGTTTTTAGGCAGCATATAGAGAAAAAGGAAACTAAATAAACACAAATTCTAAAACTATAATCAATAGAAATCCCAACTTAAGATTTAAATCAGCAACAGATAAGCTCAGCATGGCTCTTCAATTGGGCTCAAAACAGGCCAAAACTACTATGGGTTAGGTACAGGAATGGGCCGCTGCTTGGGACAAGCCCGACTGCATCATTTGGCCATCAAACTTAGTGACGTCATCAAGTTTTGTCTTCATGACAGTCCGAGAATATTTCGGTTGGTCGGACCCAACATCAATTGTTTCACTAGTTATCACCTATAGGCCCGATTCCCAAATTTATAGCAATAATATCAAATTTTAGTTTATGATAGTTAGAAAAGTACCTCGTTTTTGGTCTTTATTTAAAGCCTAAACCTAGCCAAGTTTTTAGGAAACATATATATATGATCTATAGATAAAGCAAAACCTGCTTGCAATTCAAGTTTTTTTATAACGGTCTTGCAACAAATAAGCTTAGCATGGGTCTTCAATTGGGCTCAAAAGCAAAACTGGGCAGAACTATTGTGGGTTAGGCTACAAGACTGCGCTGCTACTTGGGTCAAGCGCAACTGCATCACATAGTATCATCAAGTAGAGTACTAACATATCAGGGTTGATATTTTACTGATATCGGTAATTTATCGGTCTTTGAAAACCGCTATCTCACTTTTATCCCACCGTGATAACCAATACTCAAATATCGGTCCTTGAAAACCACTATAACTACATAGATGAGGACCTCTATAACTACATAGATATTTTGGGAAGAAATAACTTGAAGAAACCAACCGGCTTTGGTTACTGCACACTATCACAATAAATGGTGTCTTATTCTTAAAACCTTAAAGAAGATTGCAGTTTGTTCTGTCTACACATTGGAAGCCATAAACGCCCAAGATGGTTCAAATTTGCCTATATTTGATCCATCCCTTTCGCTATAGAGCTGCAGATCAATCAAACTTTGGTCTGGTTCACCTTCTTATAAGTTATCTAGTTTGAACGAAATCATCACATCTGCCTTTCAGACAAAGAACTCAACATGTTAGTGCAAAGAAGCTAAACTGAATTGAAGTGGAATACAAGAATGACCACACCTCCAGGCACCCCCACTAACTGGTCCATGGCCGATATGGGTAGACAGATCACATTTTCCCCAAAGCAAGCAAGGTGATGGCCATGCTTGAAGACCTCACTTATAGATTGCCCACCTCTTCACCGCTACGACAGGCACATTCAGACAAATGGATTGAGTATAGTGTTTTTTTTTTTTTTAACAACGAAATAGTAATTAGTTAGTATTCGAGACACCACATTGACATCCAATTGGGCAGCATGCCTCGGATGAAACCCAGGACTCTCGACACCATAATCTACTCCTACAAATGTCGGAAGTGGGATTCGAACCCTGGTGGATTTCCCCAAGGTCTAAGACCTTACCAATGGACTGAGTATAGCGACTACATCAGCTTAGGATGAGACTCATTGACCCAAGCCATCCAGATCCATTGGTGTTTCACAGGGTCTAAAAATGACTTTGAGGCATAGTACTTGCCATAATCATCTCAGCTACTATGTGTTAAATCATTTTAAGAAACATACTGTCAGTACTTCCTCGGGACTGTAAACCCCGATCGTGTAATAGTCTTTCGCATGGTCAAGCAATCCCACTTTTAGTACATGCTTTACGCGGTCAGCCAGGGTGATAACAGATGTATAATGTATCAACCCTATTCGTACTATCAACCCACACAGGAAAGAAATCAGGGCATTCCCATTCACAAGTGCCTGCAACCTAGTGAAGTGGCGAATCTAATCTAGTACAATTAACAAGATCCTCAGTTTGATACAGTAACGCGATCCCTGTCTTATCTTTCTGACTTCCCATTATCGTTATCCATTCCCCGTCATCTGCAAGCTTAGGTGGTTGTCTAGTCTTTAAAGTAATCGGTATGAATCACATTGGACACGTCTATCATTGGGTTACTGGTATACGTGACCCATTCTCTTCGATAGGGATCAGATGGGTCTTTTAGTACAGCTAAATTCTGGACTTGACGGAGCTTAAAGTCGATTCCTGTATATAATATAACAGGCTTATTTCCAGGGAGGACTATGGCAGAACCAGAATAGCAACCATTGATATCGAAGGGTTTAGTTGGAGCAAGGGTGAGGTCTAGAGGTATCGAGTTGATTAAGTCATATGATAACAGAATGTGCCCGATGTATCTGACAGAAGAATGGTCCAAATGGATTGTGTTGATAGACGTTGTGGTATACTCCATTGTAGTACGCAGTTCCTAAATGTATACTCCAATGTATCAAGTATATTGGAATAAATCTGATCATAGGTGCGGGATAGTTTACCAAACATTAACATGTACTGGATGGCTATACATACCAGGGAAGCGTGTGAATAATGGTTCTACATATGAGATGGCGGCATGTACCAATTTACTATGCATTCCAGACATACATTCTGAACCGCGAAAGTGGCCATATAAACCAGGACCATAGACGGCATAAAAAACAGTCATCAACAAACAAATGCTAAAATAGTTGTGAAAACAAGAATAATAAGGATCATTCTTGCTTAGGCCACAGCCAAAAAACAAAAGCTTTCCAATTTAATGTCCACTATTAAAAGTATATCATCCTTCCTTCTTTATTAAAAGTATATCATGAAAATTCTAAGTTTTAAAGTGGCCAGCCTCTTGAAGAGGTTCATACCAAACACAGTCTACTGACAAACATAGTAGATGCAACCTCCTTCAATAATGTAACACCAACATATCCTTACAAAAACATACCCTCACCACTGAATAATAGCAAAATCACAATAGCCTGACCATCAGAAAAGGAATCCCACATGATCATAAAAGGAAGTGTGAGAGATAGAGGCCCGATTTTGAACTGACAGGGCATGCAAGATATCAAGAAAATCGAAATCCAAACTTGCAAAAAGAAAACCAGGAGCCAAAACCTCCAAATGCTTTCACAAACCACCAATACACACCAGCATCTTGTCATGACAACAATCAGACGATAAGAAATAAAAAACCTAACAATATACCCATTTGACCATACCTTTTGAAGCATTACCACATCAGCCTATTTGGTACCTAACTACCTATAATGACAGCCAATGTCTTGATTGATGTGCTCGTGGAATTATTTGGGAAGACTTATAGCCAAGATAACATTTACATTCTAAACCAATTACCTAATATGCAGGACCCTTAAGTGCAACTAATGTTGTAGTTGGCAAAGGTGATGCCCAAACTGATATGCGAACCAACAAGTATACAAGTTTGTAGTGAATGCATTTTACCTTTTCCAAATTCTCGCTTATCTGAGCTTGGGACCCGCATCTTTATAGAAATGATCTCAATCGAGTTTTGTGAAAGGTCAATCCTTGCATGTCCTATGAACAAAAACTGAAACAAAGACTATATAATCCAAGCAAATTTCATGCTAGAAACTTCTATAACAAGGTCATACCTCCATTCAATCACTCCAGATACTTGATATGGTAGTTGCCTCTAAAAAAGATACCAGAAACTCAATCACTATATATATATATATGTTACAATCCACCTGTGTCATCCTAAATTATACAAGCCATGACCAATGCCCAAGCTACAAATACACATATCCAATATAGAGAAGCACATGCACCTCATTTTAAGCAAACAAAGCTGAAATACCAAAACTACAAACTATAATTTTGTCAATCCTGTAACACCAATAATAACACAATTAACTAAATAATAACATATTGACATGAACAGAAAGAGTAGACATAATAAACGTAATGAGAAATAAGAAATAAGAGGTAGAAGCACACCAACACAAAGAACCACATGTACTCCATAGCTACAAAATTATCAGTTAAGCAAGCACTAAAGAACCACCCGACACTCCTACAGAATCTGCATGATAAAAGATGGCAAGCATAACAATAATATAAAATTACAACTAACAAAAAGAATAACAAAGTGCCCAGATACAAAAATTTGGAGGTAAAATAAAGCTATGTAGTACTGACTCCATTGAACCTTCGTCCTATAGACTGCTGCACTAAACAAACCAAAAAGTTAAAGAAAAGCATGTTACTATAAAGACTTACCTACGAAGAAGATGAGAAAAGAAGGAATGAATGAACAGAATTATAGCAAAGGAGATAAACCATGTGTTGGTGATCCACCAGCAAGAACAATGATTCAATCATTTTGAGTTCTCTATTAACATGAAGATGCACCCATGTCACATGATGCATCTCAGCAAAGACTGAAAAGAGAAGGCAAGATACAGATTGACAAACTGAAAACCTCTACTACTGCTGCTGAAAAAGAAATCATTTGAATATAGAATGAGCTTGTAAAGACCAATGAGTTCTGCTAGCCAGAAAACATGATCCAATCTTGCACTCTAAAGATTGAAAAGCGGCACAAAACGGGCTTCTTGCTAAACCAACAATCTCAAGAAAAAGACGAGCATAGCAAGATGTCAAAGATGACCTCCACATAAAGAAAAAGAATGACAAGAAGTCCCAAATTACAAAAGACTACCAAGTAAAGTTAATAAAACAGAAAAGTAAACGCTATTCACAAGTGCTCATACTGAAAAGTCTGTTATGGAAGTACACAGAACATCCTACTAATCATGTATGACTTAGAACTTGCCAGAAAAAAGAGGAAAAGAAAAAAAATGCCAATTACGACTATAAAAATAAACATAGAAGCACCAGCAGTGGTAAATACGCACACTGGGAAATATATACTCCTACATAGCCAATCATGATTTAGGAACTTCATAGCCACCAAAGAATGCAAGCTACACTAGTAGCAACATACAACGAAGAAAACCTTGATGAGCCCCATGGAACCACAAGAAAACAGTCACGGAATAATATTATCATTATAATACTACCCTAATCGTTCTGCCACAATTTATGGCTTTGCAATCGAAACTGCATTACCAATGAAATTTACCAGAATAACAAGGAACCATTTATTTATTAGATTATTTAGCTGGTCATAATCCCATCTATGGACCAAAAACCAATGGACTATCGCCATAACAAATAGCTTCCATTTTAAAATCAGTTACCAATGGGCAACGAACCTGATTAACAATCTAGTCACAACCTAGCGCTAACATGAACCAGCACTAAAAACGCAAAGCAAATTAACAACACAGTACCTGTTGACTCGAAACATCCAAGTGATTTGTAACAACATAACCATATATAAAGCCATTCAAGGTACTGTATTACATCATATGTAAAGGTGGGGGTCAGTAAGATAGCTAAATAAACAAGTAGGAATCACCGAAAAAACAGTCATCAATGAATAGAAGCATAGTACTATCTTTCAACAAAGATGATAAGTATCGTCCTTGTCCAACCCATATCCAACACGTCAACAGAAGATAAACTAATATAAAAAAATGCACAAATTTTCAATCAGCATAAAAGACAACTAATCATAACTAGAACCCAAATTTTAATAAAGTGGTGATATAATGGTATCCAAAAATGTAAACAGGGTGAGTAACGAGATTTGTATGCCTCCAAAGGTATAAAAGAAACCAATAACACAACAAGGTCTATAAAACCATGTTTAAACAAGCAAACAACAGCAGAGGTCCAACCCACGTCATTCTGTCGAAAGCCTCGAAACAATCAACCAGTCATAATAGACACTACGCTAGGTTAGATGATACATTAAATACCAGAGGGGCAAGGATGGTGCAAAATCATACACATTCTAAAGGTAAAAACAAAAGTTAGTTAGGATTATCGTTTGCATGGCAAAAAGGACCAGCTCATAACCTATCAACAAAAACAAAGAACATGACCCATCCTCATGCTCACCTTCTAAGATAAACTAATTGTAAATATCAAAAAAAAGCCTATAACTATTTATTAGCGAATCATTATTTACCGTAAAAGACCTTCAACGGAAAAAAACACACACCTGCCGTAAAAGGAAACCAGCAACCAAACTGATCATTCCCAAAGCCTGAACTTAGCGGCAATTCAGTTACCACCCACTTGGAGACTACCGCAAGAACATCCTATCCAGCAATTACCCGGGCTCCTTTGATCTGCCCACTAAGGAAGCCATATAATAACCATGACCCTAACAGAGGCCTACAAATTGTTATATACAATAAAGACCTACAAAAGAAGAAATATCACTAGTGACCAATACTATATTTCCAAATCAGATATTGACAATCAAAATCTAAAACAGAACAAGGATTACCTGGCAGAAAAGATCAAGTCAAGATATTAGTTGTCCAAAGCCTCTAACAAAAAGCCAGCCATTTGATTAGGATAGATACCAGTATGATACAAAGCACCAGGGACAAGGATGTTGCAAAGTTGTAACCATTATACAGGTTATGCCAAAACTTGATTAGGATTCCTGGCTTCCTGCCAGGATGAAAACAAGGACCATGCTCTACGAACTATAACCAAAACAAAAGGCATAAACCTTTCACAAGACACCTAATCAAAACTTACAAATGAACCAAACATTGTTTAAGATTGAATCACTATACCTAATCAAAACTTACACATGAACAAGGACACCAACAATGAGAAGAGACCGGGAACCTAAGCACCAAAGCTCCCTTAATCCAGCCATATGAAAGGTTCATCGTTGCATTGAAAGTCAAACACGGTCAAAGTCTCAATCCAACCACATGAAGGGTCAATCTTTGCATGTTCAATAGCACAATCAAAGACAATTCATAGTTAGACTCTTCTATGACAAGCTCATGCCACCTTTTCAAGCAGTCTAATCGAGACTTGACCCGATTGACCCTTCAAGCAAAGATACCAAGATATAACCCTTAAGTATGCTGCCAAGGAAGGACATAACCATGTCATCCAAATTATGGTAATGTAATGTACCATATCAGCTTTTACCTAATTAACTTGGTATGACATTATGCAAACGAAAAAATTAGCAGAAGTTGCAAAACTAATGAAAGAGAAAAGGTAGAAGCACACAAAGAGTTCAAGTAAGACAGTCTTCATACTGGACTCCTTGCATAATAATAATACCAAAACAATTCATGATGGACTCCTTGCATAATAACAATACCAAACCATACCTTTGAAAGCAAATATGAAGATTATCCCATTTGCTAGGAATTGATTGAGCTTGAAGCCACGAATCTCTTGACAACCAACAAGCCCTAGAAAGATATAAAAAAAAATTTATCAGTACATAACGACAAGTAAAGAGAGCAAGTGAGCAACAATCACCTAAGTCTTACTCCACCTATGAAAAGGAGAACGATTAACCAATGTTACCCAATCTACCATCTATACCAGCACCTTCTCGTGACAGTAATAGTATAGTGATGCATAAAAAAACAGTCAATAACTAGTATCTATCCAACTGATATACATTCTAGAAGATCCTTATACTCTTAAAAAACCAGTCATCAAGTTGAAAAGTCCATATACCTCGCATTGAAAATAGCCCATTATACTCTTAAGCTAATTTTCTTTAAAATTCTTTTCAAATATAGATTATTAGATAAACAGTTACCATTCACAAAAAGATCCATGAGTGATCAACATTACCTCCATGTCCAGTCATCAAGTTCTGTTTCAAATTTGTTGCTATCAACTCTATTTTCTGGACCATCCAAGTGACTCTTCACAGTTTATATATCCCTCATATGAAACAACAAACAGAGAGGCTTCACATTCAAACTCTGTCATCCCATCCATAGTTTCCCGAGGTACAAGTTTAGAAGTCCATATACCTCGCATTGAAAAAAAATCAATTAAAAACCATCAAGATGGCTAGAGCTTTATGATCAAGTACATGCAAGTTATAACCAGTTAACATTACGCGAAATTCCTTTTGTGGCATAAATGACATGCCATACTAAGAAGATAAAAACTCTACAGGTGTCTTATATAGTGTGAAGTTATTTATTTCTGGTCTATCTATTGAAACCAATTCCATACCCATGTCAATATAGCAAAACAAGCACTCACTTTATTAGATTTTAAAACTTGGTGTAGTATTCAAATTAAATCTAGAAGATATCGAACAGTGCCTTTTAGTCTCTGTTAAAACCTGATCCCATGTTGATGTGAATACCACAAAAGATAAACTTGCCTTATTTTAAGTTTCACTTAATCTTCTTAAGAAACCAGATCTAGATGATATCAACTTGTAAATCTCTAGTCTAAATGTTGCATGACATTTGACTGACTACATACATACTATTAGTAGGGGATTTCAAAAGGAATTAAAAATGTTAGTAGCATATTGAACCTCAACAATAAAACTGTTAAAATAATAAAAAGCAGGGGTATCCAAAAGCAAATGCAATGCCCGCGACAAGAACATACTACACACATGATCGACACTCAAGTACAAGCCTCAAAGTACAAGAGAAGTTTAACACGTGTTCCGATATTATAACATGGGATTACAAAAGCAATTGAGAATTTTTAAAACATATGTAAACCAACTATTGAAAATGTCAAAAACAAGTTAAGTGGAGAAGTAAAAGCTAAAGCAATCATTGCTACAACAACCACCTAGATACAATCGATCAACCCTCAAGTATAAGCCTCAAAGTGCAAGATAAGCTAAAACGGGTGATTAGGTGTTAGAGTTGAGAGATACAAAAGCAATTGAAACTTATTAAAATATATGTAACCTTATCATTAAAAACTTCAAAAACACAGAAAGTTAAAGAATTCTCGCTACAGCAAAAGTAATCCTCGCTACAGCAATCACCTGAATACACACGATCAAACCCTCAAGTACAAGCCTCAAAGTACAAGAAAAGATAAAACATGTGATTAGGTGATATAGTAGAGTTGATAATACAAAAGCAGTGGAAATAATTTTTGAAACAAATGTAACCCCATCATGAAAACATCAAAAACACATAAAGTCTGGGAATCAACAGCTAAAGCAATCCTCTCTGCAACAACCACCTGAATACACAAGACCAAACCTTCAAGTACAAGCCTCAAAGTACACGAAAAGATGAAACATGTGGTTAGGTGGTATCGTAGTTAGGAAATTCAATAGCAGTTGAAAATTTTAAGGACATGTAAATCTGTTATTAAAAACGTCGAAAACAAGAAAGTTGGGGAAGTTAGCAGCTAAAGCAATCCTCTCTACAACAACCACCTAAATATACACGATCAAACCTTCAAGTACAAGCCTCAAAGTACAAGAAAAGATGAAACATGTGATTAGGTGTTATAGTAGAGTTGATAATACAAAAGCGGTTGAAAATTTTTGATACATATGTAACCAATTATTAAAACATCAAAAACACATAAAGTTGGGGAAATGAAAAGCTAAAGCAATCCTCACTACAACAACCACCTGAATACACACAATCAAACCCTCAAGTACAAGCCTCAAAGTACAAGAGAAGATGAAACACATGATTATGAGTTACAGTAGAGTTGATAATAGAAAAGCAGTTGAAAATTTTGAAAGATATGTAACCCCATCATTAAAAACGTCAAATACACAGAAAGTTGGGGAAGTCAAAAGCTACAGCAATCCTCACTACAACCACCACCTGAATACACACGATCAAACCCTCAAGTACAAGCCTCAAAGTACAAGAGAAGATGAAACATGTGATTAGGTAGTATCATAGTTAGTAAATACAACAGCAATTGAAAATTTAAAGGACATGTAAACCTGTTATTAAAAAACGTCAAAACCAAAAAATTAAGGGGCTTCAAAAGCTAAGCAATCCCCGCTAAAACAACAGCCTAAATACACACAATCAAACACCCAAAGTACAAGCCTCAAAGTACAAGAGCATTTGAAATGGGTGATTAGGTGTTATAATAGTTGGAAAATACAAAAGCAGTTGAACCCCATGACTTAAAGATGTCAAAAGCACGGAAAGTATAATAGTTCAAAAGCGACAACAATCCTGTTTAGGTGTTCTTGTAATTGGGGGAAACAAAAGCAATCGAAAAGGTGAAAATATATGTCACCCCATTAAGTAAAATGACATCAAAGAAAAATATGGGTAGTGATAAAAAAAATACTTTGTACATACCATGAGTTATACTAAAAACATAGTATATAATTAAAATGTATAGCAAATGCAAAAATAACACAGATAAACAAAAATTCCCCATATCAGAAACGCATTTGTTGCTACAACCTAGATACAATAAGATCAACCTCAAGATACTATTTTTTCAAATGAGAGATTGATAATCAAAATCTAATGAACAAGGAATACCTATGAGCAAAGATCAAGTAAAACATTATCTGACCAAATCCTATAAACAATAAGATAACCATTTAATTAGGATAGAAATTAGAAACCAGTAAGTACCATGAGACCAGAAACCTAAACAAAGACTTCATAAAACCACAAATAAGCAACAAAAACTTCTGGTAGAATGATCTATTTCCACATTAACGAGAATTATAACTATGATTAATCGGTTATGAAATATTAATTAGACATGGGCAAATAAAAACTTCCTAATCAAGATCCAACAAAATAGCTTGCAAATCAATATATTCGTAGATATAAAAGATAACCCATCAAAATACACACAAGATTCAGTTATAAAAAGATAGCGAGAATTAAAAAAGAACCTGCAAGAACCAATCCATCGATCTGCAACTGCAAATAGCGTCAGAATATGAGATGGTGCAATGTCTCACGCGCCCAATGAGGAAACACCCGATAGGAACCGCAAGAAAGAACAATATGCCGCATATATATAAATATATAAAATAAATATAATAAAAAAAAAGCAGACAAAGAATAACAGAGTACCCGTATGAAAAAGAAGAAAGAAAGGCAGAATCTTGATGAAAGAATGCAATGTATGATGTTGATAAAATCCCCTAATTTCTTCCTTCGAGCCCTAAACCAGTAATTCAAAATATCGAATGATTACAAAAGTTATTACACAGTAAAAATAAAATAAATAAAAAAGATGTAATCTTGATGGAAGAAGAAGAAGAATGAAAAAACCTGTTGCTGCATTCGGAAGGAAAGAAAGAAACCTTAGAATCTTGAATGATTTGTGGACCGTTGTCGATTAGGGCGGGAGCGGGGGGTGGGTTTGTGTTTGGAGGGAAGTGAGAAAGAGTGAATTATTACGAGTATAATTTTAGGGAATGTGCCGTATATATATGGTCGGTATATGTCGGTTTCAGGATACGCGTTGATTTGACACGGGTTAAAAAGTAGATAAATTCCGATAAAATCTCTATATATAATAAAACAAGATTATTTTTTATAAATAGTTTTAGGAAGTTTTTGATGTGACACATCCATAGTTCACCTTAAAAATTTTTTATTTAATTATGATGTCATAATCTTTAATAAAAGTATTAATCATTTATATAAAGAAAAAAAATCTCTCTTAGATAATATTTGTCTTTTTTTTTATTTACTTAATGTAGTAGTCATTTTTATTTTAAAAATTATTATTGTGTTAGTGATTTATTAACTATATATAGTTATTGTGTTAGTTGAATTATTAGATTTATATCAAGTCAATCATTTATATAAAGAAAAAAAAATCTATCTTGGATAATATTTGTCTTTTTTTAATTTACTTAATGCAGTAGTCATTTTTATTTTAAAAAATTATTATTGTGTTAGTGATTTATTAACTATACATAGTTATTGTGTTAGTTGAATTATTAGATTTATGTCAAGTTATAATTTTTTAATTACAAACATCATATATATATATTTTTTAATATTATTTATAATTTTAAAATTTTAATTAATATGTCCGGGTTGAACCCGGGTTGATTAACTAGTAATGATATTAGAATTAAGTTTATCACTCAATTTTTCCTTAATATTATTTTTAATTTGAAAATCAAGTATAATCCTTCTTGTAATCCGTTGTCCATGTTCAAACCCTTGAAAAAAAAAAAACAATACGCATACTTTATTGTTAAGGAAGAATGAAAGAAACACTGGTATTGTTGTACTATAAAGAATGGGCTAAACAATTATGACTAGGCCCAACGAAACTTGTTACAGATTTTGGATATTCAAAATCAAAAAGCAAAGCAACCATCAATTAAATATTCTATCTGGCAATTTTTTCAAATCACATTCTAGTGTTGTTATTAACACATTTTATTAAGTAATAGTTTTATGTAAATAAAAAAAAAACAACGTAAATAACAGTCAATGGTCACTCGACGACTGACCACCTTTAAAGATAAATTTCATTTAAGGTATGTTTGGCAAAAATAGCTGTAGCTATAGCTTGTAACTATAGCTTTTAGTTGGAACTGTAAGTTGTAGCTTTTAAGCAAAGTTGTTAGCTAGAGATTTTAATTTTTAGAAGTGTTTAGCATAATAGTTGTAGTTACATGTTAAAGTATAAAGTGACCAAAAAGGACAAAATGATATAAATGCAAACATAAAACATTATAAGAAATCATCGATGTCATAAGCTAAATATGTATAAAGTTTTGTTTTGTAAATCTTTTGAATCCTAATAAATAAAACAAAAAGCCCAGAGTTGTAGCAATAAACATACCTTTATTTTATAAAGGCCAAAGTACTTTTTTCCGTCCCTGTGGTTTTTTGAATAAGCATTTTTCATCCTCGCCGTTAACTTTTGGCTAAAATCGTCCCTGTGGTTTGCATTTCGTCCCTGCCGTTATAACTTTGCCATTAACACCTCACACGCAAGTCACGTGAGGGGCATTTTCGTCTTTTCATAGAGTTAAGTGCAAAAAACGTCCCTGTGGTTTACCGTTTTTGCATTTTTCGTCCTCGCCATTAACAATTCCAGGAAAAAAAATTAAAAAAAAAACAAAACAAAACAAAAAAAAATTACCGTACCAATTTAATCCAAACAAAACAAAAACCTATATACCTACATTTGAGGATATGTTCAATCAATTTCAAATGCAAACACGTACATACAATATTTTAAATACCGGTAGTATACCCGTAATACCGGTATCGGAAGGTAGCCCGTTACTGTAACATCCCAAACTTTTTATTTAACGGTTGACTTGAGTCGTTAAGTCAACGTAACGTGTCCGTTACGTCCATGTTAAATTTAGAGCTTATATGTAGTTAATGTGTTATGCGTGTGAGACTTGAATGTCTTATTGATTGACGTAGTAATGTGTTCAAGATGTAGTTATATGCCTTTAGAGGTGTTCAAAATTTTTATTGAGTTGTATATAGTTCATATAGGTGTTTAGGGCTAATAATGTGACGTTTGGAAGCTTAGGGTCGAGTTTTGACATAGGGTGAAAGTCAAAAACGGGATTAGGGTCAAAGAGCAGGTCTTTAGCTTCTAATATCCTTTTCTCTTTGAGCCCTAACCATTCCCCATTGCCATAATCAATTCCTTGTTCGATTTCATCTTCGTTTGGTTGATTCGAGAGTGTTTTGATCAAGTTTTTGTATCCTCTTTGTAATCTCTAGGTATTCAAGGTATAATAACATTGATTTTATGTCATTTCAATCATATAATCAGATCCATAACTGGTCTAGGTTATTAGAAGATCAATTGATGTCAAAAACGTGTGTTTTGATCGATTCGGTAACCTAAAACGTTTAATTATGTGATGCAAATCAAGTAAGGATTAATCAATGATTTCATTGCATCATTATCGTCTTAAAATGGTGAATTTTGAGGTACAAAAGTCGTTCATAAGGTTTGGGGTCGTTTGGGGTGTGTTTGGTTAAGTTTTGGAGGTTAAACAATGAGTTTTGTGCAGAACCGGGACTAGCTGCGGCGCAGCTACTAAGCTGCGGCGCAACTGGAAACCAGTGACACATAGTTGCGACGCAATAGCGACGGAATTTTCAAATGGCCATAACTTTTGAACCGTAACTCCGTTTTTGACAAATAAGATATCCACGGAATCGTGAGAGAGTCTACTTTCTAATGGAAATGTTTTTGAAAGATGATTGTAATGTCAAGTTTCCAGAAAGGTTAATTTAGTGAGTGTATCCCGAGTTTCGTCGAGTTATGTAAGCTTTAAAGTATTAATCGAATGTCCGATGCATCAAGCATTGTCATGAGTCATGTTTATAGGTATTTAGACGTGAGTCATGACCATAAGTGAGTGGGCATTTATTAGCTCATTATGTCGTTTAATGATTATAGGTAGTCGGGAATACTTGCAAAGATCGGTAACTTACGTTATCATTTGTTGTGTGCTTCTACGAGGTAAGATACACTACTTTGACATACTGAGGGTTCAACAAAAGATGGTTTTCATATAATAATATCCCAAATGGTATCTTGTTTGCTTATGGGTATTCGGGATTATACGGGAAGTAATATGGACTATGTAGATGCATATAAAAGCCTGAAATGCTACCCCAATGATACGTATTGCTATGAGATGTTATGTATGCTTAATAGATGATATGATATAAAATGATGTACGATCTAAGATGATAAATGTTATGCAATGTTGTAATGATATACGATATGCAATGATATATGACGATGTACGTGATGTAACAATGTATGCGATGTGATGATATGAAATGAAACGCTATGAAATGTGATGTATGATGATGATATGTGAAATGTGCATGATTACATGGCTTGTTCATCTAGTTCACTAGACTTATTAAGTTGCCATGACACGTGCACGTTTAAGGGCCCAAACGTAAAAGATGTATATGTGATGGTTGTTTAGGTTGTGTAAACACCTAAACTATATGTGATGTGAAATCGAGCTCGTAAATTTGATGTGAAAGTGTTAAGCTTAACCCGTACTTGCCCTAGCCCGGTTAAGTGCGTTGATGTAGTTGCTTGGGTGGCTCTTTGCAACATGGTACAACGTGAAGAGTAATACGGGAGGTCTTACCAACCCCATTGTCATTGAACATATGGATTACTCCTGGATTGGCTTGCCATTCCTTAACGACATTGATGTACTACTGAATGGTGGTTCATCTAGTCGGGTGCGACTTATGTCACACTTAACGAGATGCATATGTTATATGAGATGCGTGACTTTTGTCACAATTATAAAGATGTTCAAATGTGATATGTGATGATGCAAAAGATGACTATGCACATTTAGGATGACCCATCCTAATATGAAAGATGTTGATGCTATGATATGTATGTGAGATGATATGTTGATGATATGTGCCTTAACGACTTAATATGACTTTTATATAATGTTTTAAATGGACAAACGTTTTATAAACCATGTGTTATCTTACTTAGCTAATTCGTTAGCTAACACTTGCTCTTTTAAAATGTTTTGTCCCCTCAGGTCCAACAATAGTGAGCAGGTAGATGTGTGAAGATGTGAGGCATGGGTAGATGATCTTGAAGCTAGCTATAGATTACCCATAGTGGCTGCTCGCTTTAGACATTTGCTTTATGTTTAAATATTAATGACTTGTATTGATAATGTACTCGGTTGTTTAATGTTGGGCAACCGATGGATTTCCATTTAGACTTATTTTGATGATATGGCTAGTAACACCATTTAATGAATAAACCAAACAGATTTTACTGGTTTGGACTTTTAAAGTTAATTCCGCTTCTTTTAACGCCGTTAGGCAAAAGTTTTTGGAAATCCTTATTCTTAAATGTTGGGTGTTACAGTTACAACTATTTCTGATATTTTCGGTATTACCGTTCCAGTACTTCCGGTATTCACATTTTTTATTTTTTGAATTTTTTTAAAAATTATTTTTACAAATACTTTAATGTTAGTTTTTGTAATTTGTGAACTTTCTTGTAATTTGTTATAAAGAAGCTATTTTTTTTTTAGTGAATTATAATTATATTTTAACTATTTTCGTTATATTATAGTAAGTTTTATAACATTCTTTAAAAAAATAAATTAAATTAAATTAGTTGTACCAGCCGTTATTAAATTAGATCCTCATATGTAGGTGTATATATAGGTTTTTGATTTGAGTTTGTTTTGATTTTTGATTGAATTTTTGTTTGGAAGTTTGTTAAATTCAAGGATGAAAAATGCAAAAATGACAAACCATAAGGACAAATTTTGCACTTAACCATAGGAACAAATGGGTGAAAAGACATATATGCTTACACGTGAGGGGGTTAACGGATCCAAGGACGAAATGCAAACCACAGGGACGATTTTAGCCAAAAATTAACGGCGAGGATGTAACGTGTTTATTCGAAAAACCACGAGGACGAAAAAAGTACTTTGGCCTTTTATAAAACAAACCAATAAAATAATATAGAAAGTCATAATAAAAAAGACTCAAAGAAATAATAAAAATAAAAAATCCTAAAATTCAAAATATCAGCTATTTACGTGCACAAGTTTGTATAAACAAATCAAAATGGATGATGTTAAACAAGGTTGGGTGCACTTTACCAAATTAAGAAAAAAATATTAGAGATCTTTGCTTTGATGTATTTGGGATTACGTGTATTATTAAGTAGGAGAATAGAAAAAATAGGTAAAAGAATTATATATACTGATATATACTGATTATTATGATACTAAAAGGATTTTTGGGTAATTATAACTATTAAAAGCTCCATCAAGATTAGAACGTTAGTTGTACTAACGTTTATTTGTAGAGCTTTTGGTTGAAAAATAGAAGCTACAACTACACCATCCAAACCAAGCTTTAAAATTTTGGGAGCTTTTTGTTTAAAATTAAAAGATAAAGCTCTTGAAAAGCTCTTGCTAAACACAGTATTAACGAAGATGTATCAGCGTTATAACGGATACTATAACTTATATAGGAATTTCTTTTATATATTAATAATATTCCAACAATATAAGTTAATAACCATAAAAAATTAAAAAGTATAACATAAGATACCTATACTTATATTTGTATGAACTTTATAATCTATTTAAAATTTACAACAATTAGTATCTACCTAAAAATACTGATTAACCAAATCATATTTTCTGTTCCATTGATATTCGTATGTATATTGGACTAAAAGCAAATTTGGCAAAATAAACACAAACATTTAGGTTAAATAAATGTAAAGTGAAGTAAAGTAATATTGAATGTTGTTTTTCACGAGTTTTGAATCCCAATATCATTTAGTATACGAGGGAGGTTATGATGTAAACAACATTATTTCTATAAAGAGATTGTTTCCAAGTTCAAGCAAAAATAGAAAATGACATTCCTTCCACTATTTAGTTCAACACAGTTAATTTAATATATGGCCAATTAAGTCCGTTATTTAAGTTTTTTTATGAAAATAGTCGTCTTTTGCTTTCTCGATCATCACCTCAATTTCTTTTTTCTCTTTTCATTTATTTCCCTTTTCTCATTTTCTTTTTTTTTTCCCCTGAAAAACAATTCGGAAATACAACGTTATGGCTTCAACTGCTTTGGTGGGACAAGCCGTTTTAGGGTCGGTTTCGGTTGACGTTAGAAAAAGAGGTAAACATGGCACGTTACAATTTGTCTTTTTCCTCAAATAAATTTCAAACCGACCAAATATTGTTTATTACTATTTTTTACCTTGTTACTTAAGTTAACTTGTTTTAAAATTTGGATTGTGACTCTTTGCAACTCGTAAGTCGTAAATTTTGCAAAGGTGTTTTAGTTGTATCACGAAGATAATGAAATTTAATGCCGTTTATAAAAGGATAATATATAAAATTTAATATAGCTAGTCATATCAGATTAGGGATGAATTATTTTAAGAACTCATTAAAAAAAAACCCTCAAAAGTCATTCTGAACCACACATTTTTTTTCTTTTTCTCTCTATCTTCAGTTAAATAATAAAATTCACCCAAATCATTCAAAATGCTTTATCTCACAAACCGTAAATCGTTAGACGAAACAAAAAACATGAGTAGTCTTCAAATCTCACCCTCTTTCATTGGAGATCCAATTCGATATATTTTTAACGACTTTTTAATTTCCGTTTTCTTTTTGGAACTTACACATAACTTACACATGTGTAGGTTGAACAAAAATTATGATTCAGAACGGGCTTCGCCCTTATGAATATTCATAAACCAAAGCTAGTGGGGGTGATAGGTCATAGAGGGTGATAGGTCATAGGGTGATAGGTCATAAAGGGTGATAAGTCATAGGGGGTGACCAGTGATGGATAATCTATCTAACGGGCTCCGCCCTTAGCGCTATGGCTCCGCCATGGACTGACGGGCACCACCCTTGGCCACCATGACACCGCCATGGATTGACGGGCTCCGCCCTTAGCCGCTATGGCTCCGCCATGGACTGACGGGCTCCGCCCTTGGCCACCATGACTCCGCCATGGATTGACGGGCTCTGCCCTTAACCTTCATTGTTGTGTACATATGTTCATTTACTAATTTACATGTGAAAACGATGATCCTACACATGTGTAGGTACACAAGTAGAAGAGGAAAAAAAACGAAAATTAAAAAGTCGTCAAAAGTATATCGAATTGGATCCCTAATGATAGAGGACGAGATTTTAAGACTACCCATGCTTTTTGTTTTGTCTAACGATTTATGGTTTGTAAGATAAAACATTTTGAATGATTTGGGTGAATTTTATTATTTAATTAAAGAGAGCGAAAGAGTAAAAAAAAAAAGTAGTCCATAATGGTTCTTGAGTTCTTTTTTATTTGTGGGTTCTTAAATAATCATTCCTTTATCAGACTAATAGCAAAAATTATGTTTGAAAGTTAACACATACTCTTTAATTATGTTTAAATAAATAATTACGGAGTAAGAAATTAGAACCCGGATTATACGACTGGTAGAGGTGGAGCAATTAGAGGTCTAGAGAGGTACATGACTTCTTGGTTAAGTTTTCATTTCTAAGGTTAAATCGACGTTAATAATTTCTTTAATCGATGTCAAACAACTGACCATTTTATGTTACATCCTAACCTCACCACTGATGATAGGATTAAGAAATGAGCATGTAAGCATGTTATGGTGATCGACTTTGTCATTTATCATTTCAATTTTCAAATGGAATGCGTTTTTAACTATATTAATTAATGTTAACACTATAAAAACCTTTTTTTGTAACAATTATTGTTATAACACATCTTTTTTTTTTAATTGGAACACCAATATTAATAGAAACTTACCGAAGTTATAAATTTTACATCAAATGTCTAGGACTATATGTTATGCCGAAGTTATAACACAAATACACAATTATTAGAATAAGAAATATATAATAATGGTGATCGACATAAGAAATGAGCATGTGATGGTGATCGATCGACCTTGTCTCATAACTTTCAGACATATTTTAGTGTATAATATTTGCCGATATTTTACCACCACTTATTATTAAAACAAAAATAATAATGGACCGAAGAGAATTATAAACTTTTCTTATAATTAAAAAGTTGATGTTGATTCTATATTTTATATAGGGTGCCCTACCTTTAGTCTAAAAATATCTGGATATAATATGAAAAAAACCATCCAACTTAACATTTAATTTAATAAAAAATATAATTACTAACATTAATATATTAAACCCTAACATTATTGGCTAATTCTATATACTTAATTCTCTTTAATAATGTTTAATCTTATTTACTTTTGATTTACCCTTTACCAAATTAGTTATAACTTTTTTCTTTTTAAACGTTCAACTCTCCATATACGAAAAAGGTTAAGGAGAAGCTAGAGTTACAAGTAAAACGAAATTAC
The DNA here is from genome assembly GCF_010389155.1 of Erigeron canadensis. NCBI lineage: Eukaryota > Viridiplantae > Streptophyta > Magnoliopsida > Asterales > Asteraceae > Erigeron > Erigeron canadensis. The sequence continues at coordinate 33,306,612 of NC_057761.1, read as the reverse complement.
AAAAGAAAAAAATATTCAAATAACAAAGACTACTAAGCATTTAAGCTACACCAATTAGCCCAGCTCATTACGGGTTTTAATGATCCGTTCGGAAGCCTGAGAAAGCTGCGAGTTTTTAGCTCTTTGGCTGCAAAGCGGAGGGATGGTGTCGATGTGTCGTATTCGAGAAGATACAATCGTTCCTAGTCTTCCAAATTAATTATCAAACAGTATGTAAGGACAGGGCCGGATTTGAAGGTATTCAAACGAATAAGGCCTAGTTTTGTATAAGGGCCAAAAAGTTCAATTTTCTTTTGCTAGTATTAAATATTCATATTATAATACCCAATGATTACAATGTAATATTGTGTTTCTGTTTGGAATTGCTAATTATAAAAGGTTTATTTTTTATTCTATAAAATGAGAGAATACGTAAATGATATGGATAAAGGTCCTTATAAATAATGCAGTGCAGGGCCTTTAAAATCATGAGACGGCACTGTGCAAGGACATATGATTATAAATATTCTTTATCTATACCCCATTATAAAACAAATTACTCATCTCATTCTTTTTAACTTTCTATCTTTGAAATACCTAAAATACCATTAATTTTCTACACACAAATAAATCTACCCAAAATATTCCTAAAATACTTTTAACCATTTTATCCAAACTATCTCTATTGTTTATTCATTAAATTAAACATATTTACCTAATATCCCTAAAATAATGTTAATAAAACTATTTACAAATAAAGCTACATTCCTTAACCATAAAATAACTACGTTATCATTTACATCAAGTACTTTTATATTAATAACCACATTGTTACCACCACCATCCGTTGATGCCACCGTCGCTGCATTACACGGGATATCCATCTTATTAAAATTAAAAACAATGGTTGGAATTAAAGAATGGGTCATAACTATCCTAGAAACTAGCCTACAAAGTTTATTCTTACAATTGCTTCGTGTAAGTTGGGATAGTTTATTAGTTCAGAACTCTCTATTTCCTGTTTTTATAAAATAAGGTTCTTTTTCTTTTAATGACCAACACAAATTTTTATACGTATTTTTTATTTCTTAATATATACTATCGATACTAATGCTCAGCTTCAATGAACGGATAGTCTCAAAATATATTAATCAAAGCTAAAAATTTAGAATTCAAGTATGTTAAATAGATATCGAATAAAAATAAATTCCCTAAAAATAAAACATAAAACGAATCAAATTAATAAGGCAAAATTTTGAAGAAGTATACTTATAATTAGAACGGAAATATAACTAATTGAAAACATGTATTCAAAATTAGAGAATTCATAGTATGAACTATACAAAGTAAATGTCTTATGTGAAGTTCAAATTGTTACAAGTTTTGAAGGACTTCTTTGTAAACTACGTACAATTGGTTGAGCGTCCATCTTCATCACAAATTTTGTTACATCTCAACTTAAGACAAACATAAACAACACTTTTAGACTATAATTACGAAAATTAAAGAAGGAAACATTTAAAAGTTAACTCTATATAAATATTGAATCTATCTTTTTTTTTTTTTTGAAAAGAATATTGAATCTAGTTAACCCTTTTTTTTCCAACTTTAGTTAAAAATAAATAAAACTAAACAAGGAAACATATGAAAATTAACTCCATATAAATATTGAATCTAGTTAACCCCCCCTTTTTTTTCAACTTTAGTTAAAAAAAAAAAAACTAAAGAAGGAAACATATGAAAATTAACTCTATATAAATATTGAATCTAGTTAACCCTTATTTTTAACTTTAGTTAAAAAAAAATTTTAGCTTGTTATATCTAAACTTAAGACAAACACAAACAACAATTTTAGAATATAATTATGAAAACTAAAGAAAATATATAATTTGAAAAATACATATCAATTCATCAACAAAGACCATCTCAAACGTTTTGATTTTCTTTGGGTTGTTCCACTCCGAAACAATCCATACATTCACAACACGGAGTTGTAGATGATGGTTAACATGTGTTGGCTTAAGATCTTCAAGATGGGCTAATGTGGTTTTATTTTTTGTTATTGAAAAAGAAGCCCTGGTGAACCTAAAATGGATTACAAAACAATAACATAAGAATTCGTTAAATAATTATAATATAATAATGATGATTAAATATATGAACAAAGTAAATAATTAAAAAAACCTTTTCGTCGTAGTTTTTTTTTAATGGCCGTACGTTTTTGTTTGGGTTTAGAATATATGAGGATTTTCTTAGATTGTATGTATATAGATAAATAAAGATAATAATAATATAAGGTCGGCCATTTGTTTATTTATTAAATAAATATTAAAAAAAAGTAGAGAATTAATAAGGAGAGAGGATTAGGCTCAAAAAGAAAAATTAAGGGTGTTAAGTGTACCTCGAATCCCCTCTTTTAGTTATCTATATAATCCCTTATAAAGAGAATAAAGTTTAAGACTTTAAGCACTTTTTACAATATCCCTAAATTACCCTTAACCCTAACGTTAAGTAACACACGTTCACTTCACACCACTTCTTTGTCTCCTTTTCTTTCATACTATCACTTTCCAGTGTGACAGTGTCCATCATCACCGATACCCCGATCATCGCCTTCCGTATCCATCATCACCACACTTAACTATCGTTTTTTAAATGGTACCGCTGCAACGCACGTGCACCCATCTAGTTTTAATAGATAATATTTTGTTCATAAGTTATACTTTCTAATTAAATCCTTTATACGTTTGTACTCTTCGGAAAGTTATGAATTATTTTGACACTTTATACTCATATTTCTTTAGTTAGATGATCTACGAAAGAAGTTACAAACTCTATAACGCACGTTGTTTTAAATTAAGGCTACAAATCATAGCTGATGTTACAAATAGATGTGGTAAACGAAACATTTTAATCTTAATTTTATCTTAATATATATTATAAGACAGTTAAACTAATAACTTATTATCCAATTAAATCGTTAAGTTTATCAAATTGACTTCTGTTTATGTCATCACTTAATTTAATTATAAATACTTAATTTATATTTATTTTAGCCATCAACTTAAATGAAATTTTTAAATTTTTTAATCATTTAATCAATTAAAAAATTTCAATATATGAAATATTGTTTACAAAAATTCTAAATTAATATAAACTTCATTCAAAATTTATTCTATCTCTCAATTAAAAAGGTACAAGATTTACTCTTTTTTAATATATTAGTTTTGCGTATTAATGTTTAAAGTTACAATTATTACTCAAATCAAGAATCCTAAATACTGTTATCAAAGATTATGAAAACAATCCAAATTGTTATCTAAAATTATCATAGGATGGGTGATTGAGAATAAACTTATTTGTGTTATGGACCCGCATCAAGATCAAAACAAATACTTGAATGTCAAGTACAAGATCACAAGTATGTTTATATTTTAATTATTAATTATCCTTCATTATAATATCACATTATGTGTACAACTGGTTTCAAAAAATTTTATAATAGAGAAATTATTGTAGTATATGCCTTGTGGAATGACTATGACAAACAATTTCATCAATATGTCTCAGCTAATAATGAGAGTGACAAACCTGTGATTATTGTACTACAACTTACAAAGTATAACACTCGGAACCGTATATATATCATAAGCTTTTATGACTTAAATGTATGAAGATCTAATATTGATAATATCATAAGTTTCGTGTCTAATATTGAACACGGAACTAAAATCTAGTTATTCTCGATTTTCAGGTCCATTGTGTTTCAAGAATGTAACACAGATAAAAAAAACATTATAATCCAAAGTATCCAAACCATGTGATTTGCTTTGTTTAGAAATACTTTTCTTGACTTCATGAAGGTAATGATTCATCATGTGTGGTCCGATAATATTTAAACATGTGGATTTGCTTGTATTGACCAATATTTAACCACCACAAAATTAAGTCACTTATCTAAGGTTTTTTTTATTTTATTTTAATTTTCACACACACGTAAATCAGCTATGGAATGTGTCGGCGTGATTTACATTATTTTCAAATCAGCTTTTACATAGTTCGATCACCATATATTAATTGCGGTTAACTAATATGTTAGTTAACAGTATTTAATTGGTTGTTGTTGCCCTCACATTTAGGGGATGATTATTTATTAGAAAATGATTGATATGTCTAAATAATAAGCCTAAAGATGTACTTAAAAATCTAGGATTGACATGTGACATGATTAAAGGTGTAGATTAAGAAAGAGAATAAGTGATATCCATGTGTCACTTATAAAATTTATTAGGCATGTTTTTAGGTCTATATTTAGGCATATATATTATTACCCTTATTTATTTATCATGTGAGAAATTCACGAGAGATGTTTTTAAAGTAACAAGGATGATGTTAATAACATTTTATATTTTCCCATATTAATTACTTGTTTGAAAAGCTTGCTGGTTGTTTCTCATCCACAAGATATATGACCAATATAAGGAAACAAAGTTATGATAAATTTTGGTCAACCAACCCTTATTTATAAAGTTGAATATGTAGATCAGTAGCAACGTTAACGGCCAATTAACGGCACTAAAGAAAAATATGTTGTTGAAGGTCAATTATACGAAAAGTAACATACGAGTATTAATTTTACATGGCTTGAAAAATAGATTGAAATACTACTAAAGGAGCCTGTGAATGCAAGATTCATCAACTAAAAAAGTTGTCGTTGATGTACTTGGATGTCGTTATTCAAACTGCTCTTTTGTTATTTGGAAGAACACGAACGAGATATGCTTCCAAAGCATCCATACAAAACTGGAGGCTACTTTTCAAGAAATAGCTAGTGCTATTTTCTTTTAGTTGCGCGCATTATATATAGAGATAAAAACTATAATTAATTTTAGCTCGTTAGATTGGAGGATTAATACATTGTCTTGTTAGCTGTAATATGTAACTCTTATCTTCTAGTATCTTGCTAGAGTATACATTACATAAGAACACTTATTTTGTTATCTTTAGGTAGTATTAATTAATTAATATACGCTAAAATTGGTATAATTAACCAACATCAGCAGGTGTACCGTGTACGTAATTAGTGGTTAAAAGAATACAACATACTCTATAATTGATATCTCATACGACATTAATTCATAAGCAACACTGTACTACTGTTTTGATTCGAGTATGATCTCGATCTTAATTAAGTAGCTCGGCTCACAGCTCACTGGTTAATTAACTGAAGAGTGTATGTAAAACTCGATAATGGTTTGAAAAAATTGTGATCAAGGCTATACTTATATTATATAACTAGCCTTGTACCCGCATGATGCGGCGGAGCATAAGAATAAAACACCGGTCAAGTAGCGGTACCGTGTTATTACATGAATGTATGATTCAACTCAAGTGTTTCTTATTCCGGTAGAAAGTGCAAACCGCCGTTGTTGTTTTAGGGTGAGCGTAATTATTTTGATCGATTATTAAATTCAGTAACGCATTTGTGTTCTTTTGATATACTATGTGAGCAACTTCAGGAAAGGGAAGAGACAAACATAAGGTTTTTTTAAGGGTGTTTTTGGAATTTCAGGAATAAAATTTTGATGGTAGTATAGATTAAAAGGGTAAATTAGAAATTCTAAAAGTAGAGTGTTAAATTTTAGAGGATAGTTTGTTTATATAGATAGTATAGATTCCGATTAAAAACATTATAATTATTACTTCATCCGAACCTAGCTTGTTACAAAGCTTAATACATTAATTAATCATGTCAACACACAGAAAAAAAAAAGAAAAAAAAAGCATTGAAATACTTGCAACGTACTATGATGCATTTAAGTTTACTTGCACTCTAATCAACTAAAACGTTAACAATAAAACTATATAAACAGGAATTTTCCATTAATAATATGCTGGAAATCCCAGTAAAATACTTACAAGCCCAAACCAAAAATCAAAAAATCACATCATAATTAAACTAAATAATAAATCCCACCCCGCTAAATATATACTACTATCTTTTTAATTACGTACTCGTAATTTCCTCAAACCTCAAACACCCTTGGTGGGTTTGAGAAACATTAACATACAAACAAGAAATTAAAACTATAACATATAAAAAGAACATCTTTAAAGACTAAGCAGCAGACGGGGCAGTAACATATCGATTGCCCCTCTTAGTTATGGCTGTCGTCGGTTTATCGACTGTGGACAAGTGTCCGGTAACCATGGAATGCCCGCATATCCTCCAGTAATCCAATGACTCGTCGTTGTAGATGTCCCACCACTTGTTCACCAACATCTTGATGTCTTCACGGTCCATATTCACTTCTTCTCCCGTGTACCTCCACGGCTTTGACCCATCGGCACAATAGTGCACGACCTTGACTTTTTCAAGGTCAAAGTTCTCGGGGTGGCGCCATAGCATTGCCAAGATCAAGTTGTACTCGGTTGGGATGGGCTTGTAGATGTCCTTGAAGAACATGTTCAAGAAGTCTTGTTCAGCGAAAAGTGTGGGAGGAGTTGTTTTTACCGACTCTAGGAGGTCATGGTAAGTCGAGAGATTAGGCTCGTACACGAACATTCCCGCGTTGAAGTAAAGTGCAGGTTTTGGGCCCAACTTCTCTTCCGGCCACTGGACCTTGTCGGGTGTCTGCTGACAGTACCCGATTTGGTATTGTGGACTGTTTCTCCAGTTTCGCTCGCAGAAACAGTCCATCACAGCGTAGAAGTGGCCATCTGGCAAGTCAAACAGATGGTCAATGTTGTCGAAAACTTGTATGTCTCCATCCAAATATATCATCTTGCTATACTCCACAAACTGCAAATATTAAACACAAACAATCAAATATAAGTACATCTAATAATGTAAAGATAAAAGGATATATACATATAAGGCCCAAACAAGTTTATATAACGTCAACTCTGAAGGGAAAATAAAAAAATAAAAAATGTCTTACCTCCCATATACGGAGCTTGGAGTAGTTAATAACATAGTATGCCATAGCAAATTGGGTCTGGTTTTCGGGTGGGTACAAGGGTTCGATCTCCTTGAGGATGCAGCCTTGGGAGATCAATTTTTGGCGATGGTCCATAGGGACATCAGGAAGCATGGCCACAACAAGTGGGTACACGGACTTGGCCTTACGGAGGCCCTTGGCAAGAGCAACAACGCCTTTCCAATAGTCTCCGTTTCCAGCCAAGAACGTGACATAGGCACGTCTAGGCACGGGTTTCGCCTTGACTATCCCGGTTGTGGTTTGGTTAGTTGAGTTTCTAGCAGCTGCAGGTGGAGCCATTAGTTTCGAAAGTTGTGGTTAAGCGAAGTGAAGTACGTACGTGAATATTATTAGGTTTGTTTGTGGTTTACAGAGAGTTTTTTTTTTGAAGTTTGTTGGTGATATTGAACTTGATAGGTGGGTTTATATAGGAATCGGGGCCTATTAATAAATATTTAAAAAAAGAATTTCTAATTGTATAAAAAGACTAAGAAATTGTAACAGAGAATGTATAGACTACAGAGTCACTCGTTTTCCTAGTCCTTTTACAATTTGGATTTTCACTTAAAGTCATCAAATTATGCCTTTATCATATCGGTTAACTATGGATAATATGTAGTAACTGCGTACAATGTATGTAAGTACTAGTCTTGGTACAATTTTCGTATATGAAAAAATGGAAATTAAACATCTATCTATCTATTCAATAAATTAAAACAGGATTGTAATTTCTTTTATCCACACATGACAATATGTTAAAGCGACAAGTGTCTTTTTAATCATGTTAATTTTAAAAAATCTATAAATGATTATTTGAGTTTTCTGACAAGTGTTAGAATCTGAATTTTTTTGTTTGGATTCGTGCGGAATTAATTTTGAGAAGTTTGGTGTGGTTTCGTGGTCTAATTCGAAAAAACGAGTGAGATAACATTTTAAGTTTTTCGGCGAATTTTCCGACGAAAGTTAACCGGAGAAGATGAAGAGGATGACAACAGAAAATGAAATTTCATTTTTTGTCCCTAAACTTATCACTTTTTGCACTTTCAGTCCCTCACGTGTTTTGCACGTGTGGGACTTAACGGCTAAAACTTAACACCGTTTGGCGAGGGACGTCGATTGCAAAAATCTGCCAAGTTTAGGGTCAAAATTGTAATTTTTTCGCTTTAGGGATGAAAAGTGAAAAACGCGCCAAGTTTAGGGACGAAAAATAAAATTTACTCTTTTTTTTTATTAAAAATCAAAACAACCTAACTTTTTTATTCTCCCAATGAAAAAATCTATCTCAAAGTTAATGCTTCGATGACCAATGTCTTTTAAAAAATAAGCTTATGATAACGAATGTAACATTTGTATTTATTTCTTACTTATTTTTTTTACTTTAAAAAAAATTACAAATATATCATTTAAATTGTAAAAAATTACATTGTATTAAAATTTGGGTGGGAATAGCTGACTCCACCGCCCCATGCTAAGCTACCTTTGTCTTGACTACGACCCCAGTCACATTGCACGATTACAGTGTGTTTAAAATACATTTTAAATGTGTTTGACTATATGTGTAAATCAAAGTAAAGTGTAATATAAAATAAACTAACTTTTAACTTTACATTTTTGCTTTTATAATTCATGAATAATACACTCTTTTCATCATCCGTTTTCTATATCTGTTATCACTCATAATGCAAAAAAAAAAAATTCATAAATAAATACTATGAAGTGACCAAAGTTCATAAAGCTGACTGAAAACACAGATGTTAACCATGAAAACTAAAATATTAAGCTAGCATATATAATTTGGATTTAGCTTGGATGCAGCTAAGTACATCATTATTTTTTGATGTAGTTAGCATGAAAATCAAAGGGAATAGTTTTATAATATAAATCATGATATGCGTGTACGAGTGCATTTAAGAATTTTACAGTATATTCAATTTTTTCATATAATTTAATTAACATCAATACATCATCTAGTGAAAAGAAAAGAAAATAGTTTTCGTAATTTTCTCATTCTCATTTGGAGATAACATATAAAAACCAAAAGTAAAAAATTAGAAAGTACACTTAATGGTCTTCAACTGCTTTGGTGGAACGACCGTTTAAGGTCGGTTTCGGATGACGTTGTTTATTTTGGGTAAAAGAAATAAAGAAGCCACGTTCCAATCTGCCTTTTTCCTCAAATATAATTTCAACCAACCATATATCGTTTTCATACCTTGTTTGTTAAGTTAACTTGTTTGTAACTCGTAAAATTTGCCAAGTGTTAAGTAAATAATTTTGCCAAGTGTTTTAAATGTAAAAACTAAAAAAATAAAATAATAAAGATGATATAATTATAATAATAATAATTAGAAAACAATAAAAATCAGAAACTGTTCTTAATAGTTAATATAACAACATGATGGCCATGAAAAATGTTCCTTTCCTAAAGTTCATTGATATATGTAACATGTTATTAGAAAAATAAAAATCCATTACACTTACTTTAAAATAAAATTACAAAAGAAAAAAGATACGAAAAAGTAAAAATCTTTAGAGGAAAGTTATTTTGAGAACCATAAAAAAAAAAGAACGCGAGAACCAATCTGGGTCACACATCTCATCTCCTTTTTTCTCTTTCATCACTTTCATCCAAATTTTTCAAAACGTTTTATCTCACAAACCGTGCATCGTTAGACGAAAAAAAACCATGGGTAGTCTTAAAATTTCGTCCTCTTTCATTAGAGATGCGACTTGATATACTTTTGACAAACTTTTAAATTTCGAAATTTTTTTTTTCGAATTTTTCTTTTTACCTGCACATGTGTAGGACATACCTACACATGTGTAGGATGTATAACCTACACATGTGTAGGATGTGTATGATGTATACCCTACACATGTCCTGCACATGTGTAGGATTATCGCTAAAAAAAAAATTAAAAAAAAAAAATCGAAATTTAAAAGTTTGTCAAAAGTATATCAAGTCGCATCTCTAATGAAAGAGCACGAAATTTTAAGACTACCCATGCTTTTTTTTTCGTTTAACGATGTACGGTTTGTGAGATAAAACCATTTGAATGAATTGGGTGAAAATGAGGAGAGAGAAAATTAAATATTATCAAGATCAAAATCAATGACCAGGATTGATTCTCGCGTTCTTTTTTTTATGGTTCTCAAAATAACCCACCCCTATATATATATACTCAATGGAAAAGAACCTAAAACTTTCAACAGAAAAAGTTTGGATCATTAGCTAAGATTAAAACATTAATTTATAATAACCATTAGATCTCTTTTATCTTTTAAATATAAATACTAGATTTTAGACCCGTGTCCAATACTAGACACGAGTTTACGATATTATCAATATTAAATATAGATACATTTAAGTTATAAAAGTTTATAATTTTGAAGATATACGAATCTAAGTGTTATACTTTGCAAGTTGTTGTACAGTAATCATAAGTTTGTCACTGTTATTATTAGGGTAATGGAGGGAACCCTAGCCCCGATACTACAATTGGATCACTGTCATTATTAGCTGAGACATATGGATGAAATTGTTTGTCATAATCATTCCACAAGCCACATGCTATAATAATTTCTTTATAATAAATTTTTTTGAAACCAGTTGTACTCATAATGTGATATTATATTATTATTATGAAAGATAAATAAGAATTAAAATATAAACATGCTTGTGATACTGTATTTGACATTCAAGTATATGTACTTAATCATGATGCGAACCCATAGCACGCATAGGTTTATTTCCAATCACCTGTCCTATAATAATTAGATAGCAATTAGGATTGTTTTCATATTATTTGATAACAATTAAGACTCTTGATTTGAGTGACAATTGTAACTTCAAACATTAATGCGCAAAATTAATATATAAAAAAGGAGAATATTATATACCTATTTGATTGAGAGATAGAATAAATCTTGAATGAGTTCATATTGATTTGGATTTAATAGTCTAGTAAACTTCTGTTGTAAATCGTGTGTTGTTATGTGATTGTCTCATGTTCTGTGATTCTTGTTGTGTTTAGGATAAAAATATCGTATATCGTCATTTGTTATTATGTTTGAAATATGTATCTAGAGTACAAATTGTGTTTATATTAGATATATTAAGCTAAATATTAATATTTATAATTTATGAAAATCTAATCTAACATTTGTTAATAAGTCATTAGGTTTTGAAATAATTTTTCATATACAATACTTAATTAATTAAATAAGTGTAAATTTTAAAAAATCCTCTCAAGTTATGGATAAAAATAAACATAAATTAAGTATTCAGGACTAAAAGTGTAAATTATTGATGAAAAACAAAAAAGTGTAAATTAAGGAGACTTTTTCTACAAGTTAATATAAATATTAATATAATAATATATTTGAATAATGATTATTGGGATTTTTAATTTATAGTTAATCTAAATAATGACATAAGCGATAGTTAATTTGATGAAATTAAGTGATTTGATTGGTTAATTAGTCAATAGTTCAACTGTCTTATAATATATATTAAGATTAAGATTAGTGTATTTTGTATAAAAAAAAAAGCTACAACGTTCTATAACATTCTTGCAAATGTACAAATCGAGTTTTATGTTAAAAAATAGATATACGTTAGAAATTAACATTATTCTCTATTGTCTGTTCATTAGGTCATTATGTTTCAAGAATGTAGCACAAAATACAAAAAACATCTATATATTCAACCATGTGATTTGTTTTGTTTGATTTGATTATATATACTAATTAACTTGACTTTAAGAAGGTAACGATTGATCATCATATGTGGCCCCACAATATCTAAACATGTGGATTCGCTTGTATTGACCCAACATTTAGCATGATAAACGTCATTAACTTACTTTTCTTTTCTCACACACGTAAGTTTATCTTCATGTAACTACCATTAAAAATGTCGGCATGACTTATATTATAAAATAATAAAAAGCTATGTAGAAATTTCTTCTAATTAATATTATTTTTTAATTGTACCGACTTTGTTAGCTTTTACAGACTTCAATCGCCACCGATCATCAATTTCTTGTTGTATAAAGGTTTCTGGTTGTCTCCCATCCACGAGATATGATCGAAATAGGGAAACATAGCGATGGCCGGTAATTGAATTTTGGTTAACCGACCTTTACTAAAACATAATATTTTATTTATTAGGTAGAGTAGCAATTAATTAACGGCACTAAAGTAAATCTTATATTATGTTGTTGAATAATAATGTTGATTATAGGAAAGTATCATTTTTATTACATGGCTATATATTGGCTTAAAGCATATATAAACTGATGTATCATAATTAATGAGCTTGGGTTATCGATGTGTGTTAGATTCATCAACCGGCCAATTATCGAATCTAGCTAGCAACTTTAGTTAGACAAATTGAATTAGCTTTTTAAAAAGAAAAAAACATAGATTGAAATAGCTAGCTAGGGCGGTAACACGTACGATTGTAACGAAAGAATTGCAAACATGAATTTGGAAATAACGACTCTACATGTACACTAGCGTACGTGTATCGATCGACCATGAACATCATGACTATATTTAGAAGGATGGAAGATGACGATGCTAGAGTATTGCGTATATCGAGTGCCGATATTATTTAAGCCACGCAAGTTATTTATCTAAAACCATCCTTCCAACTTTGTCTCTTAATAATAGATGTACAATATGTTGAAATGTTAAAAGAGATTTAATTTGGGACAACTTTCGAGAGATGGACACACAAAAGAATGGCAACTATATGATCATCATCAAACAATAGGAAGGCAGAATTAATGCTTAAGAACACTAATTTTGTTAGCATTAGGTATTAAGAGTAGTATTAATATGCTAAACATGATATTAATTAGGAATAGTGGTCAAAACTTAAAAGAACACAACATTACCATATATATCTCGTACACAAAAGTGAGCCAAAAGACTTGCATATAAAATGCTAGTGCACGTACGTATGTAATGAAATGACTAATAATATTAATCTCAAAAGGCCTAGAAGCGACACTGTAATGTTACGATTTTGGTATTTCTTTAGCTCAAAAGAGTGTATAAAACTCGATAATGGTTCGAATGGCCGGCTTGTACATGCTTAAGGCCGGCTAGCTAGCTAAACTTATAAATCCGATCAAAACATTGTAATAACTTCCTCCTAAGTTATTATGTAATTTAAAAATAAGAGTATGATATATTTAATTTCGTTCAAAAACTGATATATACAATCATGTCAAAAAAAAACCCATAAGATTAAGCATTAAACTACTTGCAGGTATGATGCATCTAATTAATTAACTAAAAACAACAGAAAACATATATAAATAGGAATTTTCCATTAATAATATGCTGGAAATCCCAGATAAATACTTATAATTACAAGCCCAAAACCAAATAACAAAAAAATATTTCAAAAACTAAAAATAATTGCCACCCCGCTATATTTTTTTTTTAATTACTAGTTTCCTCAAAACTCAACACCCTTAGTTTGGGAAACACTAACTTACCAACAAACAAAAAAAAAACACTATATTAAATAAAAATAACATCTTCATAAATAGACTAAGCAGCCGACGGAGCAGTAATATATCGCCTTTTAGTTACGGCCACAGTTGGTTTATCGACTGCGGTCGGCCCAGCTGCCAAGGAATGTCCGCATATCCTCCAGTAGTCCAGTGACTCGTCGTTGTAAATGTCCCACCACTTGTTCACCAACATCTTGATGTCTTCACGGTCCATGTTCACTTCTTCTCCCGTGTACCTCCACGGCTTTGACCCATCGGCACAATAGTGCACGACCTTGACTTTTTCAAGGTCAAAGTTCTCGGGGTGGCGCCATAGCATTGCCAAGATCAAGTTGTACTCGGTTGGGAGGGGCTTGTAAATGTCCTTGAAGAACATGTTCAAGAAATCTTGTTCCGCGAAAAGAGTTGGTGGAGTTGTTTTTACCGCTTCTAGGAGGTCGTGGTAGGTCGAGAGGTTGGGCTCGAACACGAACATTCCTGCGTTGAAGTAAAGCGCTGGTTTTGGGCCCAACTTCTCTTCAGGCCACTGAATCTTGTCAGGTGTCTGTTGACAGTACCCGATTTGGTATTGTGGACTGTTTCTCCAGTTTCGCTCGCAGAAACAGTCCATCACAGCGTAGAAGTGGCCATCTGGCAAGTCAAACAGATGGTCAACGTTGTCGAAAACTTGTATGTCACCATCCAAATATATCATCTTGCTATACTCCACAAACTGCAAATATTAAACATAAACAATCAAATACATGTATAGTAAACCAAAACCGTCAAGGTTTAATATATATACGGGTATATATAAGTATAAATTTAAGATGGGGAAAAAATGTCTTACCTCCCATATACGGAGCTTGGAGTAGTTAATAACATAGTATGCCATAGCAAATTGGGTCTGGTTTTCGGGTGGGTACAAGGGTTCGATCTCCTTGAGGATGCAGCCTTGGGAGATCAATTTTTGGCGATGGTCCATAGGGACATCAGGAAGCATGGCCACAACAAGTGGGTACACGGACTTGGCCTTACGGAGGCCCTTGGCAAGAGCAACAACGCCTTTCCAATAGTCTCCGTTTCCGGCCAAGAACGTGACATAGGCACGTCTAGGCAAGGTTTTCGCCTTGACCAGCCCGGTTGTGGTTTGGTTAGCTGAGTTTCTAGCAGCTGCAGGTGGAGCCATGATTTTCGGAAGTTGTGGTTAAGCGAAGTGAAGTACGTGAAGATTATGAGGTCGTGTTTGTGGTTTATAACTTTTATAGAGAGAATATTTATTAGAGTGTGTTTTTGAAGTTGTTTAATTTGTTGGTGATACTGAACTTGGGGTAAGGGGTTTATATAGGAACCGGAGGTTCTATTATTTTATATTTAAAAGAAAGTTTACTTTTTTGAATTAAAATACAACCCAATTGGAATCAAGAAAGTATATCTAGACTTTGTTAGGCACTTGTTTTCCTGGTCTTTTTAGCATTCGTTTTTTAAATCTTGTATTACCTTTGAGTTCAAAAAACAACTCAGTTATGTATACTGTTTCATTGTTAAAATTCAATTTGAAAGGTTAATTGTGAAAGAAAGTATTAATTGTTCATAAATCTTAGCTATGTCCACTTCGATAATACTGAAATTTAACTCATTATTAAACAATTAAATCGACCTATTCCCTTAGAAAATATTAAATTTAACAAAATTAAATGATGAGTGAAAAGATTAATTAAAACACAAAACTAATACTCGTAGCATACATACAAACTAGTTCTTAAATTTTATGAAAATTTGATGGAATAAATTTAGAATTTTTTGGAATGAGATTTGAATTAATTATCTTCCTTGTCATGTTACGTGAACATAAAAAATCCTAAATTTTATTCCATCAAAGTTTCATACATCATGATAATTAAAGGGATAACTACAGAAAATAGAAAACACATTTCGACCAATTCACGAATATAGCAGTGACCTTTAAAAGTTTTGTTTTTTAAAAATGAACTTTCATTTATTACTAGAAATAGCAACATTTGACATATGTACATAGTTACGTGAACATTTTTTGATTACGTGGCATTTTTAATGACGTGACATTATTCTTTATTTATTACTATTTAATTTTTTTTATCAGTCATGTCATTTCCTAAGAAAATAAAAATATGGTCCTGTTTTAGTTTCGGTTCCGGCAGAGTAATTTTTCTCGTCATTATATTCTGAAGCTGATTTCAGTTTCATTTGATTGATTTTTGTTGAGTCTCTTCCATTTTCAAGCATTGAGAAGCTGTGTATCAAGATCATAAATTAAGGAGACATAGATTTATATCTTCTTCGTCTATTTTGAGATTTAAAATCTCTAAAATTAGATGCCAAAACATCTTTTTTTTTGTCAGAGAGTTCCTGGGGATGTTTAGGTAAGACGAGAGTTTCATAGGCCGGATTTGGTTCGTTTAATAAGAGTTTGTCTGCGGATGAGATAGATCCAGATGACGAAGGTCCAGAGGTGTTCTCGAACTCGAACAAACTGTCGATGGTTTCTAAGTTAGTTGAAGAAATTGAAGAAAAAACCATCTTCACATCCAACACTGACGAGGTGTTGAAGTAATCCGACTATAAATTAGAGTACATTGCTATTTTCGTAAATTGTTCGAAAGGTCCTTTTGATTTTCTGTGTTATATAAAATGTCACGTCATTAAAAAATGCCATGTAATCAAAAGATGTCCACGTCACCATGTCCATGTGTCAAATGTTGCTATTTCCGGTAATAAATGAAAGTTCATTTCTAAAAAACAAAACTTTTAAAGGTCACTACTATTTTCGTAAATTGGTCAAAAGATGTTTTCTATTTTCTGCGGTTATCCCAACACCCTAAAGCTATACGGAGGCAACAATCTCTGCAACTTGCCCGGGGTCAACAAGTCGCCCAACACACTGACCCAACAAGCGTTTAAGATGATGTTCACGGCCCAAATCTGTGTCCTAGACTCTATTTTTGCAAAATACTATCGAACCCAAGTCCCAACGTGATCAGAAGGTAAATTAAGCCAATTAAAGGTAACCTCACTCCATAAAAGGTGTCACATGAAGAAAGTCATCTCACGATAGAAGGTAGCTAGCTACACTTTAGCGGCTTTTTTTTTTTAAGTTAACTTTTATTCATACGCCCGACGCCACCAAATAATGGTGTGACAAACTATACAAACGAACTACATAAAATCAAAATTACAGCAATTGTTCCACTATAACGAACAATGTTTCCTTCTATCTTTATACCAAAGAAAGCCTATTGATCTAATATCATGAAAAATCTTATCCGTATTAATATTGACATCGGTGAATCATTTCTCATTCCAGGTCTTCCACAAACAGCAACACGTGACAAAAGTGATACTATTAATCACCTTGATCTTTTACTTCGTTTCTAAAATTTGTGTTCATAAAACTCAAAAATGTCTTTGGTCGAAAACAAATGTTCTGTAGATTCCTCATTCCTCCGCATGTTCGTACAGACCACAGTTCCAGTGCAACCTCGATAAATGAGTTCCTTTTTCTTAACGTTGTTACTGTGAGAATACGATCCATAACCATTCTCCACATAAAAATATTACGTTTCTTCGAGAATTCATTTAGACCATGCATATGAACACGTATTTGTCGCTATAGCTCTTTTATTTAAGGCGTTGCTTTTGTTTGTAGTTTGTTAGGTTTATTGGTTGTTCAAATTTAAGTTACCTAAAGAATTGTTTATTAACTTTGTAAATATATATTATTGGAATCTTAATATGGGAAGATAAAAGGGTCAATGACAAGTTATATTTTGTCAATATTGAAATATCTGCCGGAACAAAACTCAGATAACATATCTAGCTGTGTACAATTCATATGTAATATCGTAAATTAATATATTAGGTACATAATCTAAAATTATGTTGACTCTTCTTCAAGAAGCATTGTATGTCTTAAGATTAATTACTGTTGTTTATTTGACTCCGTAATCAATATGTTACATCTAAAATTATGTGTTGTACATTATATTCGACGAGCATGTTACCCGCGCAATGTGGCGGCAGTAGTGGAGAAGACAGTCTGCTTTATTAGTGATTTTGGGTAGTTACGTAAAGAGAAAAAAACAAAAATGTCCAAAGGCAAATAAAGTATTAATTTCAAAGACATAAATATTTAATAGGGGGAGATTTGTTTTATTAAAAAATTTAGATAGAGATTATCCTCCTCGTACAAAACGAAGTCAAAAACTCAATATTGATCCAAGTCAAAAGGATTAAGTAGGAAATAACAACAAAAGCTTAATTGGATAGATTATTTAAATTAGACCGAAAAGTCCAAATTTACCTTAAAAAAAAGAAAAAAGTTAAATTGGACAGCTTGAACATCAAAATAAATAAAAATTAAATCTATACCCGGTCGTTGACTGGGTTAAAAAAATATTTATATATTTTACAGTTTACGAAAACTTTATTTGAGTTAGTTTATCATTATTAAAATAGAAATAAAATGAAACAAATAATTAGATTCAAGAGATTATATATATATATATAAAAATATTACATGACAAAATCCGGATAAAAAACATTGCATTGTCCTAATAACATGATACATTATACAAGATCAAATATTGAGCTAAGAATTTACAAATGAGTTATGTGTATGAAACCATGAATATTATTTTTGTAATCAGTTGCATATATAATGTTTTCAACACCTTAACATTATAAGTCTATCAATACTTGATCTAACTCAAAATCCAACTTACCAAAAACAACTAACCCAAAAATAACTCATATGATTTACCAGCTCGCTAACTCATTTGATTCGAAACAACTCATTTGACTTACTTAACTAAAACCAATCAATTTAACCTATCATCTCTTTTAACCTAAAAACTACCAATTTGACCATAACCTAAAATCAACCCACTTGAAAGCATTAACATAAAAGTCCTTTGAGCCCAAAGCAGCCTATTTCACCTGTCAACCCTCCAACCCATTAATTAATCAGGTCGACTCAAGGCCACCCTGATTAACCCGTGTAGATCCAGGTTTTAAACTGAAATTTATAATGGGTCGAGTTAGGGTTCGAGATTTTCATTATGCTAATTCCCCAACTCTACCAAGGTTTTTAGGCCAACCCGCCAATCCAAAAAACCTAATTATTACCGACCAACTCTACCTAAAACCATGACATTTCTCCTACCAACTCAACAACCCACTTGACTAAAAAACAACTCATTTGACCCACTTGATTCAAAACCAACCTACTTAAATGCATTAACATTAAACCTACTTGAATAAAACCTTTTTTCTAACATCCCAAAACTTTTTGACGTTGACCATTAACTTGTCGTTAGCGACCGTTAGTTACTATGCATTTTATTTGTGCTTACGTGAATTTAATGATCTACATGAGGTATGTGTTAAAGTGATTTAAAGTAATGAAATTAAAGTTGATAATGATTACTAAAGTCAATTAATGTTCCCGATAAGATATAAGGGTCGATAAGTGTTCCCGTAGGCGTTAAAAGAGTCGTTAAGGGCCTAAACTAGTTGTAACGAAGTGTGAGGGCCTAGATGTAAAGTTTTGAAAGTTATTCCACTATATATAAGAGCTTATGCACGACCTAAAGGCTGAAAATCAGATCTAAACACTAGAAAATTCTCACACACAAAACCCTAGGTTAATTCTTCAAGTTATAGTCGATTTCGGGGGATTTCGGAAGGGTTTTTGCTTGGTTTTCGATTCGTTGATCAACCCTACTGGTATTATATCATCAATTGATTATTGATTAAGTTTTAAAGTAAGTTTTGTCCCTGTAGATTCGACCATGAGGGCTGGGGTTGTTGGAAATTGATGTTTTCGGTTAAAAACGACGTTTTCGTGAGTAAAATCATTAATAGAGTTGATTAACTATGTCAAGATGAAAAGTTTAATGTTGAATAATGTTGTTTATATGTATATAAGTGAATTCCAGGTGTTTAATTAGATCCATGTGTGTTCAATTGTATTTTTGAATCAAACGTTGCTGTTTCGAGTCGTTTTGATGATCAAAAGAGGGATTCATTTATGCAATTGATTCATGGAACAATTGGTGTTTTTAATGAGTGATTTTGGTCTTATTTTAAGTATATTTGATGTTCATAAGACCCGGAGATGTGTTAAAGTCGTTTGGGATGTGTTTGGTTAGGTTTTGGAGTTGTTTTTCACGTCTGGTCGTCGTAACTCTCGTTACGGTTGTGTAACTCCCGTTAGCTGGGTAACTGCGATAACACCTCCACTGTAACTCCCGTTACAAATTTTCATAACTCCCGTTAGGCTCGTAACTCCCGTTACAAATATTCGTAACTCCCGTTAGGGACTGATTATTGTTAACATTTTTAAACGACCATAACTTTTGAACCGTAACTCCGTTTTTGACAAATAAGCTATCCACATAATCGTGAGAGAGTCTACCTTATAATGGCTATGCTTTTAAAATAAGATGATGATGATGTCAAGTTTTGAGAAAGGTTAATTTAGTGAGTGAATGTTGAGTCCCGTCGAGTTATGTAAGCTCTAAAGTATTAAACGAACCTCCGGTGCATCAAGTCTTGTCATGGTCATGTTTATAGGTATCTAGAATTGTGTCATGACCATAAGTAAGCGGGTAATTTTTTAGCTCATTATGTTGTTTAATGGTTATAGGTAGTCGGGAATACTTGTAAAGCTCGGTAACTTACGTTATCATTTGTTGTACGCTTCTACGAGCTAAGATACATGACTTTTCTCAGGCTGGAGGCACAACAAAAGTAGTTTTCTTTAATTAACCTCTTAATCGGATTATCTTATGCGTGTTGGGTTATCCGGGTCATGCGGGAGGTTATATGGGAACATATGCATGTTGAAGTAGTTAATTATGTTGTGATGACATATAAAGTTGAAGTAATTATATGCATGTGTAGTGTGATGATTACAATGATATTTCCATGAAGTGTTTATGATATGTGTTGTTGAAATGATTTATGTTTATATGTTGACATTTAAAGTAGAAGTAAATATGTGCATATGAAGTATGATGCTTATAATTACGTTTCCATGATATGTTTAAGATATGTGTTGTTGATAATGTCGTTGATATGCCTTAATGTTGATATGTGATTAGTTTAGGTGAAAGTGTAGCCTAAGTTAATATAAAGTAAAGTAAAGATGTTGATAAGTGATTGGTTTAGGTGAAAGTGTAGCCTAAGCTAATAAAGATAAGAAGTCTCGAGCATATGTTGTGTTAAGCTTAACCCGTGCTAGTTGTAAAACTAGTGCGTACGTGGTCGCTTGAGTGGCTCCTTGCGACATAACTATGTTGATCTAGTATTTCTGGGTGGAGTGACTAACCATCAAGACGGAATACTAAAAAGTGGTCGCTTGAGTAATTTCTTTCGGCATAGTTACGTTGATCTAGTATTTCCAGGTGGAGTGACTAACCGCCAATGTTAAAAGCGTAACGGAATGCTTAAAGTTGATTAAAGTTGATACGTTGATTAAAGTTGATAAGTTGATAAGACGATAAGTTGACATGTTGAAAAGTCGATACGTTGATTAAAGTTGATCAAAGTTGATAAGTTGATTAAGTTGATTATATGTATGATTTATTGTTGATGGGCACAATTAGGAGTATGTACCCTACTTGTGTTAGCATGTATATGTGGGATATGTTTATGTATATTATGCTCAGTTATGAGATGTTGATTATGTTGAAGTTATATGATGATATGATATGAGATGTTGACTAAGTTGTAATATATGTTGAGATGTTAAGAAATGTTCATTAATTTGTATGTACTCGTTGATGTGATGTGAAATGTGTTAGAATGTGGGAAAAAGAGAAGTATGGGTTGATCAATGATTGTTGTTGATGATATGTAATGTGGTTACATTTTTATAAGTAAAATATGACGAAGTTTTATGAAAGTAAAATAAAGAACGTTTTATCAAAATGTGTGTATCTTACTTAACTAATTTTATTAGCTAACACTTGATTTTATGAAAATGTTGTGTCCTTCAGGATAAGCAGGTTTAAGCTAGGAAAGGATTAGCTCGGTGAGATGGGTAGATGCAATAAAGAAGATTAGCATAGTTTGTTGAATGCTTAGACTTCCCCTTTTAGCCTTATGTCTTGGCTACTTTCATTTATCATTTATGAACATGTAATCATGATGGCATTTATGTTGGTGCCATAACTTGGATTTCATTTATATTGTTTTGATGATGCACGTTAGTAACACCATTTAATAAAGGTACCATCCGGTTACGGATGGAGCAGTTGTAAAGTGATCCTTTTTCGCTACTTTATAAATGCCGTTTGGCAAAGTTTTTTGAAATCCAGGTTTTTAAAATGACGGGTGTTATATTTTTATTTAACAAGTCAACCCGCCAACCCATGTATTAATCAGGGGGTATCTGGATTGAGTTTTTTACCATGAAACTTTTAATGGATTGGGTTTATGCCAAAGATTCTCAACCCACCAATTACACCTGAGTCTACCTGACTGACAGCGTTGCTATAAAGCATATAAGTCGGCCTTAAATTATTAAATTTGAAGGATTATAATTCTACCATATTATCCCTATCCTTACCAACGGGTCGTATTTAGGTAATTTCAAATTCGAACCCGATTAAAATTCTCACTCCCAAACCTGGACCTAGAGACGCTAAATTCCGACTTATTAGGTAATGGGGCCAAAAATAATCGGGGATTCTTGAACTTTATTTTTGTTTTTTTTTTGAAATCCTTTAACTTACTATATATATTTATTTGGTTCTTCTTAAACTTTTTACTTAATATAATTAGGGATTCGTTAGTTTATTTATGTTTTTGAAATCTTTTTAGCCTTATACCCATTCAAAATTGAAAGAAAAAAAGTAAAAGGGTGAAAATCCTCGATTTCCATGTACTGTTTTAGTACCCAGAATGTACATCCATAAAACTCATGTCTAGTGTCTCACAATTCTCACACAAATCAAAAGATGCAGTTTCTCTACTTACTTTTGACAAATTTCAAACGTATAACATTTCATGCCGCTGTCAATTCTTTATCCTGTTTTTAGCTTCTAGGATTTGTTCATATAATTAGTTTATTATTTTTTTTTTTGGAGAACATTTTATCATTAACTTTGATATGAGCATTTAGTTATGAATCAAATCCAATTATTGTATCTTTGAATTTATTTACAATAAAGCTGACAAAACCATTTGGCCTATGACACTTATGGTCCTCGTAAATGAGCATACGTACCTTTTTGATATACTATAAATATGAGTATCATGTTACCACAAATATAGAAGTATTTAAAATGGTTAAGGTCTTGGATCCTACCCATCATATTCAATGAGTTGTGATCCATTGGTAAAGTGTTGGATCTTGAAAAATTTTACCAGGGTTTGAATCTTATTTTTTACATTTGTAGTAGTGAATTACTAAGGGAGGGAAGGGTTCGAGAGTCCTGGATTTCATCCTATGGATACGTGATGTCTCAAATGTTAACTACTAACCACTAACAAATAACTCTTTGCTCAAATATATATATATATAAGGGTAATATAAAATAAATCCACCTAAAATAAGTCTAAAAAAAGTCCATTGATTTTCGTAACTTATACACCACCATCATCATCTACTACGATATACAAGACTTTTTTGTAAAAATACTAAGACTTTTCGGCGACGGGCCCACCAAAAAATCATGTGTAAGTAACTTACACATGTGTAAACTTACACATGATTTCCGGCGACGCGGTGGCCGGAAAATCATGGTGGTGGTCGGAGATGATCATGGTGGTGGTCGGAGTTAACTTACACATAGTTACATGAACTTATTTTGGACTTTTTTTTAGGTGAACTCATTTTATCTTTCCCTTATATATATAGGGGTAAGTTAAATGAGTCCACCTAAAAAAAGTTCATTGATTTTTGTAACTTACACACCACCATCATCATCTACTACGATATACAAGACTTTTTTGTAAAAACATTAAGACTTTCCGGCGATGAGCCCACCTGAAAAATCATGTGTAAGTTACTTACACATGTGTAACTTACACATGATTTTCCGGCGACGCGGTGGCCGGAAAATTATGGTGGTGGTCGGAGATGATCATGGTGGTGGTCGGAGTTAACTTACACATGTGTAAGTTACATGAATTTTTTTTGGACTTTTTTTAGGTGGAATCATTTTATCTTTTCCCCTACCTATATTTATAATGGTTATATCATTGGGAGGAGTTTCAAAAAATATATCATTTTTCATATTCAAAATGATAATAAAACCTTCATTTGATTGTAAAGGTAAGGGGCCGTTTTTTTTTAGTCGTTAATTATTGAATGTATTAAGTAAATAAATAGGTAATTGACGATTATTTTTTTTATTAAGTCAAAAAAAGAACATAAAATTTAACTGAATGCATTAAGTTCTTAATTATTAAGTCTATTAAGTAAAAAAAGAACTGGGCCTAAAACTCCTTATTTCTTATAACTCGAGTATAGATGACAATCAATTTTTAATTAATGAAAGTTTTTACCGGGATTTTGTAGGATTTTCCTTCCGTAATGACTCACTTTTATAAATATAAAAGTAAGATGAAGGGTCCGTTTTCTTTTTTGGTCATTAAGTGTTGAATGTATTAAGTTGCTGAATACATTATGAATGCCTGTATATATTAAGTAAAATATAGGTAATTGATGGTTATTTTTGTTATTAAATTAAAAAAAAACATGAAATTTGACTGAATGATTAAGTTTTTAACTGTTAAGTTTATTAAGTAAAAAAAAAACAAGACTGAAGTTGTTTTACGATAAAATATTAAAAATTATAAAATATTGAAATTAAAAATAACTTTATCTCTTATCCAGAATACACGTTCGGCGATGGTAGTTGAGTCCGTTAATGTTGTTTGACTATTTTGCTTTCGTCAAACACGCGGTTCACTTTTTTGAGTATTCTACCCGACGGAACCGGAGAGGAGGACACGTATCGTTAGTAACTGAAGTAACTGCCTATCGTAGAAGGTGCTGAATTTGGATGGTTCTAGCTAGCTTATTTTTAGCCACTAATTAATCTCACAGAATATGTTGGAATATTCTCGCATCTTTTACTAATTACGAAATTAACTTCCAGTGGGTCCAGTTCTATGTAGTAAACGGCACAGATCACAAATTCAATACTTACGACCAACCAACTCGATCACTTACGTACGTGAGTTAGTCACTTGTATATATTAATAAGATGGACTAATTAAGAGTTTTAATATTTTACATAAAGGGAAAGGTTAACTAAAAGTTAAGAAAAGCATGAAGTAAAACAGAAAGATTATGTAAAATTCAGAGGGAGATTATATAAAATTCAGGAAGGACTATATATGTTTATCAAATTCAAAGATTTAATTTTGGCAGTACTTAAGCTTAGGTAAAATCTGCAATACAAATCATTTTCCTTTTACATAAAACCTAAAGTCCTAAAGTCTTAACTTTATATGATTACATGGGGAAAAAATGGGTTAAGTCATTAGATGACTAATGTATTTTTATTTATTTACATGGTTTCTCATTGAACTTAATTATTAATATATATCACTTACAGACTTTTTTAAATTTTACATGATTCACCAATTTGTGACATGATAACCTACAATAATAACAAATTAAATGTTTTTTCTATTTAACTAAAATAGATTTAATTACAAAGATCATCATCATCATATGTATTATCTTCATCAATGGCCCCAAAACAACCTAAATCAAATTCTTTCGTAAAATCAAATTC
Organism: Erigeron canadensis; assembly: GCF_010389155.1. Lineage (NCBI taxonomy): Eukaryota > Viridiplantae > Streptophyta > Magnoliopsida > Asterales > Asteraceae > Erigeron > Erigeron canadensis. Next base: position 33,281,349 of record NC_057761.1, on the reverse strand, counting down.
TTTCGCAAAATCAATGGCCCCAAAACAACTTGAATCAAACCTTAATCATTCTTCATCATCTAAAAAAGAAGAAGATGAAGAAGAAAAAGCTACCGGCTCAGAAGATTCACAATCTGAATCATAAAAAGCCTTCGATTCCAATTCCAACAAAACTAATCAAACCCTAGATCAAAAAGCGTTAATTCCAAAAAGCCCATCAAAACCCACAAATAGTTTGCAAAACCCAGATCAAAATATGTCAGAATCTGAAGAAGAATCAAGTTCTGACCAATTGGTAAATGTTGTTTTTATAATTAATTTTCGGTAAATGTTTCCTTGTGATGAAATCTGGAAATGATGAAGATAATAATGATGATGATGATTTTTGTAACTAAATCTAATTTAATTAAATTAAAAAAGCATTTAACCTGTTATTGTAGGTTATCAGGTCACCAATTGGTCAACCATGTAAAATATAAAAAAGTATGTGAGTGATATATATTAATGATCTAGTTCAATGAGCATCCATGCAAATGAGCAAAGTATAATAGTCATCCAGTAACTTAACCCGTAAAAAAAATGTTCTAGGGGTTTAATTAAGAGAATCTACTCATTGATAAAGGTTTTTTAATTTGAACTCAAGACAATCAACATTCACGAGTAACTCATATATTTACAAAAAACTACTGGTCGTTTGAAAATTTAAAAGTAAATGCATATAATTAAGAGTTTTGTTAATGACAGCTCTAAGGGCTGTTAGTATTAGTTAATTTAATGCATTAAAATTTATACTTTGTCTTGCAAAAATTCAGCAGGACGGTTATTGATATATAAAGTACTAATTTTTATGCATGTAATAAGCTGTTAATAACAACCCGTAGGGCTGTCATTATCTTTTTCTTAAATTGTTATTGTACTGTTCGACCTACAAATAATAAATATTTGATACTTATCAACTAATTAATTTTAATTAAAAAATTTACAGGTAAACGATCGATTAGAATACAAGTTTTAGGTGACAATCCTAAACCTTGTCAATATATAGCAAAACTAAAAAATACTATTAACTTCTGTTTTATATATTTAGCGTCGTAGTAAGCTAGCTAGCTATAGTTGTGTTTATATAAATGGTTAGATTCGGAACGGGTCAAATATACAAATATATAGAGTGAATGATTATGATTATGGGTTGTACATGTGCAATAAGCTGTCGTAAATAGCTAGTTTGAATGTAATATGATAGTTAAGAGTTGAATGAAATGTTGATTTATCTATATCTATGCTATCTATATAAACAAGCTACCCACTTTAAAATTTAATACTCTACTTTTAAAATCTTTAATTTACCCTTTTAATCTTTACTACCATCAAACACTTTATTCTTTAAATTCCAAAAATACCCTTAAAAAAAAACTCTTACGCGTGTCTCTTCTCCTCCCTGAAGTTGCTAACATAGTATACCAAAAACACACACATGCATTACTGAATTTAATAATCAATCAATATAAAAACCCCTTACTCTAAAACAACAACGACGGTTTGTACTTTCAATTGGACTAAGAAACACTTGAGTTGAATTATACATTCATGTAATAACACGGTACCACTACTTAACCAACATTTTATTTCATATGCCCCACCGCATCGCACGGGTACAAGGCTAGTTATATATATACTCGTATAAGTATTTATAAGAGCAACTCTAATGACATTTGATTAAAAGTTTTTTTTTATCAAATAAGTCATTGATACCATTGCAAACAAAAGCTTGAAGAATATCAAGCTATTGGCAATAATTTTTTTTCATAAAATTTATAATTTTACCCCCTAATAACTTTCACTTCTAATCTTGATTTTACACATTTTCATTTTCTATCCTATTTAAAATTACCTAATTAATCTAATTTGTTAAATATTCACATTTAATTTAATTATTTTTCAAAATTAAATTTATATTTGAAAATCTCTTTTCAAAACGAATTTAATGAGCCTAAAATAGTTATTTTTTTTATCACCTTTTAATTTTTAATAAAAATACATTTTAATAACATTTGCCTTTAAATGAAAGAAATAAAAAAAAAGAAAATATGACATGGAATTAAAAAGACAGTCATGATGATTGTAGATACTCTAAATCTATAGATCTTGGTATACAAAGTTGATCACCACTTATTAAATAAAGGAAAATGATAATGACAGCTCTAAGGGTTGTCATTAACAGCTTATTACATACATAAAAAGTTGTACCTTATATATTAATAACCGCCCCTGAATTTTCGCAAGTCAAAGTACAAATTTTAATGCATCAAATTAAGTAATACTGACAGCCCTAAGGGCTGTCATTAACAAAACTCTTAAATAAATTATAGCTTGTTAAAACCTTGGTTTATAACGGCGTGGGTTGATGGGTATACAATTGTGGTACCGAGGCTAGGGTTTCTTTCATTCTCTTTTTTTTTAACCTGGATTTATAGAGCTTGGTTGTTGATATTTTTTTTTTTTGAAAGGTGTGGATCATTTGCTCGCAATAGGGGATCTAGCTTACGTTGTCTTAACCGGGTCAGAGTTAAAGAACCCCTTCACCCTTAATACTTAGTAGGAGGACAAAACTCTCAACTAAACCGTCCAAAATATGACATTTAATTGAGATAAAACCCTGCCGGGGAGCTTGATTGTTGATAATGGTCTCCATCTACAAGATATGATCAATATAAGGAAACATAATATATGATCAAATTTGGTTAGCCGACCTTATGAAAGAAGAACAAATAGGTGGATCGAGTAGCTAGCAACGTGGCATCACATTAAAGTGAACTGTTATTGTAGATTTTAATTATTATATTATCCACGCACCCTTTTAAAGGAAACTACCACCCTCCATAATTATATATTCTCCATCTTAATATATCATTATTTTTATTTTATAGATTGACTAAAATGTCTTTAAAAAAAGTAAAATGATAAATCCTCCTAAAAATTAGATTAAAAAACCTCCTAAAACATTAAAAAAGTAAAATGTTGTATCTACTACTTCTCTTTTATAATCTTGCCCCATGATTTTTCCACATATCATCATCTCATAATTAAAAGGATTATTAGGCTATTTAGTTAGGAAGATTAATCATTTGAGCATACTATTCGATTTGTTCTTTAAGACTTTTTTATTCGGATCGGATTTATGTTGGCTTCGTTGGGAGGATCGTGTAGTTTGTTACGACAACTCCAAAATGAAAAGTTGCATTGGAATCGAGAAAGTTACGTGGAGTTCATAATTGCATAAAAGGAGTCAAAGTAAAATAGTGCTTGTGGCGTGTTGATGCACTTCTTGGACGGTTCCCATACGCCTGGCATGTCGACCCACTCTGAAGAATTAATGGGTCGGCAGGCGGGCGAGACATACACCAAATTATATACTTGTACTCTAATGATTAATTTTTTATCAGTTTTAGCTGTTACCTAAAGTGTACACTCATCAAATTAGGTTTATTTTTATGTCTTGTGCATTTCAATTATGAGTTAAACTGTATAAAAAGTGAATAGTAAAAAAAAAATGGCGTACAAGTCTTCAAAGAACAAACCACATGGAATTGCAACTGCTATATTTGTAGCGATTGAATTAAATTCAATCTATGTTTAAACGAGAGCAACAAAAACGAGGGTAAAAATTATCTTGTGGTGATCGGGCCTCTCTTGGTGGACTCGCACAAGAAAAAAAATTACAAAGGGAAAGGCCCACTCCAAAAGCCTTGGTACGGAATTAACCGTACCAAACCGTACTGAAACCGTTAGTATCGAAACCGAGAGCAACCCAAAGTAAGAACCGAATACCGTACCGATTATATAGGTACGATATCGGTTCGGTACCGGTATTATCGGTTTTGTCCCGACTCGTCAATTTGGAATACTAATTGAGATCAAATGCAAGGCTACCTAAATATGTTACACCCGTCACCAAAACTGATTGTTTATAATAGTCTCCAACTTGAATTTCTAATTTCTTGACTAGTTAGTGTGCCTACATACTATAACAAAAGTAGAGGTGCGTGATCATTACAATAGTGTAAGATTTAGACACTCTTTCTTCCTAAATGTATACAGTTATAATTATTTCTATTGATATCATTATATGTCATATTCATTTCTGGACATTAATAAATCTCTATACACTACTTCGTAGTGAGTTTAAGTCTATAATCATCAAAGTGAGTTACAATAGTTACACGAGGTGAATTAATAATAATAATAATAATAATAATAATAATAATAATAATAATAATAATAATAATAATAATAATAATAATAATAATAATAAAGTATAATATAAAAATATATATATATATCTAAGATTTATATGATCAACATATATATAAAAATCACACAACATAGACCAATATATGGAGGATGTGTCTCGTTAGCAAGTCGGCCAGATGCAAAAGGATTTAGAATACCATTGTAACTCATTTTTTTTTATATAATAAGATAATACTTGATAATCTATCATCTTAAGTAAATTAAATACAAGCAAATTAGTCATAATACAACATACTATATGCTAGCTTGGAATTCTCGGTTTAAAGGAATTGTAGTCCAACATGATTGTTGTGTATAATAAATTATCTATCCTAATTATAAACTATATCAAACACTTATCCCTACACTTATAAAATATATGTAAAATTAATGATCAAAACAAAAATCTCAAAACACAACTTCTTTTTGCTTCTCTGCCGTCGACTAGAACTCATCACCAAAGCCAAAGTTTATGAACTTGATTTTCAAGGCATTCATCCTAGAGAATTTTTGGATTTTGGTGAGTCTAAATTAACTTTTCTTATGTTTTTAAAAGATCTTTTATATAACAATGTATGGTCAAAATTCTTATAGAATTATATTTTATTTTGTCAAGGTATTTAAGGAGTGATCATCAATTTTGGGGTAAATTACTTATCTTTTCTTTTTATATATATAATATATCATTATATTTGTTGATCTTTTATTATAAGTAACCTATTTGATGAATATATATTATGGCAAATTTATAATAATGAATGAAAGTGTTTTTTTTAAGGTTAAATCAAAAGATTGAAGTATAAATCATATTAATGTTAAAAGTTTACGTATTTATTGTAGCATAATAATTAATGAAATTAGAGAAATTTAATTATGAAGGCATGGAAATCATAATAACAGATGTAAATAGGTGTTGGAAAGATTTAAAAGTTTATATATGAATATTAGTTGTAGTAGTCTTTAAAACAGTAAGTTTGGGTTATTTCAGAATCTGGACAGATTCGGTTTGTTAACTTTGAAAGGTCGTATCTTGGTCATGGAAGATGGTTAAGTCATGTTTTTGGTGTCTAAAATTAAATTCAGGAAGTCTACTTTCTGGTGGAAGTAGTTTCGTGTCAAAATATGAAGTTTAAGTTTGTCAAACGAATTTTATAACAAAACTGCGCAAAGCTGAGTTTTCCGAACAGATTTAGGTCAAATTCAAATAGTCATATCTTGGTCGATTTTACGAACTGGAAGGTTATTTTTTTCAGAGATATTTTTAAGATGTTAAGAGTGTACAGTAAAAATTTGGATTTTTTTTGAAGCTTCGAAGACCCTTAACTTTTATAAAACTTTTCTGCGCGCAAACAGTGAATTTTCTGACTAGTATGTGATTATGGAATTTTTTAAAAATAGTTAACGTGCGAAATAAATTAAGTAAAAATTCATGTAAGTTTATAACACTTTAAGGTTACAGTAGTTAAGATTTGAAAACTTGAATTGGTCGTTTCATCCTAATAAAAAATAGATAAAGTCACCAAAAATTTCAGTGAATATGAACTTGTAGAAACCAATGGTATATCATTAAAACAAATACATTATATTAAGTTATGTGACTTGTAACTTAATAATACATGACAAATCAGTTGTGAATATTTTGAAAGTAGCCATATATGTATATCTTCGAATGCGGGTTACAATGGACGGTTATTGACCATGTCCATAATTGTAACTTGTACATGTATATGTTGTGTAGATTCTAGTGATCTTTTGGACTTTGCACAACTGCTTGCTGATTGAGGTGAGTTTCGTGGCCCCTTTTTATATTATTTCTTTGGGGGAAAATGATGCTCAAAACATTTTTATTTCTTTACTAGCTGTGCCAAAACTAGTTTGTTTTATTGGACATATACGTGTACTTATGAAATGTGTATGTTAGCTTGCTTGCGTTGATTTCATGATGCAATAGATGTCTGTTGATATCTATTGAAGACAATTTATGACAATGGATAACAATGATAACAATTAACCAACTTTATACTCCAGCTGGTAGTTTGTTGGCATAACAATGTGGGATTGAGTTGTTGGCAAGTGATGTGATTGAGTTGTTGGCAGGAGTAATGGGGATTGTGTTGTTGGATAACTATGATGACATTGATCAGTATTCAGTATGCATACATGCTACTACATGTTTATATTTACACTATTGTCCAAACCTCATATATATCATGCACAACAAATTCATTTGTATTACTTTAAACCTACGAACTCACCAACATTTTGTTGACATTTTCGAGCATTCATTTTCAGGTAATAACAATGCTTAAGGAGACTAAGCATAAGGACTTTAGGAAGACTAATAAAGGGATCCTTCATGGACTTCTAGTTTGTATTTGAATCATTAAACTCTATCTGCTATTTGCTACATTTTTCTTTTGTTATTTTGAGGCGTGTTGCCTAGCCTTATCCCGCTTATGGGAATCACATTTATTTGGATTTCATTTAGTATTACTCTATTATAAACTCCATGTGTTATGCTATATCTTTTCGTCATATCCTACGATTTCGTCTAAGGTGGGGTGTGACAAAATATGAAACGTATGGATTTCTGTAACCTGACTTTTGTAAATTAGACACAAAACTTGATGCTCCAAAAGCGGCAGAGCCACCGACAACACTTACAATAGCAACCACCATCTTTTCTTTTTTTTTTTAGTAGCTTAATTAAGTCATTTTACATTTATTTCCCATGGATGTATTTTGTAGTACAAATGATATTAACTGAAAAAATGACATAAAACTGGAGCATGTTTTAGTTCTTTCGCATGATGTGTTAAACATATCGACTATTGAGTCATGTGTGTATAGAAGATGTATTGCTAGCTCCAAAATTATTCGGTATTATATTCGGTATTACCGGTACCGAACCGATTAGTACCGAAACAGATTTTGTCTCAAAATCAAAATCAATACCGATACCGAATCCCTATCGGTACCGATTTTTGGTACCGGTTCGATATCGGTTTTTCAGTTTTTTTGCTCATCCCTACTCCAAATGATTTTTTTGTGGTCGGACTCCACACGAAACCCCTTATTATATTTTTGCTATTCTAAAACTGGAGATCGACAGATACTATTCTTCATGAGATACATTCACGAACACAGCACACCCACACATTATTCTTCTTCTAAGTTTGATCAGATGGAACAAATCTCATTAACTATTGGTGAGATCAATGGTAAAACCTATTGGTGATTTGAAAATTACAATGTCTGGTTAAATTTAAATTATCTCTCTCGATAAACGATTGTTTATTATTTTACTTGATTAACTTTATTTTCAGTCGTGTATACATTAATCTTTTTGGATTATGACTTGTATGACGGATTGAAGCAGCGTGGTTTAGATCATGGTAAAACCCTGACCTCTAGAGACAGACCTTAGAGGGTCGATTCTCATCCTATATAAAGGTCGGAGGTCCTTTTCAGCTATTTGAGTAGAACCTGTAAGCAACATATTTACCTAGGTAGAGGTAACGTTTGTCTACATCGTAACTTCCCCATACACCATCAGGTATTGGGGCCCAAAACCTGTCGCAGACAACAGCGGGCAGTTCATATCCTTTTCTTTACTCGTATGACTGATTTATTGATTATTATGTGATATTGATTTTTCTAAGATAATCTATTGTGAGTTATTGTTTAGCATTCGGAATTAAGAGAGGTCGGTTAGTTAACATAGTTTGTGCCCAAAATTGTTCATGACAACTATTACAAATTATGTCTATGTAATTTAAAATAACTATTCGGTAAATTAATGCGACTATTATGATTCGGATGATACTTTTCCAATTACTATTTACAACCTATAGTTTATTGCATCTTAGTTAACTTTCCACCTTAGTTAATTATAGTTAGATTTAATACAATTTCAAAACAATCAAATCCATTATAACGTAACCACTTACGTTATCTAGTACGACTGTACAAGTATAAGGTTTTTAGACTTATTTTTGACTAATACTTCTATGTCTGTCCAAATGCTATGTGATAATTAATAATGTCTGTACGAATTAAGTAAAAAATAGGTGATTGACGGTTATTTTTGTCAACATAAAATTTGACTAAATGTATTAAGTTCTTAATTATTAAATCTATTAAGTAATAAATAATTTTGAAAAAAAAACTAATCCTAATCAACTAGTAATTACCTTGTTCTCAAATGGTAAATGTGTTGAAAGTGTGTTGAAATTAGGGATGTGCATGGTCCAGTTTGGACTGTTTTGCCAAAAATCTCAACCAAACCAATACATACGGTTTCATGATTTTTCAAACCAATCCGTCCAAATTGTTATGTCGAACCAAACCAACCAAAACCAATTAATCCGGTTTGGTTTGGACGGTTAAGCGGTCTTTTCTTTTTTGAAATTTAAATGTACAAAAGCATAAAATAATACGTAGCATCTAAGATTCGATATCATGACATAACAAAATATTCATAAGTCTTCTAAGACAAACAAACATAACAATTTAAGATTCGATATATATCATGTCTACAATTTTGACAAATAATAAGTATATACAATTTACATTATTAACTATTAATATAGATATAAACTTACATTTATTAAAAGTAAATGGTCCAATTTGGTTTTACTGGATTGTATGATATTTAAAACCAAAACCAAACCATGCAAATGGTTTACGGAAAAAACAAACCGACGGTTTAAAATTTTGATTTAAAACCAACTTATCCGTCCAAATACCCTGATTTAAATGGTTTAGTCGGTTTAGACCAAACCATACACATCCCTAGTTGAAATCATGCAATGCTAACAAAAAATGTTCACATATAGTGGGATGGACTCGTAAAGAAGGATTGCCATCAAACATTCAAACACTAACAAGGCTCATGTCTTGATTAAAGCACTTGCTCCATATTTTCTTATATGTAAGCTGTATCAAGTATACATAATATGTTAGTAAAGATGCCTTACCAAATCTAGTTAAGCTTCATATGTGAGGTGAAACTTTTCAAAAATAACATCATATCAATAATTCTTCTCAAATAGCATGATATTGCTTGACATTAATCACAAAAATATATATTCTGGGCGTTGGGTATATACGAATTTTCCATTAATAATTAGCTGGAAGACCCAGTAACACACTTAATTACAATTCCAAACCGCAAACCAAAACATCCCTTCAAAAATATAAACATAACTCCCACCACGCTATATCTTTAAGTTACTATAGTTTTCTCAAAACTAACTCCTTTGATTAGTTTGAAAAACATTTACCTAAAAAAAGAAAACTTACATATTGACTAGGCAGCGGACGGGGCAGTGACATATCGACTGCCCCTTTTTAGTTCAACCGCTGTTGGGTTTTCAACCGCGGTCAACGGCCCAGCGGGCAAGTAATGCCCGCATATCCTCCAATAATCAAGGGACTCGTCGTTGTAGATGTCCCACCACTTGTTCACCAACATCTTGATGTCTTCACGGTCCATGTTCACTTCTTCTCCCGTGTACCTCCACGGCTTTGACCCGTCGGCACAATAGTGCACGACCTTGACTTTCTCAAGGTCAAAGTTCTCGGGGTGGCGCCATAGCATTGCTAATATCATGTTGTACTCGGTTGGGACGGGCTTGTAAATATCTTTAAAGAACATGTTTAAAAAATCTTGTTCGGCGAAAAGTGTTGGTGGAGTTGTTTTTACGGACTCGAGAAGTTGGTGATAGGTCGACGTATTAGGCTCGTACACGAACATTCCTGCGTTGAAGTAAAGTGCGGGTTTTGGGCCCAACTTCTCTTGTGGCCACTGAACCTTATCGGGTGTCTGTTGACAATATCCAATCTGATACTGTGGACTGTTTCTCCAGTTTCGTTCGCAGAAACAGTCCATTACAGCATAGAAGTGACCATCTGGCAAGTCAAACAGATGGTCAATGTTGTCGAAAACTTGTATGTCACCATCCAAATATATCATCTTGCTATACTCCACAAACTGCAAATATTAATCATACACAATCAATTAAATACATATAAATAGATTTGTTAAAGTATAATATATAGACCAAAATAGTATATAGTATGTCTTATAGTCATGTTTTTATATATGATATAATTATAAGAAGGGAAAAGAGTACTAAAAGATTTGTTACCTCCCATATACGGAGCTTGGAGTAATTAATAACATAGTATGCCATAGCGAATTGGGTCTGGTTTTCGGGTGGATACAAGGGTTCGATCTCCTTAAGGATGCAGCCTTGGGAGATCAATTTTTGGCGATGGTCCATGGGGACATCAGGAAGCATGGCCACAACAAGAGGGTACACGGACTTGGCTTTACGGAGACCTTTGGCAAGAGCAACAACGCCCTTCCAATAGTCTCCGTTTCCAGCCAAGAACGTGACATAGGCACGTCGAGGCACGGGTTTCGCCTTGACTATCCCGGTTGTGGTTTGGTTAGTCGAGTTTCTAGCCGCTGCAGGTGGAGCCATGAGTTTCGAGAGGTTTGGTCTAAGTTTGCTAAGGTGGTTGTGTTTGTGGGGTGCAAATAATTTTTATGAAATTGTGTTCTTGAAGTTGTTTGTTGGTGATATATGCACCTCGGGGTATAGGAGTTTATATAGAAAAATCGAAGGTTGTTAAAACAAGTAATTTTAAAATTGAATACAGATGCACTCATTTTCCTTGTCCTTTTTGTTTTTGGTTTCTTACTCGACGTCATCAAATGCCTATACCATATCGGTTAACTATAGTCTGTATTTGATACAATTACAAATTCATAATTAATACTACTCTTTTTAAAGATTGTTTTTACAGGTGAACTCATACTCTTTATATACCAACTTCTATAATACCTTATAATATAAGTAAAACTCTATCAACGCCACCACCAGATTGTCTTCCCCACCACCGCCGCATTGCGCGGGTACCATGCTCGTTAATTTTAAAAGAAAACTTATTTTAAGAAAACTTAAGTCCTTTAAGTGTACTGATGATTCGTAAAATGTTTTGAAATTAATTATTTACAATATAAGTCTCTTAATACATAAAATAACCATACTTATCTTGTTACATCAAATAATTTTATATTAATAATAACATCACCACTGTCCCTATCGTTGTCACTGCCGCTATTACCACCATTGTCGCCACCACCACAACGTCACCGTCACTACCTCCCGTCACCGTCACCACCAAAACGTTGTCGAAACCTCTATTGCTGTGTTTATCGCGTATGCAAGCGTCAACTATTATATTAAAATGTACTTTTATACTAGTAATAATAAGAAAAGGCCATTGGTTGTAGTTCTCGAATCATTTATGTGGAAAAAGAACTTAAAACAGACATATTTGGCACGTGTTTTGTCAAACAAGTTTTGGTCAAATAAAATTTATAAAACACATAAATTCGGGTTGGGAAACCTGCGTTCGGCCACTTCGGACCAAATCAAGTTTCTCAAACCTGGTGTCAAATTTCAAAATTTGAGACCTGGGTTGCCATCCCGAGTTTCGCAGTGATGTCTAACCGTCTACAACACGATGTAACTAGTACAATGGCTTGGTGAAGAGATGTTGAGAACAAGTTTGGCAAACTCGGTTTCAGATTATATATATAATTCCGTATTCGCAACTAGCGAGCCATTTACCATTTACCATATTCTTCAAAACACATATTTTCAAACAACCAAATGGGGGCTTCACAACAATCATTTTCATTTTCTGGTGGTCCAAACTTGCCAAATATGACTCTGTTCGAGGTTAAAAACTTGATGCAGTTTCACATGCTTGATGATAACAAATGCTTGATGATAACAAGCATACAATGAACCTGAGAAGGGTGATTAAAAATAGCTTAAACGCGAGATAGTCGGCTTACACGGCCCAAGTTGCAAAACGTCTCACATTGGCCGCCCTAATGTCTTGGACCACCCGTACGTGACATACCTGCTACATAAGATTACATGGTTGGAAATAAACCTTGCAAAACTTACTGATGCCGATTCCAAGTTAACGACCACGCTTGAGCATGTAGAACACAAGCAAGGTAGTGACGACTAAGTAAAGATGATGGTCGGCCTAAAGGTTACGTGATTCACGCAGGGGAGGAATACGCAATTGAAGGCCGCCTAACAAGGGACCCCGACTATGAACACTATGAATACATTCACCGTAATGATAGTAACAATGACGTATCTCATGAGCGTCCATATTGTGATAAAAACCTCTATCGAAAGGCATCATTTCTATGTTCAAATGAGTTATTATTCCGGAACTATTGGTACTTAATGGATTGTATGTTTACGCAGGTTCACGGAAGATGCGAGAGAGGGTAAATGACATCAAGTAACTCAATAAGGAAGCCTATGAAGTTACAAGACACAAGGAGGTGATTCGGGAGTCAAACAAAGAAGTACGAGAATGAACAGCAGCTCCCAGCGCCTCTGGCAACCAAGCTAGCGCCGCTGGCACGTCACGAGCGCCGCTCGCACGTCACGAGCGCCGCTCCCATGCTCCCAGCGCCGCTGGCCACATGAAGCCCACTCCAGCACCGCTGGGCGGCCCAAATCAAAAACCGACTTTTACCACTATTTAAGTCGAACTAACCCTCAAAACCTAAAGAGAGCCGATTCAGCAGCCGTAGCCGCCCACTATCAACCCTAGCTCGTAGTTGCAGATTTCCAGAAGGTTTTGGAGCTTCTAACGCCTTCCGATCTTCATCCGCGGTCTTGATCTACTCTTTTATTTTACTCTCAGTTTGGTAAACAATGTCTTTCATCTTTTCAGACTTTGTTATTCCTTTAATAATGTCTAGCTAGTAGGTTGAATACTTGTTTGGATCAATGTGATATCAGGCTGAATACTATTTTATTTTTTTTTCTTTGAACAAAAAATATAGTTGGGCGTTTCAAGTGGTATCAGAGCAACCCTTGGGATTGTTAGGAGTGTATAGCGCACTTGCATAACTCAACGAGGACGTTGAGTTGTGTTGAGGGGGTGTTGAAAGCATACATCGCTGACATACAAGGGGGATCCTAGCTATAAGTAATATCATTGGTCTTACATAACACAACGCGTTTTGGGCGTATAGGTTGTGGATGAGAGGAGAACTCCACAGTTAAGAGTGCTGGGGTGACCCTAATGCCAAATGGGTGACCCTTCTGAGAAGTTTCCCCGAGCAACCAGAAACAAAGCCGTGAACATGCCAGCAAAGCGGACAATATTGTGTTGTGGTAAGGCGGGGTGTTACAGATCATGTCGACGTTTATTGTTTTACTTATTTTGTTAGAATTTGTTGGAGTGTGTTTACTATTTCTCGTTGATCCATGTTTTACTAGTTCTTCATATTATTATTGGTTTTATATCCGAATATATTAGTTTAATTTTGATGGTTGTCTATGATCATACACTCGGACTATTATGCTAGGACAGAAAACGACTAGTCGGTCTATAACTAGGAGTAAAAAGTGATTTACTTGTAGCCGAGGGATCCAGAACCATAATAATTAGAATAAATAGAACATGAAGCTTAACAATGTCAGACACAATTCTTTGATTTGAAAACGAGCACTGTGGTCACCGGAGAGAATTATTATCTGGTCATGGCTTAAGAGCCAGGTAACTCAAAGATGAACTAGTAACACAAACTTTAGGTCAATAACAAAACAATGAATCTAGCGAGAGTTTGTTTATAGATTAGTGTGAGTCTAGCGACAACACTAGTAATTAGGCAAAGTGAATCTAACGAGAATCCGAGTCGTGATTAAGTTTCCAACCGACTAGCAAATAGGTAGAATAGTATTTGGTCGTACCATGAAATCGGAGATGCCAAACAAGTATTTTAATTTAATTATTGTTATTAGGTTTTCCAATTATTTACGTTGTTTCTTCAAAAACGACCTGCCCCGGTAATATCGGATATTTACTTTTCAGTATTAGTTTGTTAGGAAATCGTGACAACCCCCAACAACTAGTAGAATTACGCATACTACTAGATTAGGTAAAGCAACGCGTACCTGCGAACGATCTCGTTCTTATCACTTAACTATACTACATCTGATTGGGTCCCCTGTCCGTTAAGGTATGTGTGTGTTTGGTATTAACTTATACAACATTTTATAAATTTAAACACTAAAATAAAACCCCATCAGTATCCTCTACTGATCCTAAATTTGATTGGCGTTAAGTAATGATATAAAACAACAATTATAATTTTAATTATTAGGATTTATGTAATCGTTTGACTTATAAATTTAGTAATATTTTATTAGTTTTAAATGTGATTTTATATGTTTTTTATTATAAAGTCACAAGAACTTCTAAAGTATTATCACCAGTAACTAGATTTCTAAAAGGTGTTCCTATAAATTCATACCATAAATATAATTGCAATTTATAAGCTTGTTTTGAAACACCAAAACAACTGGAAGTGACATCACAGAATTATAAAATACTCATTCTGTAAAGAAGAAGAAAACTTATTATGTTTGATACATCGGTAGTTTGAATTATCCCATTTACGAATGATACACAATTATCCTAAATTAAGTACACCATAACTGGGTTAGATGATGAAGATACCATTTTGTTTCTAGAAATTTAGTTAACTGCTGATGTTTGAATGTCTTGTGAGAGTATAATGGGTATACATACATTTACTATATGTTAGGGATACAATAACCACAAACAATATTAGGGTTTTACAAGAAGCTGATACATGTTAGGGTTTCACCAAAACTGGGTTCACGTACCAACTTGTCATGTCATTGTTTCGGTCAAAAAGCCTCTGCAAAGCGTCACATCCACTGCGAATCCGGGGATGGCAACCCCGGTCTTGAATTTTGAAATTTGACACCGGATTTGGAAAATCCGGTTTGGGCCGCCGTGGTCGAACCCGGGTTTCCCAAACCCGTATTTACATATTTTATTATTTAAATTTGGCTAAAACTTATTTGGCAAAACAACTGCTAAATATACTTATTTAAAAAAAAATTCAAATTTGTGAGTATACCAAAATATTTGGAGTGGCATTTGAAGATGTAGATTTCAAATTAAAGTAAATATATAGCTAACAGAAACAATATCATATGAAGAGGATGTTTTTGGATTGCGTTTTAAGTTGATTATCTGATTATTGCATTGAAATATAGATAATTAGGAAAAAGTGTTAGACAAAAAAGTTTGCTTATCTATGTTTTCATAGTGACAAAATGCAAATATGAAAGTTGATTGAAACATATTTTTTCAAAACCCAGTTTAAAACGTAATATCTCCAATAGATTACACAAGTCACAATTTTCATAGTTTAATTTATTTAGTGATATAGCCAAATGAAAGGTTGTTGCGAAATACATCTTATAGTAAGTAATTATCAACTACTCCTTTAAGTTACAATCTGATCTATGAGGATTTTACAGTAACTCTATGCTACCGGCCAATCTTCACCGTGGGATTTCACCAAGGCACCTTAACCGTTCACTGCCTTTCGCCAACCCCATTTCATCAACCTTTACAAATGGTCTTAGACTTTGACTTTCACTCTAATAATCAATAATGCTTGAACTTTCTTTATGCGTGAATTCTAAAGCATATTTAAATATTTCAATGCAAGTGTTAAATTACTAACTCCTAATCACTAATATTATGTCAGTGATTTCTTACAAACAAAATTGACTAGATTTAAGCTTATAATAGTCATTATCGATAGTTGGTGATGAAATATAAAAAATATTAATCAACCTAACTTATATGCCTAAAAATTAATCTAAAAATTTAAGAATTTGACACGTGGATTCCATTATTACTCTTTCCTAATCTTGCCCTTGATTTTTTCAGATGTTATCATCTTATTATTAAGCATATCTATAGACACACCAATTAGGTTAATTTATCATTATCCATGAAATATATGTATGCCCTTCTCATATAAATCATACTTTCCTAAAGTTTATAAAGAGTGACCTGTTGACTATTGTTAAACGGAAAATGATTTTTTACATATTAGTCTAAAAATCCCCCTTATGAATTAGAAGAATTTTTCTAATCAATTAGAAGTCTTTCTAATTTGTTTTCTAGTCTCACCCTTTAATTTTTCACACGTTACCATCTTATAAATTAGAAGAATTTTTAAACTTATAACTCAAAAGGATTAATCATTACATTTGTTAAACAGGATACCTAACTTTATGTTTTATTATAAATTAATGGTATGGATTTTTAATATGAAAAATATTATGTATAATCTTTTATGCTTGTAATGACGGCTTTTGGAGTTCTAGTTAACATTTTTATTTTAAAAACATATCTATTAAATATTAACTCGTTGTTTAAAAATAAATCTCTAAACCTTTATTTGACCTATTAAATTGAAAGATATAGTGAGAGAAGTAACCAAAAGCTCTATAAAATAGCTTTTGAAACTAACTTGAGCGTTTTAAATTATAAGTTACATTAATATTATTAAAATAAATATCTATATAATATTAAATAATTATTTGTTTGTCTTTTTATATCATTTTACATTAATAAACTTCCGTTTCAGTTTCTTTGTTAAATATTTGTTAACAAAACGAGCATGGTACCCGCGCCATGCAGCGGCAGTAACGGCGATAACGGTTTAGTGGTGTTGGTGACGGATGGTGATAACATCGATAATTGGTGTCGGGTAATGTAAGTTAATGTAAAGATAATAAAGTTTCATTTTTTTTTGTAAGGGTAATTTTGAAACTTCAGGGATAAGGTATGTGAATATAATGTAAATGTTGAGGGTATTTTAGGAAGGAAAAATATGCTTAAATCTTAATTCCAATACCCTTTATAAGGGATTATAGATAGAATTTTCAGCTACAAACTCTAAACAAAGTTTCAATTTTCGATCCGCTTCGGTCACGCGCTCTAGCTAATATTTCTAAAATACCTGAAGTAGCTTATAAAGCTAGCTTCAGCTAATTGTGTTGTTTTAAGGATAATAATAGATTATCAGCTTAATCCATCTTTACGTAAATTACATTTACATCAATTTATATCACCAAATAATGACGCCACTACCAATAGTCGTTGTCATCACCACCATCAGATCTCTATCACCGCCACCATATTATGTGGGTACCATTCTAGTTCTAGTTTATTTGGTACTTTTTTATGTCATTTAACATTTCTAAGTTCTAGCTTTAATTATTTTACCCAAAATTATTATAAAAATAATAAATTCAGCTCTCACTTTAAAATAAACTAATGTTATACGCGGCCAATAGCCGGGAAAAAAATCACTCGAATCCGAGCCAAAAATTTTAACATACCAACAATTACTACCGGATTAAAGAAAATACATATTTTTTTTTATTGGAACGACAAGAAAACACATACTCAACGATGTAATATCTATATCTATATTTATACTTTCGTATATATAAAATAAACTACCCCTTTCCTTTTAAGCAATTAACATTTTGAAATGATTATATTAACTCTCTTTTATATTCACTAATTTAAACATCTTCATTTAAATACCTATAATATCATTAATAAAATAACTCACAACATAAATCTTTCAACCCTTAAATAAACATATGAACCCTTCTTACATCAATTAATTTATTCACCACCACACCAACACTGTCGTCACCACCATTATAGCCATCACTACACCCTCGTCGCTACCACAATCGTCGCTGCATCGTACTATACGTGTATACGTCAATCTTAAAACACACCCAATAAACAGATTATGTGGATCAATTTAGAGCTCATAATGTTACAAAAGAAAAAAAAAAAAGTTTTAAGAAATAATAAGTTTACGTAACAAAAAAAACTTATTCCATTCAATATATCTTATCTTATATATATTTTCTACATGTCAATTTTACTATGTATATATCTTAGTTTTTCTAACCCAATGGCCCAATATTCTTTTTCGGTTAGCATACTGGATAATTTGTTTTTTAATTGTTATAAACTAATTAAAAAATGAGTGTTGATAAAAAGGTTCAACCTTAGCCATTATCATTGAAATATCGATTCACACGTAAACACTAAAACCAACCCTTCTATTATGACCGAACAGCTATTACTTTAATTCTACGAATGTTTTATTAAACCACCTGAAAACTCTTTAAAGTTTAAACAGGTTATAATTTTTTCTTTCAATTAAAATCTATGTAGATAACAATATTACAACTGTACGTGAATTCCAAGAAATCGTTGCATCACCATACGCCGCTCCATTTGTAACTCTTATCCCATTTATATATATTTTCATATATATATATATATATATATATCTTTTTTATTGATTTTTTATTAATTAATGTGCAAAATGAAAAATGTATAACATGTGTCAATATTAAAATTGTTTTTACACGTGAGAAAATTTGTCGCTATATAATTCATCTAGTGATTCTGAACTCATGTACATTGCTTAGCATGTGCACCCCGCACAACCAAGCAGGGCAAAAAAAATTAAGAGGCATCATACGTATATGTCTATATCTACAGATATAGTCGACAACCAATTAAGCATGCGTGATTAATTGCGTATATGTATGTGAAGTTAGCTAACTTGGCACAGGATTTTTGCTTCTTAAAGTAGAGATCAAATTCAAATTTTGACGTGTTGTAATTTAGTATTATTGAGATAGTATAGCCATAGGATTGTAGTTTGTTGTGAAAAATGAAAAAGTTAAAGCCCAATAATAATTATGTCTATGATAAGAATCAAACTTGAAGCATAAACAGGACCCCCACCCACACACACATATATATACATGAGATAATTTGGCTACCGATCCGCTATTTCCATGTAATTTAATATTTTCAAAAAAACGATATATTTTTTTTATCAATAAAACTTAGGGTAAATTACAAAAATGATACATGAGGTTTGTCAAAAACTACACTCATCATACCTACAACTCAAAAATTACTCGAGTCATACCCACAGTTTTCAATTTTTTACACTGGTCATACCTAACCCTAACAGAACCTAACTGGACGTTAAAAGGGCATCACATGCGTGTCACGTGCGTGGGTAAAATTATCTTTAGCCACCTATATCGGACATGATACCTTTTCTCTTCCCCTTTTATATCCAAAACCTAACTACTTTACGTATTTCATTCCTAATACTTCATACCGAAACCCTTAAACTTTAAAAACCACAAAGACGATCAACAATGTCGGGTTGGAAAATCTGACCTATTGAATATTGATGTTGATGATTATGATCTTCCACGTTTATACGGTAAGAAGTTAATTAGCTTTTGTGTTCTTTTGCCCTTTTATTCATCTGAAACAACCCTAATTTGTTAAATAATTTTTATTTTATTTTTTAATAATGGATATAATGGGTATTATGGGTAATATATTACTATATTTAAGTCTTTTTTCTCTGTATATTTAGTTTTTCTATATTTTATTTGCAGATGGAAACCCTAACTTGTTGACATTGGAGTTTCATCATGGGAGTATGGTGAAAGTTGTTGATGGACGAAGTTATTATGATGGTAAGAGAACTTATGTCGATTTTGTAGATGCAGGACTTTTTCTTTACTTGAGCTTATCACCATTATTAGACAATTAGGTTATCATGAGGATAGTATTAAGAATTTTCAGTTTACTAGACCTTTTTGTTCCATGGAGTTAGGAGGTATTGATATTTGTACTGATGAAGATGTAAACACCTTGACTAAATATACTCAAGGTAATTGTAAAGTGATAAATGTCATTGTTGAACATTATCTTGATAAGTTGAAGTCCCCTTTGACCAAGAAAACTGCCAGGAAAAGTGTTACATTGACTAATAAGCAAATTGCTAAGAGAATAGTTGAAATGGATGAAACAGAGAGTGAAAGTGAGTATGATGGAGATGGTGAAGAGGATACAGGCAATGTTGATGTGGGTAATATGGGCAAACAAGATAATAATGACAATGTGAGTGATGGTGTGCATAATGTAGGTAATGAGGACAATGAGGATGTTCTGATAGACAATGATAATGTGATTCAGAATGTAGAAGTTGATATGAGAGGATATACTTTGAATCATAGATGCACAAATGGTTGATCCTAATAGGTGGTTGAATAACCAGTTGAGTACAGAATTACCTGATGCAGAACTTATAGTTATAGATAATAATGAATTTGAGAGTGCAAGTGATTCTGGTGCTGAAGAGGTTGATAGGATTAAGTCTTGGAAATTGAAACACTTGAGAAAGGAACACTTATCACAATCTGACCATGCTCCATTTTATGTTACCCAAACATTTGGTAGTACAACAGAGGTGAAAAAACTTATCAAAAATTATGCAGTTGAGAGTAGAAAATGTATTAAGTTGGTGTACAATGATCAAAGGAGGGTGAGGGCAACATGTGAAGGTGTTGTGCCAGTGTTTGGACCTGATACACAACCAATTGGACCTAGTGGTAAGGATAAAAATGCAATTGGGTCCAATAACAAAAGAATTAAGGCAGTTGGGCTAAAGGAGAAAGAAAAAGAAGCAGTTGGGCCCAATGACAAAGGTAAAAGGCCAGTTGGGCTTAATGAAAGTCAAAACCCTAAGGAATAATTTATTGAGAGTGAGAAATGTCCTTGGACTTTGCACTGCAGTAAAGTGGATGGCTAAAAAACATGGATGATTAAAACTTTTAAAGATGTCCACACATATTTGCAGTCCAGGGAAATCGAGCACTATACTTCTACATATATGTCAAAATAGATAGTTGATCAGATAAAAGGAAATCCAGGGATCCCTACAAAGGTCTACAACAAGAATTAGAACAAAAGCTGCAAGTAAGTATTTACTGGATGAAAGTTTTCTTGGGCTAAACAACAGGCTTCCATTGATATTAAGGGTGATTTCACAACTCAATACTCACTGCTTAGAGATTTATGTAAAGAGTTGATTAAACAAAACCCAGGTACCACTGTTAACTACAGGTTGAACATCCTCCTAATCCAAATGCCACAACAAGACAATTCAAGAGAATATACATATGTTTGGGAGCTCTTAAATAAGGTTGGAAAGCATGCATGAGGGAGTTGGTTGGGTTGGATGGTGCTTTTATGAAGGGTCCTTACCTAGGTCAGGTTTTAACAGTTGTAGGAGGGGACTCAAACAATGACATTTACCCAATAGCATATGCAATTGTTGAAGCAGAAACCAAAGACTCTTGGACTTGGTTTCTTGAGTGCTTAGGACCTAATCTGGAGCTGGAAAGTCATTTTAATTTTACTTTATATAAGACATACATAAGGTATTTCATTCTTTCATTTTGTATTTCATTCTTTTCATTTTCTATTAATTGGAATTTAATTATATACAATACTAACTAATTGTCATGTGATACAGGGTCTAATCCAGGTTGTTAGCACAGTATTTCTTTCTGCTGGGCATAGGTATTGCCTGAAGCATATCTATGAGAACATGAAATTGCAATGGAGGGGAAGGGCATATAAGGATATTATGTGGAGATGTGCAACAGCAACAACAATTTCAGGCAAATATGCAAGAGATGAAGAATCTAAATGTTGATGCCTATAACTGGTTAGCTTAAGTTCATCCCCAACACAGGTTAAGATCACACTTTTCAGGTCAGTTTACTTGATTTAATAATTGGTTCATACATTGTATCATCAATTTGGAAAATTGATAGTCATATATGATAACTATCAAACAGGGAGATTCTTGTCAGATATGTTGTTGAACAACTTGTATGAGTCCTTAAACAAAGAATTAGTAGGTGTCAGGGAAAAACCCATCATAGCTTGTGTTGATTTTATGAGAGAGTATTTTATGAAAAGAATTGTGGTTGTCCAGAAGGTAATTGAAAAATTAAAGGGCCCTCTAACACCTGCAGCAACTAGGCTTATGAAAGTAATTATGGAAGAGGCCAATGCTTGCAAAGTGATATGTGAAATATCAGGTTGTTGCACCTTAGGGTAGGCAATGTGTTGTGGATGTGCAACATATGGTATGCAGTTGTAGAAAATGGGAACTGTCTGGCCTTCCCTGCAAGCATGTTATTGCAGTGAATTGTGCCATAGGCAAACACAAAATGAAGGTGGGAATGCCTAAATCATGGGCCCATAAATGTTACTGGTTGGAAACATGGGACCATGCTTACAGCTTCAAGGTCAACCCTGTTACTGGTCCAACAACATGACCTAAGTCTACTTGTCCAACCACTTTGACACCTCCAATTCAACATAATCCAGTTGGCAAACCAAAAAAGAAGAGAGTGAGAAGTCAATATGAGGATGAACCATTGGTAAAAGGAGGGAAATTGTCAAGGAGAGTGATTGAAGGGAAATGTGGTAAGTGTGGAAATAGGGGGCATAATGCTAGAACATGTAAAGCTCAAGGGGGTGAAAGTACTCAAAGGAAAGCATCCGCAAACATTCAAACAAGTCAAGGTCAAGGTGGTGGTAATTTTACTCAAAACAGTCAAAGTCAAGGTCGAGCTAATTGTACTCAAAATAGTCAAGCTGGTGCTAACTCTACGCAAAACAGTCAAGGGGTAAACAATGTAGGTGGCAGCAGTCAAGGTTGTGGTAGCAGTGCAGCTGGTGGCAACACAACTAGTGGAAAGAAACTGTTTAAGAAATTAAGAGGAAAAAGTCAAAGAATCCTGAGGCAAAAGTTGTCCCAATTGATACCTGGACCACGACTCCACAAAGATGATGTTATCAACCTGGTTTAAGATTGATTGTATTTTCTTATGTATTTTGAACAAAGTCTGTTTTATGTGTTTGAACCAATTCTGTTATTTGTGTTTGGAACCAAGTATACTTTATGTCTTTTGAACCAAGTCTACTTTGTGTTTGTAACGTGTTTTGAACAATTGTAATGTGGTTTATGTTGTTTGACAATGTAATGTGTTTTGTCTTTTGTTGCTTACATTTGATTTCATACAATTGTTCTAGTCAGATATCATAAATCTGTTATTTGCATTCTATTTTCAAGATAAAAATAACTGCCATAATACATTAATATCCAAATTCGATTACATAAACAGGTGAAATACCAAAAACCATCAGCTTATATTACATAATTTTTCATAACGTACATTTTAACTAATTTACTAGTATACAACTACAAACATAATAAGCAAAAATGATATCCAACTAACTACCAAATACATCTTCAACCTTGAAATTTGCTTCTCACTTGCTTTTAGTTTGGTGTCCACTACATTCTTAGAACGCAATAAACCAGGTATGATTTCCACGACACATAGTTGGGTTAACCCAACCAATAAACCTACAGTTGAACCCCTGTTAACAATAAAAATAAGAATTAGAAAATGTTAACAAAAGTTTTAACAATTTAACAAGAAAGTAATAAACTTTTGCATTACAAATCAAGAATTCCAAACAATTTAACAAGAATTCAAGAAAAATTTAAAAAGAAACCACTTAACTTTTGCATTACAAATCAAGAATTTAAAAAATCTAGGAATAATTAAATTACCTATTGTGGACAACAATAAAAAATACGTATAAGGTTGGTCCAAGACGTTCAAACGATTGCCTTTCTTCCACACCAACATATGACCATTTTTCGATTTGGGGATTTAATTATAAACCCTAATTTCTACTTGATGATAGTTGTATTATTTTTTGGGGGAAAAACTGTTGTTGTATATAAATAAAGGGTGACACGCTTAAATGGGGCAAAAGAGTCTTTTACCCACGCACATGGCACGCATGTGATGCCCTTTTAACGTCCAGTTAGGTTCCGTTAGGGTTAGGTATGGCTAGTTTAAAAAATTGGAAATTGTGGGTATGTTCGGGTAATTTTTGAGTTGTAGGTATGATGAGTGTAGTTTTTGACAAACCTCAGCTATTATTTTTTGTAATTTACCCTAAAACTTATACTTATGCAACTATACGACAAATACAACTATCAAAAGTGTTAAGAATCATTAAAAATTGCTAAAATCCTTAAAAGTTGCTAAAAGTCATAACAATCTGATTAATTGTGATCATTACTTTATGTCGATATAAGATTAGTGAAATAAAAATTATGTTATGGGTCAAGTTTGATCCTTATTTCGCCACTAATAGTAAGTCTTGAATTTAATTAAGTCCATAATAATCTATATATTATATACGTACTAAAAAGTAATATGCTATGTACAAGTCCTTTAAGCATGAAATGTACAAGCTTTTACAGCGCATACTAATTTTTACCAATTTTCATTTAAACCCTAAAGTTTCTATATTTTAACTTTCACCCCACATCAAAGTTTTCGTTTTCACTTTTTTGACACTAAAGTTTTAGGTTCTCATGTTTTTCATCAAACAACTTTTACACAGTTACAGGTTTTACTTTTAAATAGTTAGTTTTTGATTATTTTCATCCGGCTTTTTATATATATAACGTTTTTAAAATATAATAACTTTTATCATCGCCGCGTCTTACGTTCATATAACATTTAAAACATTAATATAGTTATTATTCATATTTTTATACATCTTATTATTCTTTTACAATTTTTTTTTTTGTTATTGCTACATATTTAATTGTCTTTTTTTAAGGAAAGTTTTTATCTTTTAACTTTTACCTCAAATCAAAGTTTTTGTTTTCATTTTCTTGACACTAAACCTTTGGGTTCTCATGTATTCATTAGACAACTTTCACATAGTTACGGTTTTACCTTTAAATATTTGATTTTTAATTATTTACATTCGTCTTTATATATATATATATATAGGTTTTAGGTAAAATAAAACAAATATTAATGTAAAACAAATAAAACAATATGTTTTTCTATAGTGATAATCACCGTGCATCATAAAAAATTATCGCACATCAATTGCTTCGTGAATCTTCGTGCATCAATTTAACCATGATCTAAAGGTCAAGATCTTGTTTTATTTGTTTTACTTTAATACTTGTTTTACAATACTCAATCCCTATATATATATATATATATTTAAGACGTTTTTAATATATAACAACTATCATCATCGTTACGTCTTACGTTCATGTAATATTTAAAATATTAATATAGTTACTGTTTTTGTGTCTATACTTATTATTATTCTTTAAAAAAAAATTATTGTTATAACTTCATACTTCATTGTATTTTTTTAAGTTTGAGTTCAAATATTTAACATAAATTTAGATTCAAAACATTATCGTGTAAAATATGTATATCACGGCAACGTACGGATAAAAATAACTAGTTACAATACTATTTAGAATTATGTGTTATAATCATATTAAATTATATTATCCTCCAAAAAATCAAGTCAAAAAGATTAAGTAGGAAATGAGAACGCATGTCTAACATAAAACTAGAAGTCACTAACTTAAAAAATTACGATAAACATATCTTTAAAGTACAAAATACATCTTGCGCTTATTTATATCACAATTATATACTTTAATAATTGAATTGAATAGCTTATGAATAGTGTTACTATTCGTTCATGTTATAACCCGTATGATTATTCAGAATATACCCAATCGCATCCAATTCGAGTTTTCTAATATGAGTTACTTCCTGGGTTTTTCCATATTCAGATTTTACCACATTAGATCCCTTTTAAATTTAAAATTACGGGTTAAATCTTGATTTTTTAAATTTCTTTTCTTTTGGGTTTTCAAATAATATATTAAAACTTATTTTTTTTTCTATTGCCTTTGAATAAATTTCACTTCATATGTCAAAATATTTTAACAAACATATGTAGCAACACATCATTAATAACAAAACATAATTTATTTCAGGTTTTCAAACAGTATATTAAAACTTTTATTAATTTATTTGTGGTATTGTTTTTGAATAAGTATATATTTTATATGTCAAAGTTTTCAGACTAGTAAATCATCAATAACAAAAAGTAATCGAACTAATTGAAACCGTACAACGTTTTGACGGAAACTATTATGGTTTTACCTTTAAATAAATATATTAAATATATATTTGATATGATAAACATTTAAACAAATATATCAATGACAATATTTGTTCATTCAATACAAGTATACTAAATAACACAATCATTTCAACACGATAGTTGCGAGGCCGGAAATTTCCTAGTTGAATATATAGTATAGAATTGGAAAAGACCTGTCGTCGGTGGTGGTTGAGAACGTTAGTTACCCCCCAAAGTCCCAAACTATATTTAACTTATTGTAGATATATCCACTTGATAGCATGTGACGCGATAGCTTTTCTACGACGTCGCAGTCTTCTTGAATATCATCGACATCTTAACATTTTAAATAGAGGTTTTAGCTTTAAATGTCGTTGTATATAATTTAATTACTAGGTAAAAATGAGTTTAAAAACTAGCACGGAATATTTAATTGTCAATGTTATACTCAGGTTCAAGTCTGAAGGGATATGGTTTATCCCTATTAATAGTCGTACCTTCGGCGGATTAGTAGGGGGTTTTCCCTCATCGGGTATTTGAAATAAGCATTTCTACTTCGAGGGGGCTCTCTAGTGCAAACCCGGTTTAGACAACGTATGCTAAATCTTCCGTTGTCGAATCGCGACACGAAATTTCCAGCGAAATTCACATTTAAAAAAAAAAAATTGTCAATGGCCTATTTATGATCCAATATCTACACGACACGTTTGGATGCGAAAAACACCTCTTATTTTTCATTTTGTTTTCCAAAAAAAAACATGAAAAACAGAAAACGCGTTCTAAACATATTTTCTTAAGAATGTTTTCCAAGGAAACAAAAAAATAATATTTTCCACTTTTCAATATAAAACTTGAAAATGTCTTTTTTTTGTTTCAATATTTTCTAGTTTATATATTACTATCTCATCATTTAACATGAAAATAAGCTTGTTTTTATTTTTTGAAAAATAAAAGAGAATAGTCAAATGCATATCAATTTAAAAATTGAAATTCTAACACAAATACGAGTATAAATTACCTCATCCGTTTACTTAGTTATCTTATTTAACATTTTGTCAAACATGCGGTGCCCTATTACTAGTCGACGAACCGTATAGTATGACACGTGTCGTGATGAGTTGCCTATTGTAGAAGGTGCTAGATTTGGACGGTTCTAGCTAGCTAAATTTTTAGCCATTAACATTCAAAAAGTATAAATTTTAGCGATTAAATCACTATCATACGCATATCTTGGAACTTTCTCGCACCTTTCGTTTACTTACCAGATTCACCTTTCAAAGCATCTGTTACATATATAGTTCATGAGAAATTTCATAATGATAATTCATAAGAAAGTTCATAATAATATATAGTAATGTGACGGCGTGCTGTTACGTATGGTGACAGTGACGGTGGTGGTGGGCAGGCGACATTGATGATGACGGTAGCGGTATGATTATTGTTGTTAAAGTAATTGAAGTAAAAAAGGTTGTGTAACTACTTAAAAAATAATGTTAGATGATGTAAATTAAGTTTCACTAAAAAATATTACTATAGGTATTTCAAGTAATATTATAGGTATTTTAAATATAGATATTTAAAATAATAAATAAAAATAAATGATATTTTATAGGTATCTAACTATTTAGTTAAGAATGAATGAAAAATGAAGAAAGTATCTAACTATTTAGTTAAGAACGAATGAAAAATGAAGAAAACAAATGTATTATAATCGCATATCGATATCTTCATCGTGTTATAAACGAAATGTCTTCCACTATTTCCTTAGGTCCATCGTCCATGAAAATTGATATCAAAATTTTTTACGTATATGAACGGAAGAAGAAACTTAAATATATGGACCACCACTACTATATATATCTATACTAGATTCTATGTTTATATTACTAGACGAAATGTTCAAAAAAAAGTATTACTAAATAAAAGCAAGTGCGATACAACGGCGACGAGGTAACGGTATGTGGTGGTAGTGTGTGGTAATGTTGAAGACGGGTGGCAGCCGTGATCCTTATTGATAGAAAGGTAATTAATATAAAAACGGTGGTGTGGTCATTTGAGTAGTTGAGGGTTAGATGTGATAAATTATTTAATTAAGTATTTTTAAGTATATAGGTTAATTATAAAGAAAAAAAACTTTGAAAAAGTAGAAATATTATGGGTATTTTAAAGGCTAAAAGTTTAAAAAGAAAAAAGATGTGTTTGCTTTATTAAGGAGTATATATATATCTATACTATATTATAAAGCAGATTCCTTCCAGATTTTCAACATTGAGTTGAAATTTTCAATATTGATTTTAAGTACATCCCCAAAATGTCTCTCTCATCTATTCTATATTTATCTAAAATAACCATAATACCCTTTCTCTCTCTTCAAATCTCAACCAATCATCTTTTTTCTCTCTCCTCCATAAATCATATATTCCTCTAATTCATTCAAAATCTTTTATCTCAAAAATCATACGTCGATAAATTATAAAATGTGTATAGGTGTTCTTAAAATTTCATGCTCTTTCATTAGAGATGTCATTCGATATACTTTCGACGAATTTTTAAATCCGAGGGCGGAGGCCGTAGACATTTGACTATCACACTCTCTGACCTAACTATCACCCCACCATCTCACCGCCGCAACGCGTAGGTACTTACTCTCGTAGAAATATAAAGCAAATATCTCTTGTTTAACATTTTAAATTTCAATATTCTATCAAAACCAAAACCAAATTATATTAATAGCTTATACTTCTTTATCTATATCAATATCTATGCTTATATATATTATGAATGAAAGGTACTCGCGCGTTGCGGCGGTGATGGGGTGATTTATCTGACGGCCTCTGCTCTCGGATTTAAAGGTTCGTCAAAAGTATATCGAATGACCTCTCTAATGAAAGAGCATTAAATTTTAAGAATACCCATATAATTTTTATAATTTATCGATGTACGATTTTTGAGATAAAATATTTTGAATAAATTAGAGTAATAAAATGATTTATGGGGGGGAAAGAAAAAAAATGAGTGATTGAGATTTAAGGAGGGAGATAGTATTATAGTTATTTTAGGTAAATATAGGATAGATAGAAGGACATTTTTGAGAAGTAAATGTTAAAACTTAAAATATTAGAGAATTGTTATTACTTTATTTCTACTACATTCTTAAGAATTTGTAGCCGTCAAATTTTTTCAACTTTTCAATTTTTTAACATTTTTATCTTTCTACTCAAATCTCAATCACTCATTTTTTTTCTTCTCTTTCCCCCATAAATCATTTTATTTCTCTAATTTGTTTCAAAATCTTTTATTTCAAACCGTACATCGATAAATTATAAAGTTATTTGGGTGTTCTTAAAATTTCATATTCTTTAATTAGAAAGGTCATTCGATATACTTTCGACGAATTTTTAAATCCGAGGGCGAAGTCCGTACGGCTAACACATTTGGCTATCACACTTTTGGACCTATCACCTCTTATGACTTATCACGCTCTAAGACCTATCACCCCCATCATCTCACTGCCGCAACACGCGAGTACTTTCTCTCGTAATATAGTATAGATAAAGCAAATAGTCTTTGTTTAATATTTTAAGTTTCAACATTTCATTAAAACCATATTACATCAATAACTTACACCATTCGTCACCGCCGCACCGACGCCACCACCATCAATCTCCGCCACCACCCATCTCCGCCACCAGTCCGCCACCTCCACCATCATCGCAACAAGCGAGTACCATTCTAATTTAGTAATCGATTCCAAAGATTATACTTGTGGCATTCACACACTATGATTATTCCTCAATTGTCTACAGACCAATTAGTGTGTCTAATTCGTTAGACCGATTAGTGTCTCTAACCCAATGATACATAAATAATACATAAAAGAGCTTGTATTTTTGTTGTAAATTGATTTGTATAATAGTACGGAGTATGTTACAACACGAAAATACAAATGTTTTTTATAAGTAGTATCTCACATCAGAATGGCATAAAATATTTTTCATAAAACATGACATGTATTCTTACGTTAAATCAATTCAAAAACAATTTTGAAAGAATAACGACCGATTGGTTTAACAACATTGCTTAAAAAGTGATAACTTATATAGATAGAGATATACAAGTTTCTTTGAGACTTAGCTTGGGTGGGCCAAAGACCTCTTATTGGACTAATCTATCAGTTTCACACATATTACATATACTGGGCTAGCAAAAAAAGAAATTCCCGGGTGAGCCATAGCGCCTCGTGGTTTTAACTTCTAAATCGCCATTCGCCACTGCCATTTACAAATTTTGCTGATAAAGTTAAGTGGCTATTGGATAATGATAATGAACAATGAGAAGAAAAAAAATTTTTGTTGCTATAAGTGTAGCATTTCTTAGGAAGGTAAATTACAATTATTCAGGATATGATTGGTTGGCCTTAATCAAATAACAATGGAATAGAATAGACAAAAAGTAATAAAATGAACATGGTAATTGTATGAGTTATTATCATTTCATTGTTATGTTTAGAAGTCATAATACTTGTTGTTTGGTATCTATGAATATACGGGGAAACGGAATGATAATGTTGTACCAATGACAAAAATAACGCATAGTGTATTTTGTAACTATGTTACATGTTGTGGGCAAATTATGAAATCTCTCTTTGATTTAAGAGTGGAATGAAAAAACAAAAAACAAAGTGTTGTGAGAATGAAAAATATAACGTTTGTGAGATAAAATATAATTAATATTTAAGTTACTCATTCCATTCCATAGATTAAAATAAATATATTTTTTCTATTCTATTGGAATGCTTCTTTCCATTCCAGTTATCATTTAGACTGAGAGGAGTAGCCCATTAAAGGCATTTCCCTGCCAAAAAATGATTGGGAACGCCCCTCATCGGCCCCCGAGGACGTTCCAAATGTAATTTTGCCCCTTGCCCGTTCGTTTTTAGAAGGCTTGCCCCTTATACTATATTTGCAGGTCACGTGGCATTTATTTGTTGGATGAGGGGCGTTCCCCCCTTTCACTACTCCTGATAGTCTTATTGGTCATGTAGGTCCCCAATGTATGGAATTTAAGGTTTTTTTTTTTTAGATCATCAAGTCATTGCAATGTTGTATGCTTAGACTTCATAGAATTTTTTATGTTATAATGTGCAGTATTTATTTTCAAAATTTTTTTAACTTAAAAAAAAAACAATGAAAAAGAAATGAGAAATCTACATTCACCAAATCATAAATCATAAGGTATCAACAAGTGACCAATTGATTCATGGTCCTAACATGGATATTAATTAAGGTTTTTGGAAGTGATAACGGAGTCTAGCCTTACATTTTATATATATATATATATATATATGGTTACCATTACAAAGAGAAAAAAATAAACTTATCATTTAATCTTGATCATTGAAATTCAAAGTTAAATTAATCTTAACCATTAAAATTGTAGTCAAACTTTTTTTTTTAAACATGGTAACTAATTTATTTTGTTTAATTTATAGTTTATATTAATGGTAACATAACAATTAGTCAATTTCTACACTTGCTATCTTCGTAAAAAGCATGCAAAGTCTTCATGTTGTATGCATCTATTTTCAACCAAATTTATATATACATAAAACTTCAATTTTATCCATGTACAAAAATGAAAATAACAAAATCCCCTGAAACAACAAACGATTAATTATGAAGTTGGTGTAGTTATATCACTATCTAATAAAATTTCTTTAACTTTTAACTTTTTTATTTATTATAAAAATTAAAAATTAAGTTTTAAATTTTAGTTTATAAATTAGCATTACTTCATTAATATATAATAATAGTAATAATAATAAAAATATTATATATCTGATATAATATTTTTATTATATCAGATATATAATATTTTATATTATATTAGCATTAGTTTTAACTTTTAACTTTTGCTATCGATAAGATGCAATAAAGTAGTTGAAATTTTATATATTATATATCTGATACAGTTATTTTTATGTATAATATTTTACCTAGACCTATAAATAAGTTCTATTAGGATCGGGTTGACACGTTGAAAAGTTTCTGACCCGAACCAAAGTTGAGTCGACCTAATCGTCTCAATTAATACATGGGTTGACATGTCAAACGAGTTATTTTAGGTCAAATGAGTTATTTTTCGTTGACATGTCAAATTGGTTGGTTTTGGATCAAATGAATTGTTTTGAGTAATGTGGGTTGATCGGTCGAATGTGTGATACCCATGTAAACTTTTTTTATTTGGTCATCCAATGTGTAAAAAGTGAGGTTTGCTCTTTAAGTTTAAGTCAAATGGATTGTAGGTTGTTGGATCAAATGAGGTGATGGGTCGATGTACTATCAACATTGTATAAAATTTAAATATTTTTGGGTTGACGAGTTAACTTACTGACCCAAAAGGTCAAACCAACCCAAAAAATCAAGTTGATGGGTTACCGCGTCTAGATATCACAACTCTAAACTAACTATATATATTATATTATAAAAAAATGTACAAAGTTGAATATAATTTATTTTTTCTTTTTTGTTATGGGAACCATATATTTATATAATATATTAAAGGATTTAGTACGCGAAAATGAAACAAACTATGCCCAAAAATTTATAGCGTGCACGAACTAACGTTTTTTTATTGTATGCATAAACTTAGTAAAAATATTCAAATCATGCAATGTGTATACGTAGCATCCCATATAAGCTATCACGTGAAAAGAAAAAATTGAACATGCCACGTGTAAGGTTTTGATTGGTCGGTCACAAAAAGTTACATGATTTAAACTTTTTTATTAAGTTTATGCATACAATAAAAAAAAACTTTAGTTCTTGCACACTATAAATTTCTAGGCATAGTTAGCTGCATTCCGGCGCACTAAACCCTATATTAAACCGACAATAAGTTATTATTTTTGGGTAAAAAACTTTTAAATTACTTGGTAACCAGTCGGTCATGCTATAATGAGAAAAAATATATATATATATACATTCAAGCTTTGATCTCCATTTAGGGTAAATGCCTATGAACCCCTTAGTCCCATAGATAAATTTTTTCTCTTAAGCTATCTAAAATAATACACAAAACCAATGTTTTAAATATCGGTAAATACCGGCCGGTATTACCGGTACCAGAGACCACGCCGGTATTTTAAGTCCGATATTTTTCCGGTATTTTGACTATTCAATACCGGCCAGTATTTCTGGTATTTTCCTGTATTACCATACCGGTATTTCCGGTATTTACAAAAAATAAATTTTGATTTTTTTAAAAAATTATTTTTATAATACTTTAATGTTATTTTTTGTTATTTGTGAACTTTAAAACCTATATTTTGTTATGAAATACATATTTGGTATTATTTTTGAGTAAATTATAATTGCATTTTGATTATTTTTGTTAAAGTGTAACAAGTTTTGTAGGATTTTTACACAAAAAATATAATAAATTAAAAATAGTCGTACCGGCCGGTATTTCCGGTATTACCGATAATACCGGTAATACCGGAAAATTTTTCCACACCGGTATAACTAAAATATCGGTTTTTAAAACATTGCACAAAACAATCATAGCCTTTAAAATTAAAAGTCAAACTTTTGGTAAATAAGGTAATTTATTAATGTTATATAAATACATTTTCTAATTACGACATGTATTTAATTTTTTTAATTTAAATTTAAATATTTTACATAGCTAACGAAATTAAAATGATGTTAGACTTGAAGAACCAGTAAAAAGGAAAGAATTTAAATCAAAAGTAAAAATAGTTTGAGTCATATATGCATTGTTATTATTATACTAAAAGGGTACCCGTGCAATACAACAAAGGTGACGGGTGGCAGTGGTGGCGTCGTGACGGATGGCAGCGGTGGCGATAGCGCTGTTAGGCATGAGCATGGGTCAAAACCCGACCAGATCCGTACAAACCCCGACACCCGACAATGCAACAAAATTCAACCCGTCATTATCCTATTAGATATATGTTATGCCTTTTACTAATAAAAGTTGGATATTTACACTTTTGTTGATTTATTTTATTTTTTTATATAAAGTTCAACACGTTTCATGTACTCTTAAATATATATATATATATATATATATATATATAGTTTTTGGGGTGGGTTATTTTAGGACCACTTCTTAGTTTAGGACCATTTAGGACATGTGTTTTTTGTAACTTATACACCACCATTATCATCTACAACGATATACAAGACTTTTTTTGTAAAAACACCGAGACTTCCCGGCGACGGGCCCATCGAAAAATTATGTGTAAGTTAACTTATACATGATTTTCCGGCGACGCGGTGGTCGGAGATGATCATGGTGGTGTGTAAGTTACAAAAAAAAACACATGTCTTAAAATTGGTCTTAAAATAAGTGGTCATAAAATAACTTGCAACTATAGTTTCTAACATATATATATAGTTTCTAACCCGGTCAACGACCGGGTATAGATCTAGTTTGCTCTTGTATATGTGGTTACGTTCTTACGTTTGTATTTACAAAATTATTTAATAAATAATAATAGATTTTATCTATTTAAATAGAAACTGTACGAAATTTTAGAACTTTTTTCAAACGAGTTACAGTCATTTGTATATTTGTTCTTGGCTATATTCTTTTCCAAATGTAACATAAAAATGAAGAAAAGTTTGAAGATATCTTTATCTTTATCTTTATATTAAATAAAAGAATATTTTTGTGACATCATCATTTAATAAAACTTGTTTATTTGTTACTTTTAAAGTTTTTCTGATGTCACAAATATTTTCCTTCTTAAATTTATTTCATTTTTATTTTTGTTATTTTATGATGTTATTTTTTTAAACAAAATGTTTTTATTTTCTTTCCAAAACTTTAATAATTTATACAAAGTCTTTTAATTTTCATCATCTAAATAACTTTCTCATAATATATTTATAAATTATCCGTATATTATGCGGGTTAGTAAACCAATTATAGAGACTATTATTTTGAGGTAATGAGTACCATTAGACTGTCGCAATTTAAGTAATGAAAATAGGTTTTTATAACACTTTTATTAATATGTCTGGATTGAATCCGGGTTAATTAGCTAGTAATAAAACAAAGGAGAATGATTAATATTTTTAAATTAATAGCCTAATAATCTTTTAATTATTAAATGATGACATATGAAAAAATCAGAAGGCAAGATTATGGAAAAATTTAGTGTACCACATATCACCTTCTTATAATTTTTAGAAGATTTTTAGACCAATCTTTAAAAGTATTTATTAGATTTTATACCCGTGTCATATATACAGGTTTTACAACATTAATAATATAAGAATTATTATATGAAACAAAAAAAAACTTATACGTTAAATGTAAAAATATACTTAAAAAATAATTGAGATATTTAAATGTAATTACTGAATGATAAATCATATCAATGTTGGATAGTGTAGCGGGTTTTTTTTTTAATACAAACTCTTCTAAATAAGCTATTTCTTAACTTTGCTTACATAATTGACTGAGTTCTCATTGATGTCTTGCAAAAAAATAATTTTATTTTACTTAGTCATGATAGCTAAAAACAATAAAAGTAACAACTAGTTCGTGAGGTTTACAATAATTTTGTCTATTGTGATTTTATTTGTAGGTATCAGTTTATATATATAAAAAAAATGTATCCTAGATATAATGTGATTTTAATTACTAAAAACAACAATGATTATCCTAATTATATTCTGATGAATTATGAATAGCAACAATATTACAATTATATTGATTACAGTTAATAATAGAAAATAAAATATTGATATAAATATGTAACCTCCTTAACTTTTAGCTATATTTTGTTATTAGATAAACATTATGCAATAAAGTATTAATTATTTTTAAATTGGGTTAAAAGTGTAAATTGTTATGAAAAACCAAAAGTGTAAATTAATTTAGACATGTGTTGATTTAATTAACTTTAAGAAAATTAAGAATTGAGATTAGTTCACCATTAAAAATAATATCTTATTTTTAGATGAAAGACATCCTTAATATTTTAGTTAGAGTATGACAATGTTATACGGGTATATATTTTCTATAATGAATTATATTTTTACTTGTTTTATTTTTCTTAAATGTGTCATGACAATTACTAAAAAGTTTTAAGAAAAGATAATAGTACAATTAATTTTAAAATCTTAATATATTTACATTAAATTTTATTTTTTTTGTTAATTAATTTTATATTTATATGATCAAATGTACTATTAAAATATATATTAGTTGTTATTTAAATGGATATATATTAATTAATATTCGATTAGATATATATTAACTATTATTCTATTGAATTTATATTAGTTATCATTCTTTTTTATATATTGGAGTTTGTGATGAAAAATAAAATAAAATAAATTAAATTAAAGTCAAAATTAAAAATCAAAGTCAACTTTGAAAAATCAATAACAATGATTGATCGATAAGTTATTAAAGTAATTATGCTTTAGTATGATAAAAAATTTATTTTTAAAAAAAAAATTAGTTATAGGGTAAATATAGCCTATTTATTAAGGAAAATGTTAGGTAAAACATGCATTGTCTATCTTAGGTAAAACATAGGTTATGTAAAATTCAGGGGGGGGGGGTTATATAAAATTCATGGGGTTATATATGTTTATCAAATTCAAAAGTTTAATCTATAACTTTTTTTTAATGTGACAGTAATTAAGTTTAAGTAAAATTCATTTCTCATTTATTAAAGGTTTACTGTCGACATAGCAAATCCATATACAATAAGATAAATTAAACAGTTAGTAAATATGGACATGTTAATAATGGTTTCTTTTCTATCGACATAGCAATTCCAATTACTAAACCATTATTTGTGTCACACAAGTGATCGAACTTTTTAATAAGGTACTAAACATGTAGATTAAGTAATAGTTAAGGGACCAAGTATGTACTTTTACTCCTGTACAAACAACTACACGTCAAGTGTCTAAGGTCAATTCGGACCCACGTTTTTATGCTCGCGTTTTGACACCACTTTTCTGTTTCTTGTCCCACCGAACCAATAACCAACATTTCGTTTGCTTTTCCGATTTTCTCACCTATAGTCTTTTGACCGATATATATCGAATCGACGGATAGCATATGATAATAATGGTGTATAAATATTTGAATAAAAATTATTATAACTAGCGGGATCACATGTGTTGCTCACTTGCTTGCTCTGTTCATCCTGTTCATCCGTTTTTTTATAAGAGTAAATATTACAACCATATTATGGTAAGAACAAAAAAAAAATAAAAAAAGCAAAAAGAAAAGAAAGAAACACAAACTTATCGTCATGTATTCATGTGTCAATAGTCAAAAAGTTTGCCAAAATTACAGTAAGCAAAAAATTTAAACACCACCAAAGAATCAAATATATACATTAATGTATACTAGAAGATGACTCGCGTATTACGATGATGATTGGTGAACGTTTTATTTCTAACATTCGTGATCATCACATTAATTGATAGTTTGATACCATCGTACAACTACAAGCTTGTGTTGTGAATAAAAACCGGTGATATGGTTTTTAGGCGTTGGCGTTTGATTCTTTTTGATTGCGGTCTTTGATTAAGAAAAACACATGAATCATTATTTTAGTTTACTCAGTGTGCTGTAGTACACTGTTAAGTTAAATGACTAAAGAAGGGAGAAGAAAGCTACATTAACGTGATATCTATGGATTATGTCATGTACACATAAAAAAAATATAACATATAAATAAAAGCTAAGAAAAACTATGACGGCCGACAAGTTTATATGTTTAATATAAGTTAAGGTTAAGCCTTCAACACATTAACTATACACAGAATTCAAAAAAAAAGTGATGGACTAGACGGGTCGGAGTTTAATTCCGGCTTAGAAAATTCAATTGTTGTTGCCAGTTTAATTATATTCATTTAAAAATCAAAGTTGAAATCCTTATAATCACGATTCAAACATTGAAAGAAAATAATCGATCAAAATAAAAAAAAATATTTGATTGATTGCGGGTGGTGGTGGTGAGTATTCTGGAGACAATGGCTGATGGTGAGGAGATGAAAAGGCAGATGTGAAGTGCGTGTGTCTTTTGGTTTAGGGAGGATGAAAAGGGGAAAGGACATATACGATACTTTAATGTATATTATTTAGTGGAAGTCCTTTAAAGTGTTGAGGGTAATTTCGGTAATTTAAAAGATGAATTAGTTAAAAATATAAAGATGTCTTTTGATTTATTAAGTAGTATAGAAATATTAGACGTCTTAGAAGTGAAAATAAACCTATTACAATTGAAAACAAATATGTATGTCGTGTATCAAATGCTCAAAATTGCCAAATTAGGAACCGAAAAATCAAAACAACAAAACCCATAGATTAAATATATACATTAATTTTGAAATGAACGAAATAATCAATTTATAACCTACTAGATCAACTGGTTGTAGTTTTTTTTTTAAAAAAAATATAAAAGATGGATTTGATCCTCGTGTCCAATATAAATTAAGGTCTTCTTTTTACTTGGGTTACTTACTTCTATAATATAAATTAAATATGAAAAAGATGAAACATAGAAAACATTTTTAAAAAACATTTATCGTTATAGTTAATTTAGTGCTAGAAATTATACTATAACACATTATGCTTTTTATGTAATATTCCTAAACCAAAATTAATCAAATAATAAAAATTAAAAGATTACCTGTTGTCACAATAAGGGTAAAAATTAAACCCTAGCTAAATTGAATAGAAAAATCTATTAAATTAAGGTTGTTTCAATAACAAACTATAATTGCATGAGCATAAATTGACGGGCTCAATAACAATACAAGTTTAACTGCGAAAACGATCACATCTTTTAAATACATAGTGCAAATAAAATAAGCTATCCGTAAACTTAAGGTGATGTTTGTTGTCTTAAAGTAGAATACGATATATGTTTCAAAAATGGTAAATGGGTTAGAACCTTCTGGTCCCATGTATTATTTTGGTACTCAGAGCGCACATTGCATATAACGTATGCTCGATAAGTTACCATCCTCACACATGGGATCACAAGATATAGTTTCTCCACTTACATTTGACAAGTTTTGAACCTGTAACCTTTAGTCCCATATGATCACATGATGACGGTACCCACATAGAATAAGTAGTAAATGAACATGATCACTTGTCGTAATTGACTGTATAGTGTATTGTCATGAAATGGTGAGGTTTGTGTGTTTCATCATGAGATAATCAAGAGAAAATATTTACATAATATTTATTTATTATCTTAACATATCATCATAAAAATTTCCATTGTTAAAAAAAACATTTTTTTAACAGAAGCGGATGTAGAATAATCCGTAACATGTGCATGGTACTTAGGCATTTTGATATCCGATTGAACCTTGTAAACATTTTAGTATGCTAAAATGGGTCGACCCAAGTTGACTTTTAAACAATGTTGTCTATTTCATAAACCTTTTAAATTAGTTTGGTGATTAGGTCAAAATCCTAGCCTGGGAAAATTTAAAAAAAAAAATTGATAACAAAAATGTCAATTATGCCATATATATTTTGATGACGTACCCTCCCAGCGGTACGAAGGACCTAACTTTATGGTACGAAGGGTTATCCGTCACGAAGGCTTTTTACAAATGACATAACGAGATAAGGTTCATTCTTCTACAAATTCGGGATTTGGCCTTATCATTTTCGATGGATAACTAAGGAAATTATATCTCCAACCTAAGACTTAGGAAACCCTAAGTCGCCTACTTGTTCTTCAAGAAAATCTTCTTCTATAAAAAGAGGAAGACGGAGCCCACAAAGATTATCGAAGATCACACAAACCACGAATAAGCTCACTCGGCGTAAAGAGACAAAACTCTACCATTGGGGAATCGCCAATAAACGACCTTATTCACCTTAAATCAACCACCACCCTAATCTCGGATTCGGTGCACAAACATTTGGCGCCATCCGTGGGAACCTATACTTAGATCCCACCACCACTTTGAATCCTGTTTTTTGTATCGAGTCAAAGAGAATGGTTGACGTCCCGCCGGGATTTGGGCAGAGCTCTCAGCAAACGACCGAGAATCGACCTGCTAGGAACTCTCCACCCAGGCCTGGGTCGACGACTGAAGCGCCGACCAACGGCGATCAGCACATCGATCGTCATGAGAGGGAGAACGCTGAGCGCCCAGTACAGACACCAGACGGACAAGGAGGATTTGCGCGGGGGTCTTCATCAGGAACCCCGCAGCTATTTGACCCTGATTATATTCTTCGAAACTATAACCACATTAACTATCAGGTACCTCCGGAGCATCGGAGCGCTCGATAGTGTTACCAGGACCTTAAATATCAACGGCGAAACCGAAGATGAATATGACGCCGACACTCCCCCTAGGGGACTCCGGCGGTACCCCAGACGCCGAGATCCCGAGTCAGGACCGACTACAGGTTTGGATTGGGAAGCGAGGGACTCCGGCCCAGAACCCCTCCGTATCGCCTAACGTCGGAAGGAGAGGGGGCCCCAAGACAAGATAATCTAGCCTCCGGGGTCAGCGCGCAGGCGAATGTTCCCCTGGGGTCGGCAGAACTCAGGGCCCCACTGGCAACCCCATCCCAGCTAGGGCCTACCCCGACGAGACCAGATGCAACAAATGGCACCCCTTCGGCACAAGTCTTCCTAGGACCCTCGGGGCAAGCCTTCCTAGGGCTTGGGCAGGTCCACTCAGGACCTACGGGACACACCGGACCATCAGGACAAACCCCCTCGGGGCCTTCAGGGCATGTTTTCCAAGGATCTTCAAACCAAACGTTTCAAGGCCATATTGGCTAAAGCCACTTGGCACCCTCGACCCAAGTTCCCCAAGGATCTGCAACACAGAATTACCAAATACCTCAGGGTCAAGGTTACGGAGGCGTGCACAGTCCCACAACGCATCAGTACCCCTCAGGCACATATGGGCCCCACCCTTCAGGAGGAATGCATGGCAACCAACAAACAGGACAAGCACAACAGCGTTATGCATTGCAATTTACCATGCCACCGCAAGGGGTCCCGCAGTGCACCGGAGGACAGCAGTATGTTATGTCACTTCCCGGACCATATGGCCCGCACGGTTGGGGGCTCCCATATACCAGAATGCCCTAGAACTATAGTTAGTCGGAGGAAGCACGGAAAATTCACCGTTCGTGGCTTGGATACAAAATTACCCACTCCCGAAGGACCTGAAGTACCCTTCCCATTTGGGGATATACAAAGGAAAAAGTGACCCCGACAACTTCCTAGAAGCGTTTAAGGGGGCAGCGGAGATGAAGGTCTGGAACGTACCGACTGCGTGCAGAATGTTCAGGTATGCACTTGAAGGAGACGCCAGAGAATGGCTGAAGAGCGTCACAAAAGGATCCATCGTCAGCTTTGATGACCTTAAAGAGAAATTTAGAGTCCGTTTCAGCCAGCATAAGAAGACTCATGTGGCCGCCCATGGGATAAAACAAAAGGAAACAGAGGGTTGCAGAACATTCATGGATCGATTCACCACGGAGACAGAGGACATTGTGGACCTTCCCGAGTCACAAAGGATATCCGGGCTACTCCATGGCCTTCGGAGTAGAGGGTTAGTTGAATTCCTATACAGGGACTTCCCGAAGACATACGAAGCAGTTTTAAAAAGGGTTCACGTGTATTTGGACGCCAAAGACACCACTTTGAAAGGAGACAAAAGTCCCACGCAGGAAAAGGAAACTCTGGCAAATAGGAAGGGGAAATGGACAAGCGAAAGAGAAAAACCAAGATATACTCCATATCATAAGGATGACAAAGGGTATCTCAAGGTAAATCTTCCGGAGCTACACAAAAGCCCGAAAGAAATATTACTCACCGAGCATGTTGCAAAAACCTTCCCCATCCCTCCCAGGCTAAGTGGAAAAAATAGGAAGGACCCAGAGAAATACTGCGAGTTCCACAGGGACCATGGCCATGACACGAACGCGTGCTGGCAACTCAGGATAGCCATCGAGGAAGCTATTAACGAAGGGAAACTCTCGCACCTGGTAAAAAGCGTCAGGCAACAGCAGAATGTGAAGAAAGAAGACGACGTAGATGAGAAAAAGAAAGGCCCTGAGAAAACAATTTATACAATAACAAAAGTCAAACCGGGGTCAGAACATTCCCTCCCCAGGGTTTACAAGGGGGACATGGGACGCATCACGTTCCCCCAAATTTTTAAAACTTTCAGAGATTCACTGGTAATTTTCAAATGCGCCCGTTCACACCTTTCCAACATCTTGTCAAGACTTTTTAAACAATTTTCAAATGAACTACCAAAAACTAAAAATCATCCATGAAAACTTCCATGGAGGTTTCTATCATGTCCTGAAAAATGGCATTCATGCAACGTTGGAAAGTCCCGGGTGCATTACAAAGACCAAATGGCATCCTCCTATAGGCATAAGTGCCATAGGGACAAGTGAAGGTGGTCTTCTCTTGATCTTTCGGGTCTATGGGTATTTGGAAGTACCCGGAGAACCCGTCCAGAAAACAAAAATACTCATTCCCGACGAGCCGTTCGAGCATTTGATCGATAAAGGGCAATGGGAAATGATCCTTGCGGGTCGCATCATTTAGTTTCCGATAGTCAATACATACCCTCCACCCCGTGACAGTTCTTGTGGGAATTAATTCATTTTTGTCATTTAAAACAACCTTCATCCCACCCTTCTTTGGTACACAGTGTACCGGACTTACCCATGAACTATCCGAGATGGGGAATATGATTCCCGCATCCAATAATTTCAAAACTTCTTTTTTAACAACATCCTTCATGTTTGGATTCAATCTCCGTTGTCTTTGCACAACAGGTTTAACATTATCAACAAAATTAATTGTGTGCTTACAGAATTCTGGACTTATACCCGGAATATCGGAAATCTTACATGCAAAGGCCTTTTTATGGGCCTTTAACACGGTAATAAGCCTAGATTTTTCATCCTCCATCAAAGAAGATGAAATGACAACGGGAAGAAAAGATGTACCTTCTAAATATGCATACTCCAAATGATCCGGAAGTGGCTTGAGTTCCAAATCGGTGGGAGGA
Organism: Erigeron canadensis; assembly: GCF_010389155.1. Classification (NCBI taxonomy): domain Eukaryota; kingdom Viridiplantae; phylum Streptophyta; class Magnoliopsida; order Asterales; family Asteraceae; genus Erigeron; species Erigeron canadensis. The sequence continues at coordinate 33,238,114 of NC_057761.1, read as the reverse complement.
CTCTCAACCGATGTAGGCACTCGGATGCTTCTATCATTATTGATTTCTTCGAAAGATTCATCCTCCGGTGGAGTTTCATCAACATTAAGAGCCATGATTTCATGCATCATTTCTTCAACCAACTCATGCTCTTCTTCACTACAAGCTAACACAGCTTGTCCATCTTCCATATCCAAGTAGTCCATAAGCTCCTTTTCCAAAGCATCTTCCTCCTCGATCACATCGATCCTGAAACAAGATTCATCACATGAGTATGGATGCTTAAGAGCCTTATCTACATTAAAAACAACCCGGTCATCACCGACACCCAGAGATATTTCCTTGGCCTTGACCTGGATGATAGCATCCGCGGTCATGAGGAATGGTCGGCCTAAAATTAGAGGCACATTAATGTCCGCCTCCATTTCTAGAATAACAAAATCAACCGGGAAAACACCAAGAGACAACTTTTTGTAAACAGAATAAGGCATTAAATTAATACTGGCCCCAAGATCGGCCAATGCCTTATACAACTCAATACCAAAAGAACAAGAAATAAGAAAACTCCCTGGATCATCAAGCTTAGGGGGTATCTCGTTCTTTATTATCGCAGAAACCTCGGCACTCATAACTGCCGTCTTGTCTTCTTGTAGCTTCTTCCTATCCGAAATTAGATCCTTGAGAAACTTCGCGTAGTTGGGCATACCTGCAAGGAGATCAACTAACGGAACAGAAATGTTAACATTTTGAATCAACTCAACGAATTTCTTAAAGTTCTCCTTGATCTTCCCTCGCCTTAACCTTTGAGGAAACGGCACCTTCGGTTGGTAAGGCTTTACCGGAGGTGTCTCAACATGAGGTTTCTCAACATTCTTAGATGGAACGGCCGGGATCTTCTCGGCTGTGTTTGGCTCCATCTCGATTTCTTCATCAACAGTACCTTCAGATTCAACCTGCACAAGAGGTGTAACAACATTAGGTAAAGCATTTGCAGAGTTGTAAGTGTTACCTGCTCTTGTTGTGATGGCATTGACTTGCTCATTTCTAGCATTTGGATGGTTGTACTTGGTTCCAGATCCTTGATTATTCTGTTGAGGCTTTGGATTCTGCTGGGTATTGCTCGGTAAAGTACCGGGCTGCCTGCTTGACGCTCCTAGCCTTTCAAGCTTTGCCTCAATATCCTGAAACGTTGCTTGAGTACTCTTCGAACTTTGCTCAAGCTTATTTGCCAATCCATCCAACCTAGTAGTCATAGCGTCCCATTGAGAGGCCATCTTCTCATTGGTAGCTTTCTGAGCACCTACCAAATCCTTCATGATATCTCTCAATTCAGCATTCGCATTCTGCTGACTGTTGAACCTGCTAAACCTGCTTCCACCAAAACCAGAATTATTAGCATTAAAATTAGATGAAGGAAAAGAAGTACCTGATGACCGATTTTATACCGGTATTCTGATTGAAGTTCCTTGCTGATTCTGGACATAGTTAACTTCCTGAGCTGGCTTATCGGACAATCTTCTGAATAATGCATGTCCCCACAGTAGTCACAACCATCAGCAATCACCTTAACATCCGTTTCAATGCTTTTGAATCTCACATCTGGTTGTCAAACCTCTCGTTCATCTGCTTTGTGAGGGCTTTGACTTCAGCAACCAAGCTTGATTCTTCAATACTCTCCAACTTCGCTACAGTCTTACCACTAGTTCTCTTACTTACAACCTCATCGCGATCAGAGAACTCCTTGACCATATCATCCAAGATTTTGTATCCTTCAGCCGGGGTGACATTATTCAAACTACCTCCAAATGCCCTGGCTAATTCCCTTCTAGTTCTCTTTAGCAACCCATCATAGATAATCTCAACCACTACTTTTGTGTTCAGATTGTTTCCTGGGCAATTCCTGATCATCTCCTTATATCGTTTCCAGGCATCTACTACATCTTCCGCCGGATCTTGAGTGAATGATCGGATCTTATTCTCCAACTGTCTCTGAGTCCTTATAGAATAGAACTCATCAATGAACCCAACACGAAGCTCATCCCAAGTTGTATACAGATCATCTGGTTGCTCCTTTAACCATGCCTTAGCTCCTCCACATAAAGTGAGTGGAAAAAGCTCAAGCTTCACATTGTCATCTTGGTTCGCGCCATAGTGATAAAACCTACAAATCTTCTCGAACCTTCAAATGCCCATATGGATCATTATTCGTCACCCCATCAAACTTCTCCTCCTCCACACTTTTCAAATGACTTCCTTTAAGAGAAAAGTTTACTCCGGTGGTTGGAAGGCGAATAGGAGTGCCCCTATTTGTGGGGACATTTCTCCTACGGTCACCGTAAAGACGGTTATTGGGGTTTTCCGGCTCTCTATCACCCATTCTCCTGGCTCTGACTGGTTGAGTTGGCTGAGGATTTTCTCTAGGAATCTCGGTTAAATCCTGTTGATCAGTTTTATCCCGATTATCTTCTTCCCCTGAGCTATCACCAGTTTTGAACAACCCACTACCTTCAGAGAATTTAGGACTTAAGCGCACCTCGGACGTTGAACCTTTCTTTGAGTAATATTGATCCAAATCTACGTCCGGATGGTCACGGTTTTCGGTGTTTGAATCTATGTTTCCGGTTTTCTTTGAGCGCACCACGGTCACGGTTTTCTTTGAGTAATATTGATCCAAAAACTTGATGTGCGAAATCTAGCTTTAAATTTATAAACACGATTTACCGAAAATACTGACTACTACACAATCACAGGCAATGTACCTGATCGCATGCAGTATAGTTAAAACTGGTAAGCCGAGATCGTTCGCAAGGACTTAAATAAGCAATTGTAAACATTAAATGATTCAAGTAAAATATGGGGGGTTTTGTGGCCGAATTGCCACGTTGCGAGCAATTAGTTTGAAAAGTTAGTAATCCCAAAGGATTAATCGAAAGAGAAGTTTGTTGTTGAAAAACAATAATTTAAAAGTCACCCATCTTGATTTCGCTCAACAGAATGTTAGGATTGCACATTTGATGAAGTTCAAATTCAATTTAGTGATTAAATGACCGAGACTCAAATTAATCGTTAACCCCCGTACCCGTCAAGTTAACAACTCGTTCGACTCTCTTGCATAAACTAGTTTCATTATTAAGACCGGTACCCCGAGACGCCTTTTTATAACTTCCCTAGTTAAACAATGGTTTTGGTCATTTCAGATAACAATTTTGCCTATCGATTTGTACCCAACCGTCAACCCGTTAATTCTTATCAAACATTGACTACCCTCTACCGTACCCGTCATAGAACTAATTGCTCCTAACTAAGCAATCAAAATAACTTATACCCAAATCCTAGTCGTCACTAAGCAATGAGCACAAATTATCCGCAGTCAATAATTGAATAACAAAGAATTAATAGATTAAGTTCACGAAAAAATGCTAAATCAAATCACTTGAATTAATAAATATTGTGCAATCCCTACATAATGTCTCACTCCATCAAGATGGATGAAAGGGCGATTAGCAACTCATATTGAAATACGAATAACAAATCAAAATGAAGGAATTCATTGTTACTGAATACAAAGAATTGAACGGAAATAACGAGAATAATCCAATCGTAATATCGATCTTCAAGGATGAGAAATCTGATCAAAAGTGTCCTCAAAGGGTCTTCAAAACGACTGGAAAGTATGAGATAGGGTTTTGGAATGAAAAACAAGCTATTTATATGTTTCCCAAAAAGATTGTGCAGAATCGACCTTAAGCTGCTGCGCAGCTCCCTTTGACCGCAGTTGACTTCTTGACTTTCATTGACTTTGCTGGAAACCTACTAGACGAGCTGCTGCGCAACTTACTAAGCTGTTGCGTAGCTTCGGTCCTCTGTTTTACAACTGCCACGCAGCTTATAAGCTGCTGCGCAGCTTGTCTTGATTCCAGGTTTGACTTTCACCAAACTTCATCCAAACGACCCGGAAATCATCCGTAAGCACTTATTTCACTCCAAGAATGTCGTTTTCTTAAGAAATACGCTCAAGTATCTGCTAGTAACCTGAAACACTAACAAATACCATAAACGCAACAAATGTATACGAAACGACTCATTAAACATGCTAACTTAACTATATAAACCGTGGGAAATAGGTATAAAATACGACATATCAACGGTCCTCACTACCTTTCATGGAGTGAAGGGCCTTACTATGGGCACTTGCACGGATAACGATAAGTCCAAAGGCAAGACAAACATAGAAGAATAATTAGCTCATCTCTTTTTTATTTTTTATTTCCTTTCATAAAGCCTAGAGGGTATGGTATGTAACCTCATTATTATTAATAAAGGCTTCTTTCTTTTTTCCTTTTAGCATATCTCCTCTAGAAAAAAGACGCACATAAGCGCAAAAATCATTCCAAAGTGGGGACGCCCATGTAATGGAATTTAAAAATGTATAAGGACCTATAATCCAAATAAACACCTATGGATATATCCACAGCAAATAAGCATACAATTAAATGCGAAAAATAAAATCGCATAATATGCACATAAAGCATTAAGCGGTCCATAAACCGCACTATGTCCATAAACCATAATCACGATATTGTGGGCAAAAAAAAACACCAAAAACACATTATCCAGAAAATTACAGACATAAAAGAAAATTGTTCAAAACAGCACACTAAGCTGTTAGAGAAGATGTCCAACGAGGCACATTCGCCAAACCCAAGGCACGCAGGCCTCAAATATTCACTGGGGATCAACAGGGGCTTCAGGTTGGATCACATCAGGAGCAATTTTCAGCAGATCGTCAACAACAACGTTGGGGTCAGCAATGACCTTATCCAAGTAAGGAAAGACAGCGTCTCTCCACTTCTGGTCAACAACTTCAAGGTCATGAGAGGCAGTAGGAATAAAATCTCCCCTGCACTGTAAGTCACATTTGCCTTCCGCAGCAAATTCATCCAACACAGTAGACCTCTCATCAGCTCTCTCGGCTGAAGTTAGCTCTCCTAACAATTGACCAACCTCATCACTATACAACAACGACCTGCCGACATAAGGAATTACCTCTGTAACCAACCTGATAAGATCTTGTTTCATACTCTCAATCTGATCATGCAACAGCCTGCTACTTTCACGTTCATCAGCAAATTCTTGTTGCAACTTCAACACAGCTTCATCATGGACAACAGCATCCGCCTTCAACATGTTCACTTGCTGCTTCAAATTTTGGACAATGTCAGATGACTCCACAGTGGTAACAAACCGGGCCTCCCTAGCTTTCAAATCTTCAATAGTGGCAACTAGTGACTGCACCTCTAGACTCTTGGACCTTAGATCAATGGACATCCTGGAAAAACGCCTGATAATAACAGCATCAAGATAGGTATGGAACTGACGATCCTTTTTGAAGACCCGGAGAAAAGTTTCATTGTCCATGCTGTCAATCTTCTTGACATCCTCAACATTCATGTCCTCACCATCTAACCAAGTAAGGATCTCTTACTCGTGAAGATCTGTAAGAAAAGAGAAAAAATTAACACATCAACATAGAAGGACATTAATAGATAAATAAAGGGTCATACCTGTCTGGGGAGCAAAGGGCCTGCGGATTTCAGGCTCTTTGGGAGTATCACCAACCTTCCTCCTCTTTACACGACCTGCAACAGACTGGGGAATGAGAACTTCCTTCTTTTTCTTCCTAGCAGCAGAGACACCAGTAATTTCAACTTCAGACATGTCGATATTCAGAATAGGGGGATCGACAACACTCGACACTTCTGGGTCATCACTCTGAACACCCGAAGAACCAACATCAGCAACAAGACTACCTTGTCTTTCAATACGAGGAACCTCAGTTACCTCCTTCACACCTTTCTTGACAAATTTCCTAAAAGTCATATCTACAAAAGCAAAAAAAGCACAATGATCAGAAACATTAAATCAGCAAAGGCTACCGAAAACAACATACCAGATCCTTACCATCTATATCTACACCACCAGGCAATGTATCAATCAACTTCGCTTTGTATAACACGACATCAGGATATAAAACGACTTGAATAGGGTGCAATCGAATTTCACGACACAAATCGTCGATCACATATTCAGGGAAGGGATTTTCATATTTTTCATGTTTACACAATAACTTCCTATCAGTAACGGATTCATAGCCACTTGGAAATAGAGATGCCTTCATAAATAGAAATCACTTTTCCAATCACGGATATCCAAACCACCCCTTTTGATCGGTTACCCACTGTAACCCAATCACTAGAGGGACATGTTTGGACAAAGTACCTAAATAGCTCTAACGACGGTTCACCACCATATGCCCTACACATTACTTCAAAAGCAACTATTCTCGACAAGCCTAGCGGTGTTATTGTGGAGATGTAGACATCAAAGAAATCAAGCACAGTAAGCATAAAGGGGGGAAAAAGGTACCTAACATTACCCTCAGTCATGGACTTAATATAGAAACCGACATACCCATCAGGGGGAGTAAGAACAGTATCACCATCAGAGGGAATCAAAAAAGATGATATTTTTCCAGGGAAAAACCTATCAACGAACTTATTCAATCGCGACCATATTACGGTCGATTCAGTCGTCTTGATGCCTCCTTTTGACATCGGAATGTGATAATCGAAAAGATAAAGACAAAGATGCAAGAAAAAGAGGGAGAAAACCACGTACCTACTGTGTTAATCGGAAGAGGGACAAATCGGAAACCCTAGGAGAGAGAAGAGATATTTTTGGAAGCAGAAACAATAAAAGAAAAGGACGAAGATTGAATTTATATATGAGGCTGCATGAAGATCGCAACCGTCCATCAGTCTTCTAGGGATACGCGCTCATCTACCCCTTTAATTATCTTTCAAATCAAATAAATTAAAGGCGGTTTAACAATTTTACACAGAATACCCCTGAAGATTGTGACGAAGCACATATTAGTCCAACGCAATGATTATCTAAAAAAAAATCATCACCTTGGACTGGGGGGCTTGATGACGTACCCTCCCAGCGGTACGAAGGACCTAACTTTATGGTACGAAGGGTCATCCGTCACGAAGGCTTTTTACAAAGGACATAACGAGATAAGGTTCATTCTTCTACAAATTCGGGATTTGGCCTTATCATTTCTGATGGATAACTAAGGAAATTATATCTCCAACCTAAGACTTAGGAAACCCTAAGTCGCCTACATGTTCTTCAAGAAAATCTTCTTCTATAAAAAGAGGAAGACGGAGCCCACAAAGATTATCGAAGATCACACAAACCACGAATAAGCTCACTCAGCGTAAAGAGGCAAAACTCTACCATTGTGGAATTGCCAATAAACGACCACCCTAATCAACCACCACCCTAATCTCGGATTCGGTGCACAAACATATTTAGTCAAAAACTTATCCTTTTTTCTCATCCTAACAAGAAAAACCACATCATTTGCTAGCTTCAAATAAGCTTGTTGAACAAACCAAGCCACAAAATAATTTCAAGTTGATACGATATTTTAGTATAAACTTGGTATTAAAGATTTCAAATGCAAATAATATGTATGTATACTAGCTAGATTTAAATGTATTAGTTGGAAAATAGAAAGCAATGGCCAAACCAACTCCTCCAGAGGTCACTTTGTTAATATATTGGCAAATCTTATATTTATCTTAAAAATGCATAAAAAGACCGTTCATAACCATTGGCTTTAATGAGATTACAATATTATTCCATTGTAAGAAGGTTTTGATTTGCTGAGTAAGCCATTATGTAAAGAAAAATTGATTCTTAAAAAAAAGGAAAAAAATATCGTTGTCTATATATTACACAAACAAATTATGCTTCTTGTTTTATACTCGTGTAAAGACATGAACTATTCTAATTTTAAAATAATGGGAGAATTACATATATCCTCAAATTAACTATCAAAATTACAAATTTCCCCAATCAAATTATAAAATTACAAATATCCCCAACTTTATATTTTGATATGAATTAGACAAATATGCCCCTTATTCATCAACTACAAAATGACGCACCAAAAAAATCAAACATGTTTAGATTCTTTGACTCTCTGTACAATATTATTATCATTGTTTCATAACCTTTTTATTTTCTTAAATAGAGCTATACTTTCTTTGAATCTCACTTATCAACATCTATTATTTTGTCTATGATTTTAAAGTCTAATATCAAAGGTAAATAAAAGAATAAGAGGGTACATTGTATGTGTCGACAAGGACAAGTTGAAGATGGTGGTGGACTGGCGGTGGTGGTGAGTGGAGGCTGTCAACGGGGGTTGTGTGTTGACAATTTGTTGAAGCAACAATGATTATTCCGATAGAAAGTGACTAACAACCGGAAGTGATGAAAAGGGGGCGGGGGCGGGAGCTGGTGGGGTGGGGGTGAGTGAGTGAGTGGATGAAGTCGACGAGGTGGTGTGGGTGGAGTCCAACAAGTGACGAGTGGTTTTCCGGATAGTGGTGTTCCCGGTGGTGGTGTTAATCGGTAACAAAAGTCAAAATATGGTGAAATAGAAAACTTAACAGATAGAAAAGAGGGAGGGAGAGAGAGAGAAAAAAAAAGGGGGAGGCGGTTGAAATTTGATTCATTCCTTTTGACGTCAAATCTGTCATAATTTTACAATGTCCTATTTGTTTTTTTGTAACAAATGAATACAATTTGGGGGTAGATCGAGGAAAAGGCTTCTGAGGAAAGTTGTATGCTTTCATTTTAAATAAAAAAGGGTATAATTGTCATAATAAAGATTGTAAGTCATGAAATATATATAAATGGATATATATGTATATTTAACTAATAAAATTGGGTATATTTGCAATTTAAAACTTTGAGTGGGGAAATTTGTAATTTTGACACTAGATTTGAGGATATATGCAATTCTCCCTTATATAATTAATATTAACTAAGTAGCCTGAGTCGCCTAGTTTTAGAATCGCGTTTATGTGTATGGGTAAAAAATAGAACCATAAACATTTTCAAAAGAACATGTGGTATTCATTTAAATCAATATAAAAAAATTGGTAAAAAAAATAAAGTCGTCACATATCAAATACTATTCATTTATAAAATAACTTTAAAGAAAAACTCAAAAGTCAAAAGAGAATGAAAAAAATTACAACAAAAAGAAAATTGAATAACATATATGTAAAACAAAATTTTACAGAAAAATAGCTAAAAATTTGTTAAAAACATTATAGAAAACAAAAAATTTAAAACCTGTGAATATACAAATGGACTATTAAAAAAATATAATGTTATAAAAAATGCTACACAAATTATAATGTTACAAAGAAAAAAAAATAGTAAAATACAAGCCAAAAGAGTAAAAAAAATTTAACAAAAGTTTAAAAAAAAAAAAAACTAAATGTATAAAATAAATGTGAAAAAAAAACATAAGTTACAACTCATATATAAAACTTATGGTACAAATATTACAAAATACATGTCATTCCATGAGATATAAATTTTAAGGATATAAAAAGAATAAAAAAAGTAAAAAAAGGCTGCTGGTAAACATTCCTTAAAAAATCAGGATGCTTTATGTAATTTTAGAAAATAAGGGGAAAAAACACACTGTAGCCTAAATTTGAACCAATGACCTTTTGAATACAAGGATGGATGATTACCAATCCTCTATCTTCAGCTTTATTTTATTTTTCTATTTATTAAATATATATTTTATGCAATGTTTGTTGACATAAAAAGACAAAAAAAACACTATTCATAACCTACTGCTTTATTAGAGAAAATAATAGACCAACTAATCAATAGTAAAGATCGCTTAGTTGCTTGAGGGCACACCTAATTTTAATCCGAGTACATTCATATAATAAGCATGTAAATTTTCACTTAGTAATGTAAAACTTGCTTAACCGTTATTAGGACATAAGGGATATATGCTCCACCACTCAAAAACTACGTCCGTCTTTTAAAATAAGACATTATTATTAATTATATTATTTCTATTGAGAATAAATATTTAGTTTTTTTTTTTCATGTTACTTAATTTTGACACTATCATTATATGAAGATATAACATATATATTTTACTAACCATATTTGTTACAAAACATTTCATAAATAATAATTTATTCGTTTTAAACATGTCATTCTTTAACCACTAATTATATCATTATAAAACTTGATCATATGTTTATTTTACATATTACACGAAAAATCTATCTATCTACTATATCAATAAAAAACAATTGTGATGACATAAAATTTTTTAAAAGTTATGTACTCCGATGGATAATTTTAACTAATTATGACATCATTATACTTTATTGATTTAAAAGATCCCTTCTTTTTTAAATATCTCATTAATATAGATTTTTATTAAATGCTCACACTATTATATATGTAATATTTTATTCACCTTAATTTTTCGTTATAATAGGCCGAAAACTATGATGTCTTTTAGGATATGTTATACTTTTTTTGTTTTTTACCACCCGTGTGTGTTTCAAACATGTGTTCACAGCTACACAAGTTTAGTTTCCGTTATAGTTTCGTCGTTTACATAATAATTTATCACAATTTTTCAATTTATTTAACGTTGTTGTTATACATAGTTATACATGATAACAATTTTTAAAGCTACCCGAATAGAATTCGGTTACTTGTAAAGCGTTTATAAGTTAGTCCGGGTTGATTAGCTAGTAGGTTTACTAATATAACATTTACTTTAATTATCTAGTTATAATACGTTCATACGAATACATCTTATCATAATCTTAATTTATACTAAAAGATAATTGATCAAACATCAATAACCAATTAAAACTCCCAATCTCATTAAATTATCAAATTAAACATATGACTTAATTCAATTATTTAAAATCGAACTTAAGTTGTGACCAAAAAAAAATGTCTTTGGTTAAATACAATTATTAAATAAGTTATAACTCTAGATAACTATAACTATTAATAATGTTATTTTTTTGTTATCTATAATCTTTTATAAAACATATCGACTTTCTATTTTAGGAAATTCAACATTTTTTTAATATCCCCAAACTATGCTTAAGTAACTCTAACAAATATATTTAGAATGATTAGTTTTTACACCTTATTATTTTATGTATCTAATCATTGACTTATATTTAGAATGATGATAACCATGGTTAAATGTATTAGCTCCGCATCTCATAAAAATATCCTAAACAGCTTGTATTCATGTTACGACATCTCACGCGTTATAAACCGTTCGTTCCAATGCGTGGACCCTTCTAGTAATCTAATATAATATTATATAATTTTCTCTTTCAGTATATTAACGCTAGTAATAGCAATAAATATGATAAGTGGACATCCAATGCAAAGACAAATTGAAAAATGCCAAAGATTCAGTGAAAATTCACTACGGAACGATAGCAAAATAATTCAACTAACTACCAAGTATGTAAAGTTTCAAAATTTATATAAAGTTAGCATATATAAATCAATTAAATGGACCCATTATTATTACCCCGTATTTTCATTTACATCTTTATTTACGTTTATTTACACAAACGAAAGCAGGTACCCGTGTGTTACGACGGTGAAAAGGTGGGTGTGATAGGTCCTAGAGTGTGATAGCCAAATGACTTAGCCGTACGGGTTTCACCCTCGGATTTAAAAATTCATCGAAAGTATATCGAATGACATCTCTAATGAAAGAACATGAAAATTTAAAAACACCCATATAATTTTTATAATTTATCGATGTATGACTTTTGAGATAAAATATTTTGAATGAATTGGAGGAAGAAATGAATTATGAAGGAGAGAAAAAAAAATGATTGGTTGAGATTTAAGGAGAAAGAAAGGATATTAGATAAATATAGAATTAATATATGAACATTTTAAAAAAATAAATGTTTAAAACTTAAAATGTAAACCATAGACATCTGTTTTATAATATTTACACAAATAAATAACAATAAACAATAATATCTCCCATGTAAAAATAAAATATATTAAAAAAAATTATAAAATAAGATGAGAAAACCAAACTCGTACGAAAATCAAAATCCGTCTTCTTCTTCTTGTTCGTCGTCATCATCATCATATTTCTCTCTCTCATCTTTCACAACCGGAATCTTAATGGCGATGCCGAGAAATCGACGGACAACTTCCCTCCGTGACTCCGATAACCGCCTCACTGACTCCGATAAAATCGAAGGCACCGGTAGTTGGGACGCTATCGAGTGGACCAAAATCGATGTATATATACCATACATACATATATATTATTCATTTATTTATATATCTATATCCCTAACCCTAACCCTAACCCTAGGGTTTTCTATTCCTATTTTACTCAATTTCAATATCATATAAATATATTATTATGTATGTATATGTAAATTGTTTACTAAAATAGAAAATGTATGATTAATTATTGTGTAAATTATTTTGTGGAAATCACAGCAGCCTGTATCAAGGCCTGTTCCTCATGGATTATCTGATTTTTTATATGAAGCTGAGGAGGTTCTCGCTGAGGTCAGACTTTCACTTTTATTTGACCGGTTCATTATGTGTTTATTTTGTAATATAATAATATGTATATGTACATTTATATATATATATACATGATATATAAAACTATCTAGTTTAGTATGAAATTAACTTAGTCGGTGCAATTTCATATGGAATAACGAAATGTATTATGATTTTAGAAACTGTTAGTGATAGTTGCTGTTATGGAATTGTAACCGTATGTATCGAGTAGTAATCAGGTCGTGGAAGTAAGTGATAACGACTCTATCTGCATTTCCCCAAATAAGTGTCCGCAAGCAAAATGCATAAGTTTTCGGATATTTTTACTTGTCGGATTGTGTACTAGCAAGATGACAATGTTACTCTTACGGCTTTACTTATTGTTCGTATTCCTGGAAAATATGTAGCAAAGGTAAATGATAGATTTAAAATATAATTCTGGAAGTGGACACTTATTTTTGGGAGGGAGGGAGTACGTGTTTCATGTCTGTATGTGTACGGTTTTCTATCACTTGCTATCGATAAATTTAATCCGTGGTAAATTTAATATTGATTATGATGCACATGATTTGTTTGGAGTAGGCGTCAGTTGGTTAATATGAGTCTTACAATGTCATATCGAAGGAGTAACAACTGGTTACAATATTTTTGCTTTAATCTGTTATTGAATAGTATCACTTAGTTCAAAAAAATAAAAAGGTAATAGTACTACACTGGGAATTATATGAATGACACATGATGCCATTATCTGGTGTGCAGTTTTCAAGGGCCTTATAATGTGTATTATATAATATTTTAGTTTATCTTATTAAATCAAAGTTTGGTTTAAAGTTTTCTGTCAATGACCATGCTTGGAGTTAATTTTCATGCTAATTTTAATGTCCAATGATGTAAATCCAATTGTGAACTCTAGCATTACCATCTTGATTTCAATGTGAAATAGTTACAAATGTATACGCATAATCACAAAGAGGGATGTAGTTACCATTTCCATCCTGGTGCTTTGTAGAACAACAACAGTACTTGTAATATGTTGGCTGCAACATGTATATGAAACACAGAGAATATATAGCTTAGAGTGTGCTTGTTTTAGTATCACTTTTTACCTTCCTTGTTCTCTATTTCATATTCCATCTTCAGTAGATATGAGGATCGATCTTGTATAGGCTTGCTCTTGAATATATTTCCTCACTGATTTTGTTATGAAAGTGTTTTTCTGAGTTTTTTTTAATTTGCTTATAGGGATATGGCGTTCTTGTTAATACTGATGAAGCCGGTACCTTGTTCGTGACCAATTTTCGTCTTCTTTTTTTGGTAAGTTGTTCATTTTGGTTTTTTCTTTCATTTCTGTTGCACTTGTTTCGCATGGTAGTAGTATCTAATAATCATACTTTCCAATTGGATAGCTAGACATAATATAATTGAACAATCTATGCAAATGTAGAGTTTTAGAGCGTTTTGTCTACACGATAGTGGCCTAGTGGTGGGGGACGTATAGCATAAAACCGGAGGTCAGGGGTTCAAATCCCACCCCATGTTTCACTGATCATAGTGTTACGTGATTTATCTTCCCACATGTCGGCAATGGGACCCCGTCGATGGGGGTCAATAATGGGTCGGCTAATTAAAGAGTACCAGAGCATTTGCTCCGAGAATCAGGGGTGGTTTTGGTTGACTTGAAATGGTTTATGCTGTACTTCTAATTCCTTGGTTTAAAGATCCCAACTAATCTTACTTTATACATACACCTATCATATATCAGGGATGGACCAAAAAAGGTCTATTTTGCTAATGGTCTATATCGAAGAAAAAAATTCTGCATATATCGATTTTCTTGGTTTCTGTGCTTCTTTAGCATATGAAATTTGGTTACATGAGTCATGTGCATCCAAGGGTATATGCAAATTGATTCTATCTGATATCTATTTTCCCCCTTATTTCCAGAGTGAAGGATCCAGGGATATAATCGGACTAGGAACTATACCATTGGCCACCATTGAGAAGTATAATAAGATTGTAAGTTGTGCATTATGTTTATTTAGATTTTTGACTCAACAGCTTTGTGGTATTGTCCTATTCGCTCTTTTATAAACTCCAAGTAGGTTAAAATATGGTTTAATTTTACATCCAGCTGTTACCTTACTATATCATGTGCCTAACAGATGATTATATGTTATTTTAAGCAATTTTCATTCTCTAACGTCAAACATCTGTCTAGATGACAACATTGTCACTCTAACAAAAGTCTACTAGTTTATGGTAGTTATATTGGTGACATTAGTGTTTCATGTCCAAACTCTCTCTTCTTTGATGTTGTCATGTTTCTGGCATGCATCCAAAAGGGTTTGACTTATGATATATTGTGGCCCTTTCATTGAATGTGCTCAGTTGAGAACCATTTGCCCCTAAATCCTTTTTTGTTGCCCCTGAACTATATTATTTAGGAATGTTCCTCAGTCCTGAAACAATAGCTATTATTTTTTGAATAAGATACTGATTTGATATATAATCTATTATGAGGGTGTAGGTAATAAAGCAGCAGTCAGGCCCTAGGCAATCTGAGAAGACACCTGCACGAAGGCTACTTCAGGTCATTGGTATGTTAAAATGCTTCCTCTTTCTTTCTTTTTTTCTTTTTTTTTTTCTTTTTTTTTTGAAAGTCTTATTTAGGAATGCGGTAAATATGCAACATGTCATGTCCGACATCACCCTACTTGTATATTTAAGCTGAATGTTTTTTAGAGGCTTGCTTATTCGCATGCATATCCTTAAAGAATCTTATAAGATGATACTGACATTGCATAGCGAATGTTGATTAGTTGAAGGTTCATGTTTTAAGAGTGGACTAATTGTTGACCTGAAATTATTGTACCATATATTCCAATGGAAAGGACTCATCTGCATTCTGCACACATATTAACTCCAGTATTCCATTTTTTGGTTCTAATGTCCCAGACGAGTGAATATGCTTACACTTTAGTTAGCATTTTATTTTCTGGGTGGGGTGGTGCAAGATTATAATCCTGGTTATCTGTTTTATCTTGACTCTGTTTTCTTATGTATGTGTTTGATTCCAATATCTATCTTGAACATCCTTCAAGAATAGACACATAATCGTATGATTGTATCTATCTTTTCTTAGGTTGATTGTTTGGCAGCCAATGGTAGTCCTGTGATATAGTTGTTAGTTTGTGTGAAATGCATGTGAACTAAGTAATCCACTTGCCCGTGCTTGTTGTTTTGCAGGAAAAGATATGAGGATTATTATATTTGCGTTTCGTCCTCGAACTAAGCAGGTAAGTTATGCTAATGGCTTCATTAAGCCAGTGTATTGATATGCATGTAATATAACTTTTACTAATATCACGTTATTAATTCGAACCTCCTGAGGAGGAGTAATTTATAGCTTTTAAGAAATTTTTGGTTGGTGTTGTGATCTTGTTTCATGTCATATTAACATCTAAAGGTTTAAAAGGTTGGCCCTTATAGAGTTAATCTGTTTTAAGATAATTAGGCAGGATGCTGGAAGACAAGGCCTGTTTCCCGTATGGCGAGTTGATGTAGATATCTTGCTTATTTTGCAGAGACGTGCTGTGTTTGAGGCCTTACTAAGGTGTGCAAGGCCTGCAAGGCTCTGGGATCTATATGCCTTTTCTTCTGGCCCTTCAAGATTCAGTAATATGAGTCCTAGAGTACGGCTACTGAATGAATACACGCGTCTCCTTGGTTTGGAATCACATCATTCACCAGCTAACACCGTCGAAGATGGTTCCTTCACTTTTTCTAATAATTGGTGGAGGATTAGTGACGTCAATGCAAATTATGACATGTGTGCTACTTACCCATCTTCATTACTTTTACCTAAAGCCATTAGGTGAGGCATGTTATATATATACTTCTTGTTTACTTCATGATTGAGCATACCATTTGATCTTGCATTACTAATATACAATCTGTGCACTTTTGATATTTTCAGAGATGAGGATGTGCTACAAGCTTGTAAATTTCGTGCGCGATGTAGATTGCCTGCAATATCTTGGTGTGATACACGTAAGTACTGGATCTTAATGGACACAACACTGATTAGCATTTATAACTTACCCTTATTAGGGTCCGTCTGCATCTGCTAGAAGAATTAACGATGTCGCTGGAACCATCTGTTGACATTCTTTACTGGCTTCTGGATTTAAAATATTTGCATTTGTTTGATATGTAGGCACTGGCGCCGTCCTTGCACGATCATCACAGCCATTAGTTGGCCTGATGATGAATATGAGGAGGTAACGCTAGCTTCTTTTTCCCCCTTATGTTCCTGGAGCACTTCTTGTAGTTGTCGAGTCTCTAAAGTACATCTTGTTTGAGTAAACACGTTAATTTTGATGCAGCAATGCTGACGAGAATTTGGTTGGTGCTCTCTGTACTCAACTTCCCGGTGGCAAGAGAGGACGGAGGTAAAGCCCTACTTTCTCATCCAATATTTTTTCCGACTATCTTGCAATGTGATCTTAGAAATAATCATTGATATAGTTTCACCTATTAGTTTCTCTTTCTTTTCAAACGTTTTTCAGTTTTCAGCATACCTCGCTGATGACCACGTCTTGATAATATTCTAGCACTGGTTCTATTCTTTGGCGCTATATAGTTGTTGCATCGGATGTAAATCTTGTCTAATAAAATGTATATATTATTTCTAGGAAGTTATACATAGCTGACGCCAGACCCCGCAAAAACGCATTGGCAAATGGAGCAATGGGAGGTGGTTCAGAGTCATCTGCCAATTATTTTCAGTCTGAGGTCTGTTAAAGGTTTGAGTTAAATAATGTGTTATCTTGTCATGTTAGTTTTTTCGTTTATATTGTTAACTTCTTGTTGTTCATACATACTTTGTTTAGATTGTATTCTTTGGGATAGATAATATCCATGCCATGAGGGAGAGTCTTGTTCGTCTCAGAGACTACTTGGATACATATGGAACTAAGTCTTCTGATGGAATGTCATCCTTTTTGGTATGAGCTGGTAACTTTAATCCTAAGGATCTAACTTTATCTGGATTATGCGCTTATGATCTCTTATATGTAAATTTTATCCCTTCAGAGAAATGGTGGATGGACATGGGGTGGAGGTAATCTCAGCAGTATGTCTGCTTCTGTATCAACCCTTGGTGACAGTGGTTGGTTAATCCACATCCAAAATGTACTGGCGGGGTCTGCTTGGATTGCTGCTCGTGTTGCAATTGAGTCGGCATCAGTACTGGTTCATTGCAGGTATAAGCTATTATATTATTTCTCTAACTTGATGAACCTTTATATGTGTGTCTTAAGTTTTTGATATCTCAACCAGTAGAGTTCTACAATGTTGTAGCTGAGAGTTTCTACATGCTTGGGTTGTTTTTATATGTTCCATCCACATGGCTGCATGCTGAGGGGTTGGAATATGCTGAGGCATGTTTTTATATTGTGGCTTCTCTTATGTTAAAGCCAGTGACCTCTGAAGATGTGTTAAAAGATTCTTAATTTTTTATATTAATTAGAGCTCATTCAAGGGGTCTTTTAGTTCAAATTTGTGATGGTTACTAAGAGATTGGCCTTGACACGATTATGTCATGTTGTCATTCTGAGCATGTTCCATGCTTTGCTTTATGCAACGTCTTTTTTATAACTTTTGGCCACATCTATGTTTCCGTCTCTCTGCTAGCATTCCCATGATCTTTATGCAATTTATTTCTTGAAAATATGTTATTATTTGTATTCATTAATGCATTGCTTTTGTGAAGGGGTTACTAGTTCTTAAACGTATTCTTTTGCAACATCTATTTGTGTTATACAGTGATGGATGGGACAGAACAACGCAGCTAGTTGCGCTTGCAAGTTTGTTGCTTGATCCATATTATCGCACCATCAAGGGATTTCAGGTAGTTGACCGAAATAGTTATTTACCGCTGATAGTCAAATAACTGCCAAAGTGCCAATGTTGTGTTTTTAATTGAGACATAGTAATAATGTTGTCACATTGGTAAAAGAAGTATTCTTGTTCCCTATTTGTATGCAGGCTCTTGTGGAAAAGGATTGGCTTGCTTTTGGGCATCCATTTTCAGACCGAGCTGGAATGCCAAGCTTTTCTGGGAGTGGTATGGAGTTACCGAGGCAATCTTCGAGCTCTAACTTCCCATCATCACCTATGCGCCAATCACAAGGATCATTTCCATCTCAATCTCCAGTGTCTTCTCAGACACAAACTTCAAACAATTATTCTCCAATATTTCTACAGGTGGGTCTTTTTTATCTTAGGCATTAGGTTTTAGAAAAATAAGCTCCTTGTTAAGCTTGGCATGTGCCACTATAGTACTTTACAAGTTTTTTGTTGGTTTTAACAAGTGCCATTTATGTTTTCATTTGACAGTGGGTTGATTGCGTCTCCCAGTTGTTGCGAATGTACCCGTTTGCATTTGAGTTCTCTTCGGTATGGTTTTCATTCACGGACTGTATTTTTTTTAAAAGATTTTTTTGCCTTTTTTATTCTCTTCAAACTGTAATAATTATTGTGTTTGCCCCTTTTCTGGCAGGCTTTTTTGGTTGATTTTCTAGATTGTATGCTTTCTTGTCGATTTGGGAACTTCTTGTGCAATAGGTAAGCATAACATTAAGCTTATATGCTAAAGGTGGCAGTTTCAACCTTTTTCCTTCTGAATGGATTGATCAGATCATGTTTTGTATTTAACCGATCAAATATGTCAAGTGGGTAAAATCTGTCCACAGTTATCTTTAATTTATAAAACCTTCATCATTTTTTCAATGCTGTGACAGACTAATAACTAATTGTGATTATAAACAAAATTGTTATGTCTCCACCCAACCTGGTCATGCCAGAAAAATGCTTGTTTTTACTCTCTACCAAAGCCGCCTATCCTGTCACTTCTATTATATATACTGAAAAGAGGGTTACTAATTTGTTCCGATGATTCTGGTTCTACAACTTACTGTTGGCAGACATTGTTATCTAACAGTTTTTTACCTAAAAACTTGCATCTTAAATTCAGCGAGAAAGAAAGAGAACAATACGGTGTTTCTGATGCATGTGGATGTTTGTGGATGTATTTGGATGATATGCGTGCTTCAGGGGGAAGTTCTCATGTGCACTATAACCTCTTCTATGATGCGACTAAACATGATGGTCCTTTGTTGCCGCCAGCTGCTGCTTTAGCCCCAACATTATGGCCACAATTTCATCTTAGGTGGTCTTGTCCTTCAGAAGCTCAAGCTGGAGAGGTTGAAGCTCAGTGTAGGAATCTCGTGGAGAAAATTTCTGAACTTCAAAAGGTAATCGATCAATTTTACAGCTTTTATGGTTTTTCTTGTGAGATTACGGAACCTACAAATTGTATAGTTAAATATAGAAACAAATACATATCTTGAGTTCCTGCAAACTGTGACATGTAGAGATGGCAAAATGGTGGGCTGGCGATTGGTTCAAGTCAAATTTGAGTAGCTCTGTATATGGGTTGGGTTTGGTTGAGTTGACCTGCAGCATTGTCTCTTGTAAATGAAGTATTGGAATACTTAGTGTGATTAATATGATTGAAAGCTGTGTATAACTGCAGCGACATACTTTTATCTATATATAATAGTTTAGAAGGTTCTATACATTAAACTGGACTTTGGGCAGCTTTGAACCTGCTCATTATTTTAGCTAATTGATTTGCCAAAAATATCGTTATAAATAGTTAATGCATCTGATTATGATTAGACAATTACATTTTGTTTTTGTTAAGGACAACTTAGAATATCTAAATACAATGTTTAAGAGGTATTTTGCCATAAAAGTGTTGCAACTATTGACCCGTTGTCATTTTGGCCAATTATACTGTTTTACATCCTTGAGTCGTTAGAAGTAAAACAGTGACCCCGTTATCAACCAATTCATTAATACATGGGTTGAAATTGCCACTTTTGCTCTTTTAGTTATGCGTCCTCAATATTTTAATTTATTTATTGATATTATAAACAGTCAAAAGAAGTGGCTGAAAGGAAAGCCCGAGAAGCAATTGCAACAATGGAAGCTCTGAAATCCGAGATACGCAACGAGAAACAGATAAGCAGCTCGGCCATGAATTCAGCAAGAAAAGCCAATAGGGAAAATGATATCATAAAACGGGCAATACAGTCTCTCGGGTGTAACATTCACGTATCTGGAAATGATGACTGTACAATTAACATTGAAAACAATATAGATATACCAGAGAGAATTACCTCATCTCCTTCAACAAGAGAAATGGGAGTTAGTCCACTCTCGTATGATGAAAAGACGGATATGTCCATTTCGGTTACCTTATCCCCTGATAATGATGAGGTTTCTGGGAACCCGATCCTTCGGGTTTGTGAAAATTTGTGCCCACAGCGGACACGAGAGGGAGGGTGTAAGTGGCCTGATGCTGGTTGTGCTCAACTCGAGAGCCAATTTGTAGGATTGAGAGCTAATTATGATGCTTTTGATCGGCTATCTATCTATGATAGCTATTTCCAGCCTGAATGACAAACTCGTGGGCTCTTTGAGAAATAGTAGTAGTACGGTTCTAACGTCCGGCATGTTGTACAGTCTGAGCTTCTTCTCAAATCTAATATACAACTTAGACGGGAAAACTTGTCACATTATGTTTGATACAGTTTGATTTTAGGAATGTACAGGGGGGAGCATAGGTTGGGGTTTGGGCGAGTTAGCATGGGCATACAGGTTTCGGGTGTGGTTGAGTCGGGTTGTGTAACCATTGTTGCAAATGAGGTGGTTTATGTTCTTGTAATGCTGTTATAATTTTAGAGGTGGTTCTTGTGTACAAATTCTTGGTAGATGTATTGTTTATGAAAGAGATGTAAAAATAGGCTGATTTACATTACTGATCAATTTTGTGGTTAATGAAAGCTAATGAAAGTGCTGGTTTTAAGCCAGGGATGTGTATGTTATTTTTTATGTTTATTTTGGGTGAAGGGGGTATATTAATATACAAAAAAATTCCCATGAGTCAACATACTGAAGAGTTAAGGACATGACCCAGAATTACCCTTTTGGCCAAACTAGAGTAACTCTATACAAAACTTAACCAATACAGAACGACCAATTCTCCCAAACCAATTTATAAACCAGTAAAATAGAAAGATCTAAAGTAGCCATCTTTTAAAATCCTTCTTTCCCAGGGCTATAAACGAGCCGGGATTGAGCTCTCCAGTGTTTGAGCTTGTATCCGAGCAAAGATTTCCGCTTCGTTTTTGGCTGCTATTAGAGAGCTCTAACTCTGTGGCTGGATAGGACAATTTTTAAGCACATTAGATATAAAAAATTTATGATATGAAAAAATATTTTAATTTTTAAGCACATTAGATATGAAAATTTTTTGGTTCATGGTGGGGTGGGATCGTGTGCTAGACACAGGGGCGGACTTACTAACAAATGAGTATCCTCCAAAGATAGATACCAATGTTAGCTTTTCGGTTTTCACAATAGGAATAGTGTAAACACACGTATTGAAAGGATATCGCATACTCTAATATGATTTAACTAAAATTCTTCACTGCTATGTCATGACCCAAAATCTTCTGATAAAAGGATACTGCAACAAGAAGATAAATAATGATGCAATAAAGCATTTTCAGCTTTAATTCTAATGTTTTTACTAAAAGTCATATGTTGTGAAATATGCTTTAATCTAGGATTCCTTCAGCTGCTAGGGAACTCTCCAATTAGATGCTAGCCAAACTAGAGCACATAAAGCTTGAAGGCATTGTATGAAGCTGCCTCCACAAAGTCTTCACCACAAATTCTTCAACGCATGATGTATTTGTTCAAACCTCCAAATACTCTATTCTCCATACTTCACTTATGGGATCCATCAAGGATGTAGGTTACCGAAAATCAAAAGTATCTATGTGAGAATGTACAAGTGTATTCCTTATTTTAATTACATGTCAAATTACAATGTGGGTGTACACATAGACATTGCATAGGGTTGTATCACTTCAAGTAGTCTCACTTGTTTGGTTAAGAAGGTAGTCATTGCATACCACAATGTAACTTCATTTGGTACTATATGTCTCTATGTAATTTCCTTTGTTTAGTATAATTTAAATTTGGGGCAACATAAAGAAAAGGAAACAGTGAAGCATAGGACCCAATATTGGATTTATGTATTGAAGGACCCCCAAGGTCTATACAGGCTTAGATACAAAGAGTATGTTCATGTGCCATATTGCAACGTGAAGTTAATTGAACATTGACGGCATCATATACAGCTACTCGTCAGGTTCAGTGGCTGCTTCTGCTTGTGGTGGTGGTGGTGGCGGTGGTGAATCTTCAATGGATGGTTTCTTGTTGACTCTTCGCTCCTTCCATCTTGCCAACACCCACTTCAAAATGAAAAATCCTCCAATCGCATACACCTGAATTCAAGCATGACATGCATAAGTTACACCTTACACGTGTTCTAGGCCTAAATACAAGAAATTATATTTTGGCCTGGTTCGGAGCTGCCTTGTTATTCTGATCAGCTAGGAACCTGGCCAATAATCCATGTTACTTACATGTGTGTGCATGATAATTTCTTGAAAAGTTAAGATACAATTTTATTTATTTATTACCAATCTACCAACATCCTAGAGGTAGCATTGTGGCAAATTGAAAAAGTTAGAGAGGGATATAATTTATAACAGGTTCAAGTCGTTATTAGTATGGACCTAAACAGACAAGGCCACTTTGATTGATCCACAAACCTGTTTTGTCCATTTATAAAGAAGACTATACTTGCTTAAAGTGTAAATTATGATTACAATAACAATATCAATAAGATAGTGATCTGAAACTTGATTAAAAAAAAAAAAAAAACTATCTAAGAGGTTACTTCTAACCTTTGACTCCTTTATCTGACCTGGGTAAGATACCCCAACAAAATCAACTCTTTCATTTTTATTTTTTACAGGGAGGTGATTTCACTAACCGTTATTACTGCAAAAACAGCATTTACATTTCTTTTAACATCTTTACCTTCGCACCACCTTGACCCTTAATCAACTCAAATGTGTAAACAGGTCGAAACTCAAATTTAGTTTATTCGATTAATTTCTGGGCTCATACAAGCAACAAAGAAACCGGTGGCAAATCCATTCACGAATGAAAAGATAGTTCTAAAACACCCAACTAGAGAAATAAAAAGTTAAAAACTGTGTAAAATTTAAAGTAGAGCATATTGAGTGTGTCCAAAATAAAGACAGCACATGTAGGCACACACATGAAAAAAATGCATCCTCACTATATGCCTCCCTAATCTCCAATGCACATGTTCCAAGCACACAAAAGTTATCTATTATCCACACCCTATGCTTACTATTGAATTCCCACTTTGATTTATTTACAATCAAACAATTTCATTTCATTTTATTCATTTAGGAACCACTTTGTTGCCTAAATAATAATCAGATAATTATCCTCATTCTATCTTCTACAAATATAATCATAACATCATTAGAAAAATATATACACAAAGTAATTTATATAAACAATATAATAAACGAATAATTATTCGGGAATTTATTCAAAATTAACTAAAGGTACTTTTAAGGACTTAATTGTAAAGTAGAACCTAATAGACTAAATACAATACAAGGATCAAATTGATAATAAGAAAACTGTAAATTACTAAAAATATAAACTATATATAAATATAAAATATATGTATATGTATATGTTTATGTGTGTGTGTGTGTGTGTGTATATACCTGCCAAAGAACAGCAGGATTGGTATCCTGCTCAATCTCAGCAGGTTCAAGTTTCACCGGAGCAACACTAGTAGTCTGATTATCAGGAAATTTGACGGCCACCGGTTTCTGAACCTCCGCCACTTCGTCGCTACGAGGACCGGCGGATTCAGCTTTCTTCGACGACGGCGGCGGCGGCGGTGGAAAACGGAAGTTAAAAAGTTGAGTGAACTTGGAGATGATTGAAGAAAGCGGATTCGGAGCTTCGTTTTCCGCCATTGATTTTTGAAGAAAACGTCTACTGTGTGTGTGAGAGAGAGAGAAAACGGTGTGGTGTGGTTTGAAGTTACGTAACGGAGCTTACTATAGGAAGTGTGTGTATTTGTGTGTCAATTTGGTGAAGTTAGCAAGGAAAGGAAAAGGGCGTTAGTTTGTGTGGCACTTGTGATTTGTGACGCGTGTAATACACGACAGTGTAGTGTAGAGTTGTAGACGTAGTATAGCCGTATAGGCTTGTTTTTGTTGTTGGGTTTGGCCCGTTTTTTGTTATGTTTGCTAGCTTAGAGGCCCAATTAGGAAACAGGGCTAAAGCTTAAAGTGCATGTAATGGATTTTCGCCCTTTTTTTTTATTGTATAAAACTGCACGTTTGGTTCACAGAATATTTTTGAAAGGAATGAAATATGTCAAAGGAATTAGATTCTGAAGAAATGGAATTTGACGAAATGTTTTTGATTTTTTAAAGATTTAAGTGAGGGATAGAATGAAATTCCTTCCCCCATCTCCAAGGAATGGAGATTCCATCAAATGAGGGAATGTTTACATTCCAACAGAATGTGATTCCTCTATCTTTAACCAACCAAACACATTAAGGAATGGAATTTAATTTCAATTCCATTAGATTTCATCAAATTCTGTTAACCAAACGCGAGAGAGTATGAGACTCAAAATGTTGATTTGATATAGAGAATTTTCTAACTGTAAAAAGTTCACGAAATATGTGTTAATATATCTAGGGGTGTTCATGGTCCAAGAACCGGACCGAACCGGACATGTACATGGACCGAACCGAGAATCGTTTTTGGAAAAATTTGGAACCGAGGACCGGACCGATATCTTCGGTTCAGTTCATGCTCGGTTTATAGTCGGTTTTTCGGTTTGAAGGTTTGGACCGAGAACATGTCAATTCAACATGAAAATCGATATTTGAATGAGAAAATAGGATAGTAAACCACATAGACATCCATCATTCATAACCGTGTCCATGCGTGATGTGTTAGGCTTTGATTTTAACGTCGATTTATGGAAATAGTATTGTCAACACTTGCTGCTGGTGCAAATAATATGTAATGCACATGTATATACTACATTACTACCTATAAGAACTCATTAAGAAACTTAGGAAACCAAAAAAAAAAATGTAATAAAAACAAATATATAAACTTAAACTGAGTATATTGTAGCAAAAAGATACCACCGAAACACAAATTGCATATTTGCAGTAGTATATTTACTAGTTACTAATAATGTAATAATGATTGTGCTAGCATTTAAATAAACGCGCGCAGGCTAAATGAAATGAAATGGATTATATAACTTACTCCGTATCAAATTTATATAGACCGTACCATGCTGCATACACCGATTAATGTCAGATACATTACTTGAGCATGCAAACTTAACTGCAACAAAATGATTAAGGAATGAGAAATCATCTCGGTTTGGTTCAAACCGAATGTTTTCCCGGGTTAAACATGGACCGGACTAAGAACCGAATAGCTTGAAAATAAAGAACCGTGGACCGGACCGATGACCTCAATTCTATTCGGTTTCGGTCCAAATCCGGTTCGGTTTCTCGGTTTTTTCGGTTTGGATCGCGATATGACAGCCCTAAATATATCAGTATTTTACAGTTTACTCACAAATAAATATACAAAATATAAAACTCAGTTACAATTATAAAAGGTTATATGTTTGAATTTCCATAGATAAACATGGAGTGGTATCGTTACCAATGTAGTTTGGGCCCACATGTGAAGTTGAAAAAATAGGGTTCAATCCTTGGGATGCCCAAAATCACGTGGGTATTAAGAGAAAGAATTTTACCAACATAACAACCTTTACGGGGTAAGAATAATGAGAATCCAATATAATTCTAGTACAAATTGTACTTATCTTACAACTAAAAATGTTCAAAACTATCACAAGTAAACTTTTATTGTGTAAATAAAAATCAAAGACCTATGCTTCTCTAATAACTTAAAATAGAAATATTTTCTTATATACATGTTTAATTGCATTCTTATAATGCGCATTTAACTTATTGCTAAAAGTTTGTCACTTGTTAGATTTTTGAAAAGTTAAAGGTATACTTTAAAAATATATATAATATATACCATAACGTAGAAGAATAATGCTAAATTTTCTTTTAGAGCTTATGTCCATCCTTTAACATATTTAGATGTTGATATGCGTTTACTTCTCTCAATTAGTTCAAGTTTTCTTTTCAACATATGTCATCATCATATAATTTAAAGAATTTTTAGTATAGACAAATATTAGACGGACGAAATATTCATTTCCCAGAAAGAAAAAATCTGATCTATTTATTCATTTTCTCCTTTTGTTTCACGGATAAGAGTAGAGTAGTGTCATATCCACGTGGTACTATTTGTCATTTAACTTTAAATTACCCATTTTGCCAGACATAAAAAACACTAAAACCATACAAAACTATAACTATACATTCAGCCTATCAACATCTCTCATCACCTTTTCTTTTTTATCCTTTCCCTCCTTTTTATCGTGATCTAATATTAATCGGCAACGGTTTTCCTACATTAAAAACACCCACACACACTGAATTCTCCATTATTATCTATCAACAATAGGCTACTCAATTAAATCTTAAAATTATATCCATCATAATTAGCTAGCTAGTAAAAGTTTAATTGTTAAAATATATAAAATGCAATCCCATCAGTTGCTGCTTGAAGAACCAATCAGAATGGCATCAATTCTTGAACCTTCTAAACCTGTATATCTTTATATATATTGTCAACTGATTTTATTATTGATAGTGATTTTAATCGTGTTATGTGTATATATTTGTGAGCTTATTTAATTATTTGATAGATTATTAATGCTGTGTTGTGTAGAGCTTCTTTCCTGCTATGACAAAGATTGTAGGGACTCTAGGCCCGAAATCGCGGTCAATTGACACCATTTCGAGCTGCCTTGAAGCTGGGATGTCCGGTGATGATCTTTACCCTTTTGATTTTTAAATTCAAATTTGATCGAATTATAGATGCATTATGTTAGTGTTTGTTTTATGTCTTAACAAAAAGTCATGACTTAATCAAAAATACTTAATCCATTAGATTATCAAAAATCTTTGTTTTTTTTTACTTAATAAAAAAAAATAACTGTATTGATTTAATCCATAAAGATATTATTTATCCATTCGGTTACAAACAGGCCCGTTGACTCCTTGTTGAAAGTTATCAAAGTTTTCTATTCTATATTACTTGGAATTATAGGGGGCTATCAAGTGCATTAATGGCCTAATTTGAACTTTTGAAATACTTATCATTTTTTCTAGTTTGTGTTTCAGGGTTGTGTTTGGCATATTTAGGCAATGAAGTGTTATTTGAACTGAAAATCGATCAAATCATTAGTTTGACTTTTTTTTTTTTGTAATTGACTCAATGATGTCTTGTTTGATGTACTCTGCAAGTACGATATACATATATAAGCTACTTTTGAGCCCTGTTGATTGCTGAACCTTATTATTAAGTAACTTTTTAAGTTGTATGTGTAGTGGCCCGGTTTGATTTTTCATGGGGTGACTCTGAATTTCATCAAGAAACGCTGGAAAATCTTAAGATCGCTATCAAGAAGACGAAAAAGCTATGTGCTGTAAGTTGGTTCCCTGCGTTTGTAGGATAAATAACTACTATCGAAAATTTCAATTTTACTTATCAAATGGAGAATTCTTTATATACCAGGCTTTTCAACTTACAAAATGAAGACAAGATGGATCGATTTTTAATGTATGTTTTTTTACTAGGTCATGTTGGATACCGTTGGCCCGGAGTTGCAAGTTGTCAACAAAACTGAACATCCTATTTCTCTTGCGGAGGAAACATTGGTCATCCTTACACCTAATCAGGATAAAGAAGCCACTTCAAATCTATTACCCATAAATTTTAGTGGCCTTTCAAAGGTAAAATATGTTAAGATTGTTGGACTGTTTCAAACTGCACAAAGATTTGTATTAATTTTACACCTTTGATTCTCCTTTTCAGCAACTTTGAACCCTTTTGGCTGAATCATATAGATTTTTTCATCCAAGTCTTCATGTAGTAGTGGTTATATCCATCTGGTATAGTTCAAGATCAACTTGAGCTACCAAAGCCAACAAAACTATAATGGAACAATGTTTTACTAATAGAGAAAAATCTTTATTGTAATCAATACCCTACTTCTGAGTGTAGCCTTTAGCTACCAATCTTGCTTGTAAACAATACACATGATGTTATGTTTGATTGATTGACATAAACTTGTCGTGGGTTATAGACTTAAAAAGATATCCCTTTCACTTTGATCTCAAGTTAAACTCGAAATGTTTTATTTGCAGGCAGTTAAGACTGGTGACACTATTTTCATCGGCCAGTATTTATTCACAGGAAATGAAACAACTTCTGTGTGGTTGGAGGTAAGGAGTATCTGCAGAATATTTAACAATATAACTTACATGTGCAGAAAACTTGATGCTTTCTTAGGGCCCGTTTCTTTTTTGTCATTAAGTGCTGATTGTATTAAGTGGTTGAATGCATAAGGAATGTCTGTATGTATTAAGTAAAATAAAGGTAATTGACGGTTATTTTTGTTTATTAAGTCAAAAAAGAAACATAAAATTTGATTGAATGAATAAGTTCTTAATAATTAAGTTCATTAAGTAAAAAAAAAAAACAAGGCCTACCATAAGACCGTGGTAGTAAGTGGATATTGTTCATTAAGTTTGTGTTAGTTTCTTGGAGGATTGAAGGCTCACTTTAGTGATAGAACTTTAGCCTTGGATGTTCTGTAATATCAGTTTCCGCTTTCGTTTGTTCACAGGTAAATGAAATCCAAGGAGAGGATGTCGTGTGTCTGATAAAGAATTCTGCCACTCTATCAGGATCACTATTCACCTTACATGTATCCCAAATCCGCATTGAGCTGCCAACTCTCACTGATAAAGATAAGGAGGTAAAACAAAATGTAGAATTTTGGAAGCTATTTCTAGCAGTTATTTATTGTTCATTATATACATGATGTCTGTTTAATTGGTAATCTTCAACCGTCGGCTGGCATATAGCTTCTTCAGGACTGCTTACAAATATTCAAGTACTTATCTAATATTAATGTCAAATGTAAGGTTATTAGCACATGGGGAGCGCACAACAATATAGACTTCCTGTCATTGTCATATACCCGTCATGCCGAAGACATTAGACATGTAAGGACCCTGCCTAATGATCATACCTTTACTCTTTTATTACATCTGAACTCTTTATTTTGTCCATAATTGTTGGCATATTGCCATACTATTACGCAGGCTCGTAAATATCTCTCAAAACTGGGTGATCTCAATCAAACTCAGATTTTTGCGAAGATTGAAAATCTTGAGGTCAGAATATAGTTTTTTCAAGATATAAGTAACTGTCTCTTTTTTACGGTTCAGATACATGTAAATTGCCTTTTCTTACAGGGCTTGACCCATTTTGATGAGATCTTACAAGAAGCAGATGGTATAATCCTTTCTCGAGGAAATCTTGGAATAGATTTGCCTCCTGAGAAGGTTTGTCATTAATCAAAAACTAGAGGTTCCAGTTTCGACCCACTTACTTTTGAACTAGTTAACTTGAGTTGTATTGTATCTCAAACGGGTCAAACAAAGAATGATAGTAAGTCCAAAAACTGAAAGGGGTGAGCGGGTCAAATAAGGTTGAGCTTCTACTCTTTTTTTTGTTTAATGCATACAACCTTCTAAATCATTTTGATCAAATGCATAGACTTTATTGGAGAAAAGAACATGTTTTGTAATCCTTTTGAATGCATTACATAATCATTACAAATTCGGAAAATTCACTAAAGTTACCCAACCCACCCATTTTCTCACCTTTATTAGATATACAAGCAAGAAAATGCAGAAGAGGGAAAAATAGCAGTCAGATTTCAATAAAGACACTGTGTACTATAATGTCACTTACCTTCATTTTATTTTAGTACTATCATTGAACATGAACCTAAATCTTGCACCTATGTTCGTCATTTTAGGTGTTCTTATTTCAAAAGGCGGCTGTTTACAAGTGTAACATGGCCGGAAAACCTGCTGTAATTACCCGTGTTGTGGACAGCATGACTGACAACTTAAGGCCCACTCGTGCTGAGGCAACTGATGTTGCCAATGCCGTTTTGGACGGTAAGTTTAATGCCTCTCTGGGTGCAGATTGCATTGTGATGCTTTCTTCTCTTCATTGCTTTTTTTAGCACAATTTAGATTTTATTTTTTTTTCTTGTTTGATAGTTGATACCAAACTATTATCTCATTAATCCTTATCATTATGCAAAACTATCACGAGTAATCTACTACTTTGTTATCTCATTAGCTTGATAACACTTGATCTGATGCAGGTAGCGATGCAATCATTCTAGGTGCTGAGACCTTGCGAGGGTTATACCCAGTTGACACTATCTCCGTTGTTGGTAAAATTTGTGCAGAGGTAGCTTTTTCTGTTACTCGTTAAATAGAAAGTTATCTTTGTGTGACGATACTATCAAGTACTTCTATGTAAATCTTCTTTGCAGTCAGAGAAGGTGTTCAATCAAGATTTGTACTTCAAAAAAACTGTCAAATACGCTGAAGAAAGTATGTCACACATGGAATCTATTGCTTCCTCTGCGGTATTGACCTTCTAACTTTTTTGGCTAAATTTTGGGCCTTCTGTCCTGCTCAAGGTGGTTATTGATGTTATTGTTGATGCCTTATTTTCTTTGTCCAGGTGCGTGCTGCCATCAAGGTCAAGGCATCGGTTATCATTTGTTTCACATCTTCCGGAAGAGCTGCAAGGTCAGTATGTGTTAAATTCAAAAGCTTGCATAACAAAATGTCAAAACTTGTATAAGTTGTGTCGTTTATATTTTTCAAACAGCATAACTTCTTCAAAAATCGTCCATATGAATCACGGAATTCCCTTAAAAAATGGGGTTAACTCGATGCACAATCATTGTGTTATATTAAAGGTCATTCAACATTTCAATTAGTACATTGTTCTATTTAAAAACATGGATATACATTCTTTCCCGGGGTGACATGTCAGGCTGCCGACGCTAACAAAACCGACTCAACCTTAATATAATAGATGACAATCTAGTAACTTCTGTTACGAATTCTTTTTTGGTAATCAATTTTTGACGGACTAATTACTTTACTAAAAATCATCTGGTTTTACTGGTAGCAACCTGTCCATCTTGTCTTTTATGACCTTCTTAAACTTTTGTTAATGAAGTGTCTATAAAAAAAACAGGGGTGGTCTGGTAATAAATGAAAGTGCAAAATAGAACAAAAAATGATGGGGTGAGAGAGGCTCGAACTCTCGACCTCAGGATCACTCTTTTGCTATGAGACCTACGCGCTAGCCAACTGCGCCACCACCCCTTTGTGTCTTCTATGTCCGCTTTCTAATATTATAGAGAGATGAAATATGAGTTTAGGAGATCACAACTTTTCATGTGTTTTTCAGATTGATTGCGAAATACAGGCCAACGATGCCTGTAATCTCTGTTGTGATTCCTCGACTCAAAACAAACCAACTACGTTGGACATTTACGGGTGCATTTCAGGTATTCATTCTTTTCAACTACTTGATTTGTTTACCAATTGGAACTTGGAAGTAACAACTTTATAAACTATTAAACTTTTGGGGGAAAAGTGTTCCAAACCACTTTAAAATTATCAACGTTTTTCTATCTCCATTTTCTTTCCACAAAATTGCTAGCTCAAACTTGCTAAGGTGTTTATATATGTATACTAGCATCCGATTTTTCTAGCTTATAATTTTTTGTATCGAGTTCTCTCTTTCTTACCCGTATTCATGCCTGTGGACGGTCTCTTATTATGTAGGCAAGACAATCTCTTATCGTTAGGGGGCTCTTTCCAATGCTTGCGGATCCTCGACATCCTGTAAGATTCTTCCCACTTTTCCAAAAAGCCATTCTAATTTCTTTCTTAGCATATCTATTACATCTGTTTGGTTTGTAGTACCATGTGCATAATCATATTGTTGTGTGTTCTATAATTTTTTAAGTAGTTAACTCTGACGTGATTTCATATTTTGGCGTGTTGTTATCTGGAGGAGCAGTCTGAGTCAACAAGTGCAACAAACGAGTCAATCTTAAAGATTGCACTGGATCATGGAAAAACAATTGGGCTTGTCAAGTCACACGACCGTGTCGTCGTTTGCCAAAAGGTTGGGGAGGATGCCGTTGTAAAGATAATCGAACTTGAAGAGTAGATGTTATAATGCTAACTTTCTTTACTAGTAACTCATGATGCTACAAGCCTACAAGTAGTTAATCTTATTTGTGTAATAATGAAATACAATTAAATACCCTTTCTTTAGTTATACCAACACCTTCATCATAATTTTATATGCATGATTGCTTGTGTCTGTGTGGATATAAAATACAAAAATGATGATTGAAGAACAAAAGTTTGACTAGGGTAACGTGATTGACACTTTAGCACTACCTAGTATATCAAACATGGTACAAGCCAATACCAAATTTTTGACTACTTCCATTGTTTTTTGCAAGTTTAAAAAAGAATGAAATATGCCAACATGGTATAGAAATATAGATTCTTATAGTTATCAATGTCGTTTTTCATGTAGAAAATCTTTCCAATACTAACCAATATAGGGAAGAAATCTACCCTCAACAAGTAACATGACGCAACAACGTCGGCAAATGACATGATAAGCCAAGCTCTTCCGCTGTACTGTATAGATAAATAGATCATTGTAGCACACAAAAAAGATGAGACACATAGCTTCTAAATCCAAATTGATTATTGATGGTAAAGATCAAAACTTCCCAAGGTCTTGAATCGATAATGATACAAAGAGATTATGAAGCCCTTTCGCTAAACAGGATGATTCAACAAAACTACCTAAGCATTACAAATTCATGTATCCCTAAACATCCAAGCAGATCATAACAAAAACATAACAAAACACAACATAAAGATCAAAAACAAGGCAACTGACACCAAAAGACTAACAAACCAAACCTTAAAACCCCTAACCATGTTTGGCTTGAAACTCCTTCATAAACTGAACCAACTTCTCAACACCAGCCAAAGGCATAGCATTATAAATCGAAGCACGCATTCCACCAACCGACCTATGCCCTTTCAACTGAACCATCTTCTCTTTAGCAGCCTCTTTCACAAATTCACCTTCCAATTCCGACTTCTCAAGAGTAAACGGTACATTCATCAACGACCTCACCGATTTCTCAACAGGACACCTATAAAACCCTCCACTCTCATCAATAGCATCATACAATATCTTAGCCTTTTTAACATTCTTTTTCTCAACCTCAACTAACCCACCTTGTGCTAATAAATCCTCAAACACTAATCCACACATATATATCCCATAACACGGCGGCGTGTTATATAAACTATTATTCTCAGCGTGAATCTTATAATCCAACATCACCGGCGTGATCTCTTGTGCATTACCTATTAAATCTTTCCTAATAATCACTATAGTAACCCCAGATGGACCTACATTTTTTTGTGCCCCGGCATAAATCACACCGAATTTCGACACATCTACAGGTTTTGAACAAAAATTACTAGACATATCAGCTACTAACAACCTATCCTTATTTTTTGGAACAGGGTAATCCTTAAATTCAACACCATGAATAGTTTCATTAGCACATATATGTAAATACTTAGATTCTACATTTTGTTCTAATTCCGTAAAATTAGGAATATTGGTATATTTACCTGATTTACCAGACCAGATAACATTTGGCTTACAATATTTTACTGCTTCTTTATAAGCTTTATCACCCCATGATCCAGTAACAATAAAATCAACTGGATCTTGGGGTTTGCAGATATTTAATGGGATTCCGGCGAACTGGGTGGTGGCGCCGCCTTGAAGGAATAAAACGGAATAGTCATCGGAAATGTTTAATAATTTTCTGAGATCTGATTCAGCTTTTTGAATAATGGACATGAATTCTTTACCTCTGTGGCTCATTTCCATGACACTCATGCCGGCTCCGCGCCAGTTGTAGAGCTCTGATTCGGCTTTCCGGAGGACGTTTTCCGGGAGGGTGGCGGGTCCGGCGGCGAAGTTGAAGACACGGTCGGAGGTAGGTGGGGCGGCTGTTGTGGCGGCGGAGAATGAGCATGTGATTGAGTTGAATTTTGTAGGGGTGGTGGTGGCGGCGCGTGAGATTGGGAAGGTGGTTGGTGAGGGTTTGAGGGTGGTGGGGTTTTTGAGAAGGAGGGTGTGAGGAGTGGTGGTTGACATTGATGATGCCATGGTGGTGGTGGGTGTGTGATGTATGGAAAATCGTTTGATGCAAGTTTTTTAGGTTGTGTATGTATGCCTATATATAGGTCGAGTGGAGTTGGAATAGCTCTGAGGAAAAAATGTTTTTCTAATTGTTTAATTTAAGGAAAATGGTAAATCCTTTTAAAATAGCCTAAGGTGAGATTAGGAAAAAAAATTAGTGGATAACACTTGTCATGTTTTGAATTTTTTAAAATAATTTTTAAGAGGATTAATCATTTTTCTTAATTAAAATTGAGATTAATGATAATAGGTATTATTCATGTGCACACATAAATTTTGGTGGAAACAAATGGATGAATTTGAATCCATGGATCAACAATCATCAATACTAAAGATTAAAAGGAAACTTACATATGAAAGGTGTCTTCGATCTTTCTCTCCGATCATTTTTCTTCGTTATCTCCAATGACATTTTTGGTGGTAATCAGTATATTTTTCGGTGGATACGATACGGACGTTGCTCTTATACGATCTAAATAGATTGTCACGGGACGCATATGAATAGTATGAATTTGATGAGCGGCGATCCAAAAGATGGTAATTTATATTTATGTGTTATTTTGATAAGATTATAAAATGGCTTTATTAATAATGTGTTTCCAATATTTATGTGTTATTTATATTTATGTGTTATTACGATCTAAAGGGATTGTAAGGATAATACATGGTCTATATTTGTTTCTAATAATAATTAAATTTATGCGTTATTTTGATAAAATTATAAAATAAGTTTATATTTTGTATTACAATTACATTTTTAGTTGAAGCATTGTTTATATATAGGTTGTACAAGATTATTAAGCTCACTATTTTGGACTTTTGGTCATAAGATCGTAGACAAACACTGTTGGGATTACATAAGATGGGTATATAACTAATTCAAGGTGTAATCTTAAGATTGTTTTGTAATTTAATCTTGTAAATGTGTTTATTAGTTTTAATTTTATCTTTGTAACTATTGTATTTCAATAATCTATGTTTTGTATCTGATCATGCATTCTTATGATGTATTAGCTAGGTTTTTACCAGTCAAATTTTGTTTTTATTTTTAATAAATTATAATGTCATTTAATATAATATTATCATTATTAGTATGATAACTTAATGGTAAGGAAATCACTTTATAAAGACTTGAATTTTAGGAGGCTTGAGATCAAGTCTTTGAGGACAAGGTTTTCTTAATTTGTTGTCATGTCTTTGGTCAAACTATTAGAGAGTTTTTATACTATTAAGTAAGAAGGCTTTTAGCATGACCAAGTTAAAAACAATATAGTCTAAATCCTTCGTTGTGATAATTGATACACACATATCAAAAATAAAAACTTATGATAAGTCATATATTACGAGAAGTGGTTTTTATTATGTACCATGTATGGTACTTTCCAACAATCCAACCACATAACTTTTTTTTGTTACACGTGACTTTTGCATATAAATAAAACTTTTATCGTCAAATGATGAGGAACATAATTTGATTGTAGATAATCAGTTGTTTAAATTGAATCTTCGCTAGGCTCTTTCCAATAAATAAAGATTTATAGAGTAAACATCTAGTTTATGAGTAAAATGTGGATGTCCTATTATTTTATTACATATTTTTTCAGTTAATACTTTTAGAATCTCAAAATACATTAATTTGACATTTAATTAATTGCTATTTCGAAGCAAGAGGAGTTCAGTGCTAAAACAAAATGGTTGGTGGTGGCCCTAGAATAAGTAAAAGCAGCGGTATACGTGTGTCATCTTTTGTAGGGTTGGTGACAACAAATTATATTCCTAAGACACCCTCCGATTTATTAATAAGCTTTTCTCTTTCGAAAGGTTAAACTTCATTAAACGAACTGACTAGCAAACTGCCATCCGAAACATACAACTAACATCTAAAATGAAAATTTATACCAATCCGTCCAATACATCTTGAATAACAATTTTTATATATTTACAATTTAAAGAACTTCACTGACAAAGCTTTGGTTAACACTATACGTAATAAATTATTTATATATAGCAGTTGAAAATAATGAATAGCGAACAGTTATTTTATATGTATGTATAGCATTATATTGCATATTAATCTTTACCCCAAAAGCTATATTATTAGCAAAATCTTTTGTAAAAGCTTGATGAAAATTACTTTAATCATCTTGTGTTGTAATAATGCTGAATTTCAAGTTAGTCAACAGTTGATGATCATAATGTGACGGCTCACTAAATTGTTACTCGGTTATTTTGCTCATGTAGAAGGGCATTACGTGTAATTTTTCAGTAAAGAAGATGTTACTACTTTTATGAAGAAAGAAAAAATAAGTTTTTATATAAAGTAAATGTTCTTATGTTGAAGATAATGTACGAGAAGGTTATGAATATTAAAATACATCTTAAGCAACTTTGTACCATCATGACACATTTAACTCGTTAATTCAATCAAACATAGTGGACTACTTATATCTTTTTTAGTTAAACTTGAAGGATTTTTAAGTACATTGTTTTTCGCTTTTAAGCTAGGTGGGTTACATAATGAGTTCATTTACATCATTTTTTTGGATCATGGTTTAAAACATTATACTACAGTTTCAC
Source organism: Erigeron canadensis (assembly GCF_010389155.1). Classification (NCBI taxonomy): domain Eukaryota; kingdom Viridiplantae; phylum Streptophyta; class Magnoliopsida; order Asterales; family Asteraceae; genus Erigeron; species Erigeron canadensis. The sequence goes on along the minus strand of NC_057761.1, from coordinate 33,200,695 downwards.
AATATATAGTGTTACATTTTAATATTTGATTTTTGTACAAGAAGTGACTTTTGTTGTGTGCGAATCACTTCCTATTAAAAGAAGACAACAAAGTCACCTAACAATGACGTACTCTCGGGTAAACAGGTAGCGACATTAGATTAACAAATAAAGTTTTAAATGGGGGTTGGTGGCTTAAAGGTGTGCTATCAACTTGAGGACCAAGCATATGTCGTGGCATATAAAAAAAAGTTTTAGTCGAATTTTACTTATTCTGTACTTTATTGCACGCAATTAAGGATGTTGAACCGAAATATATGTATCATAAACGAACTTGGTAAAACACATAGAAACAGAACAAAATAAACATAAAAACAACCTGAGTTGATTTCGATTGGTATATCAGGAACATTTGAAAGATGAAAAAAAAAAAAAACTTCGAATGAGTCAAAATCGTCTAAAGAGTAAAGGGTGACATTTTTTAGAATCAATGTTCTAGATAATTGGTTCTGCAGTGTGAAGGAGGTACTTTTGTGATGTTTTGGCAAAATTAAAACAGATATGAAATTGGTTGGATATGACTAGATGGGTTATTACTTATTAGAAGCATGCCCTTATAGTTCACATGTATTTTCAAAGCCCGGACACTGATACAATTATGACTTATGAGACAATGTAATTGCCGCTTTGAGCTGATTCCGATCTTTTACTGCAATGTTGTCAATGGCAACGGTTCATGATTATAAGATTGTCAGGACGGTTGTGGATGGTGCAATACTGCAATGCATACAAGTCAATAGAGGAATTACTGTTATATCGGAAACAATATGTTCTGATATAGAATTAGGATGTTATGACTATGCCCAAATGATATACTTTCATTGTGCTAAGTTGTCCAAGGCCAGAAAGAACTTTCAAAACTTGCTAGTCCACGATTTGCTCTGTGCAGTTTGTTGATCAAATATATCTGATCTTTAGATGGTTTGTTGCAGATAATAGTTGTGGTCGGATTAAAACAGTTGTGGTAAAGATTGGTTATTCTATTGAGGAGTAAATGAAGGATTCATGTTGTCGTTCTGCACCCAGTAAGACCGACCTTTTGCTAAATTTCATGTCATTACACTTCCGATGGTCATTTGAAAATTGCAAAGATGGTTGTAGTCTCGTAGATGGTGATGCAAAATTACAAAAACAAAACAATAGACCATATATACTGTTTAATCATCCAGACATAGCAGTTGAAAATATGCTTGCAGTGTTCTAGTCGATAAGCGTTGAGCCTTTTCCTTTTCATTCTATACATCTTTGCCATTACTAATTCATTCAGATTCTATACATATATATATAGCAACAGTTTCTATATGTCAAAAATCCATAAGAACATAAATGCATAAATTTGCATCAACAATCTGACATAAAAAAACGTCGAAAGAGTCTAATTCGGCTAAAGAGTAAAGAGTGACATCTTTAGGATCAATGTTCTAGAAGATTTTAATGTCGAGTAAAGGGTTCTACAGTGAAAAGGAGGTACTTTTGTGATTTTTTGGCGTGAAAACAGATTTGAAATAGGTTGGATATGAGTAGATCAGTTATTGAAAGCATCCCCTTATAGTTCACATGTATTCCAAAGGCTGAACATAGATAATGTTATGACTTACGATGCAATGTATTCGCCTCTTTGAGCTGATTCGCATCTTATACTGCAATGATGTCTTATATATAAAATGACAGGTTCTGAAGATTGTGAGAATGGTTGTGGACGGTGAAAGTCAATAGAGGAAGTTACTGTAATGTCGGAAACGATGTGTTCTGATGGTAGAATTAGGATGTCCTGATGATGCTCAAATGGCAAATGTTATACTTACATTGTGTTATATCGTCCAAGGCCAGAAAGAACTTTCAAAACTCGGTAGTCCATGATTTGCTCTGTCCAGTTTGTTGGTGAATTAGAAATGACACTAATGCATTAAAGAAACTTACAATAGATCCATTGATGGTTTGTTGCAGAAAACAGTTGTTGGTCAGATTGCAACAGTTGCAGTCTAAAGGTTGATTCTTATTCTATTCAGGAGTAAATATATAGGTTTCATGGTGTCGTTCATCAGCCATTAAGACCGACATTTTTGCTGGTTTTGTGTAGGCAATTACGAGTTCTAAATTTCATGTCGTTACACTTCCTATGGTCATTTGAAAAGTGCGCAGACGGTGTTAGTCATGTAGATAAAACATCAGATCATATATACTGTGTTGATCATCCAGGCATGGTAGTTGAAAATCTGCTTGCAGTGTTACAACAATTATTAATTCATTCAATTCTATACACCTTTACCATTACTGTATTGCAGGTCCATGTGTCACAACAAATCCATGGAAAACATAAAAGCTTCAACTTTAAACAAAATAATCCCCACCTACAATTCTGTACATAAATGTAAAATACATATATACCTCTTTGCAATTACGAGTTGCAGGTAAGGAATTCAGTCACATTTGATGGTGAGTGTTGGTGCCAGAAACCGATTTTGTCTCAATGAATTCTATACATCTCTGCCATTAGTACAATTGATAACCAGAAGAACATAATCACATATATACACAAGAATAATCCTAATCTGCAATTTTATACATATATATTTCAACAATAACTAAACCTGCACAAACTCTTCCATGTAATTGAAGTGTTCTATATAATTGTTAACCAGAAAATAAAAATAACAATTTCTACTAATTTTTAAAAAAATTAATAATAGTCAAATTCATAATTAAACCGCAATTTCAATTCGATTAAAATCATACAAAATTATTAATAACATCCAAACACGAAGATTTACGAAACAAAACCTAATTTCATTCCATTTGATTCGAAATTAAAACTCAATTACAATAAAAGTACCAACATCCAAACACAACCTAACTTTCCAGATCCCCAAATTCACACAAACCCTAATTAACCGCTAGTAAACTTAGTAACCGCCTTGGTCCCCTCACTAACGGCGTGTTTGGCAAGTTCACCAGGCAAGACCAATCTGACAGCAGTCTGGATCTCCCTTGAAGAAAGAGTATGCTTCTTGTTATACCTGCCCAATCTGGAAGCTTCCTGAGCCAGTTTCTCAAAGATATCATTGATGAACGAATTCATGATTCCCATAGCCTTGCTTGAGATTCCGATATCTGGATGCACCTGTTTCAACACCTTGAATATATATATCTTGTATGTCTCTACACTCTTCTTGTGCCTCTTCTTCTTCTTGTCGGTTGATGATGCGTCTTTTGCGGGGATCTTCTTCTCCGCCTTTGGTTTTGGGGCTTTCTCAGCCGCTGGCTTCTTCTCTGCTGGCTTTTTCTCTGCCTTTGGTGCCATTTTTTTGGTGAAGTGTGTGAAAATAAAGGTGTTATTAGCGTGTGTGTGTGTGTGTGTGTGTGTGTATTGATACGAAAGATGGGTGTTTGTTTGATTAAAAAAAGATTAGGTTTGGGTTTGTTTATATAGAGAGATAGGGGTAGGTTCTGATTGGTGGATATGGATTCACGCGGATTGTGCGTTTGAAGCCGTTGGATCTGTTTAGTTTAATTTAACGGTGTAGATTAGGTTGATTTGTATTTGTTTGAGATTTCAAGTTTTTTGGGTGGCGCGGTTATATTATTTTCGCTCCAACAATTTTCACGCGGATCGCCAACTTGGGCCGTTGGATTGGTTTATGAATTCACGGTGTTGATTGGGTGTCTTTATTGGAATTTCATGTTTTACATTTGTGTTATGTAATTTTCCTTTTTTTTTCTTTTATCCCTTTAAAGAAAATTTACAAACGAGGTTTGAGAAATATATATGACATTAAAAAAAAAAAAGTCTAAATCTATAATAATATTTTAATATTTTTACATCCTATCACCACTTATTTCAAATTTAGCCGATAAATGTTTGTTGATATATGTAAATTAAACACCAATAGCAATAAACTATTTATTTTGTCTAATTATCTTTTTTTTTATTTCTTTTCAATTTATTATATTTTTAGGTCAGTGGCAACGTTAGCCTGGAACATGCGGCGTGGGTGGTGACCACGCGTGGAACACCGCCGTCTCAAATTCGTATTTATCCCTCAAATTTTGGTATGTATCTCAAAACCACCCCCATTTTTTGTTTTAACCCCAAATTTGTTATAATTATTCAAAGTATCCCCAACTTTTGTTATTTATTATTAATTATATATTTTTATGGGAAAATTACTTGAATACACATATATAATGGCCTATTTTATAAAAGGGAAAAATAAATAAAAAGATAACTTGTTTACCTAAAATTCCTAAAAAGAGGTACCTATTTTATTTTCGTTTATTTAAAGGATACAGTTTTCATAAATTTCCTAATAAGGAGAAGATCGTTCGTTTTAGACGTCAGTCAGCCGTTAATATCGTTAGTTTGCTTACGTGGCATTACTAAAACAACTATTCATTTTTTTCTCCCCTTTTCCACTCCATCCGCCGACAACCACCCCCTGCAGCACCACCGCCGCCTGCCACCTCTCCCTCAACGGAAAACAGATCCGGCAGCCACCACAAGAGGGTTTTCTTCAACTCTAGACTCCAAATACTCCATCACCACCACTGCTCTGTCGCTACTGCTGCTACACTCCGCCGCTGCTGCTTCTGTTCGACTTCCAGCCGCCACCACTCGACTCCATAATCGTCCAGGAGGGTAAGGAACAAATGAGAAACGTTTTTGGGGTTTGCGACATGAAAACTAAACATGGACAGATCTGTAACGGCTTGTTTAAAAGCTTGAACGTTCCTCCTTATTAGGAAAGGGGATGGTCGGCGGATGGAGTAGAAAGGGGGAGAAGAAGATGAATAGTTATTTTAGTAATGCCATGTAAGCAAACTAACGGCTGACTGACGTTTAAAACTAACGATCTTCCCCTTATTAGGAAATTCATGAAAAATGTATCCTTTAAATAAACAAAAACAAAATAGGTTCCCCTTTTTAAGAATTTTAGGTAAATAGGTTACCTTTTTATGTATTTTTCTCTTTATAAAATAGACATGTTTTTTTAAACTAACTAATTTAAACTAAATACCCGTGAATTTTAGTTATAAATCACACGGATTACGTCAGCTAATAACAGAGCAATACCTACCCACCCATTTCTCCCTCTTCAATCACTTTATGCAATAACACCACAAATCAAGAGGGAAATCATGCAATCAGTTAAACAACAATAACAAAATCATCTTCCATATAAATAACAGAATAACAATGTTATTATTACGAAGGTCGGATTTTAGGTGCAAGAAATGGAACACTAGATGAAGGTGTTTTGGCTATGTCTCAAGCTATCATATACTCCAACAGATTCCCAATACGTGTTTCAATTGAAATCAATGAGATTTGTTTCATAGGTGGTTTAATTTATGCCAGATGAATACCCACCAAATGAAGCTATACAAATACCAACTTACAAGGTTTAGAAAAGCATAATGAGAAGTGATGCGTGTATTTTTGTGCATATTTTATTAAATTGTTTTCCTCGTAAAAATCACTCAAGTTTTAAATTTATAAAACACGGATATACTAATAATTATAATATACACACGGGCAGTGTATCCCGTCGCGTAGGGATGAGAAAAAAACCGTGACCCGTGACCCGACCCGACTCGAACCGACCCGCCCGTAGGGCTAACGGGTCGGGTCACGGGTCAAGCTTTTGTGGCATTTTTAGGTCACGGGTTGCGTGAGTCGGGTCGGGTCAAGCCAAAAACCGAAAAAGCTAAAGGAAACCCGTGACCGGCCCGAACCTTTGCGGTTCCTATTTTCATGCACTTGCGGGTCGGCCCGGGTTTTCACAGGTCGGGCCATTTGCACATCCCTACCGTCGCGTATAGTATAGCTAGTAGTAAGTCCATGATTGTCCAAGGGAATTAGTTTAGTAGTTAATAACAATATTAAACTTAGTCTAAAAAATAAAGTGTAAAATTGGGGGTTTGTGACCGAGTTGTCACGTTGCTTAACAAACTACAAGTGATCTTTTGAAAGCTATTAAATGACTGAAAAGTAAATTTTGGCGTAAGATGAGCAAAAGATAAATCTTAAAGTCATTACACCCTAAAAATAGTTTTTTTTAACTATTTTTAACGAAAAAGAGTTTGTTTGATCTTTGTAACAAAAAATTGTTTCCAACCCAGTTTATAATCAGACTGTCACTATTTAATTGATAAACTAATAGGTTAAAGTGAAATTGTAACCTTGAAATAGAAGTGTACCAAATAAGATTGATAACTGCACAACGAGAACAATAATTGATACAAGCACTAAATTAAGGACAATTAACTTCTACTCAAATGCTAAATCCCAATGGTTTCTCCACTTAACCCTTATGATCTATCCAATTGTAATTTGAGAATAATGCCAATAACTAAAACTTAAAGTTGGTGAATTTTAACTAAACTTGATGAGACTTTTCTCAATGAGAGAATCAAAACCCAATTATTATTAAAATTAGAAGAACTGAAGTAAAGTTGTAACAAAGAAGTTCCCAAACAAACTTTTGTACTTAAACTTAAATGAAAGATTAAATGGATGAGTGCTTTGAAATATTAGTAAATTTGAGCAATGTAACAACTGCAAATTTAATTCTAAGAATTGGTGATTGAAGTTTATTCGGAAAGTAGCAAAAGTTCTACAAAAGAATAAAGTAAATTGAGAACTAAATTACTCTATTACACACTGATATTAAAAATTTTGGATGATAACTTAGACTAGTTTATGACTGTGATGGTGTAGAGACCTTAGGATTCTTCCTAGGCACCTCTCAGACACACCTTCAATTAATCCGCCGCATGCTCTTTTTATATCCGAATTTCATCAATCAACACAATTATTGTAGGGAACATAGGTTGCCCCATAGTATGTGAATTGTAAACTTTTGAACCAAATAGTATTAAAAAACGTGACTATTAAAGTGAATTCTTCAATTCGTTGTTGCATATATTAATTGAATGGGATCGAGGTGATTAATGTCGCTTTCATGTTTTATCTTTATGCTTCAATCTTCCAAAACATGATCATGGTGCTTAATTCGTCAAAAGTGAACAACGTGAAACTTGTAGATAATAATCTTTTGAATCCGTAGAAAGTTGAATCATCTCGATCGGAGTTCGAATGAATATATTATGGCCAAGACAGTTTAGCAACATTTTTATTGCCTTTTTTAGTGCATTTTTCCATCAATTTTCAATGCAACCTATCAAAACACTTATGCAAGTAATAAGTAACTAAAATACACTAATTTATATTCAAATGGGTCATATTTATTCGTTAAATGGAACAAAAACGCTAAATTAAATATTTATAATTTGAGCGTTATCAAGAAGTCTAATTTGTTCAAAGATGTTCTAGATTTTTAACTAGTGTATGATGTACGCCAACCGTTTGATGTAAGGTTTGAATGAAAATTACTTGAGCTTTGGCTGATTTACTTAGTTTAGCACCTATGTATTGGTAAGAGTAAAATGTGATGAATTTAAGTGATCTCACATGCCTCTTGCTGTCATTTAAACTTTGTTAGACGAGCTCAACCCAAAAACGATTGATCCATTTTCGTCCCAAGATATAGAATCAAATTTAATGGAACAATTTTGTTGTTCTCTTTCATTAACCTGGAAAGAGATTGAATAAAGAGAAAGAAACTTGGGTTGTTGGAAGAGAGAGAAGATGGGCGAAAGGCAGGTATCGTATGGGAGTTGATAGGCCAGCTGTTGGGAGTCCGTGATCCATGTATACAATAATCATGGGTATTGTGTCTAAATTTATAAGTTTTGAAAAGTGCATTTATTTTGTAAAATACCCCATTCTTTTTGTATATTCAAGTAATAATCTCTATTTTTATTGTTATTATTTAGTAAGAAAGTAACTGCTCAGTGCCGCCTTCCGGGGGTTTTGAGCCCCAATACCTCGACGGTGTATAGGGGAGGTTAAGATGTAGGCAGACCTTATGTAACAACACAACTCAATTTATAGAAAAATAAGAATTTTTTTTTATACCCCCACTGCGCCGCAGTGGGGTTGAGCACTCTCCACTGCGCTGCAATGGAAAGTCTCGGCCCTGCGCGAGAAAAACCCCACTGCGCCCAGTGGGTTGGACACACTCCCACTGCGGAGAAAAGGCATTTCTGAGTTCAAACAAGTTTTAGACATAGAAATAAACTTAACAAAAGTAAAACTAGTTATAAAAGACAATGCACCAAAAGTTAGAAATTTCGGCATGACCCATTCGTAAAATCATCATCCAAACCTGTTACGGATTATGAATTTTACCAAAACACATTTAATCATGATCAATACATCACTACTACAACATGACCCATTGAAAAATACCCAAAAACTCGGGTCTACGCTAGACATCATAATATTTTTTTTTCCAAAAAGACATAACAAGGGTACAATGAGCCGATAGTTCAAAGGGGGTCATTAAGGGTCCTAATACCAATACCATTATCCGCATTTAGCTAAAGCAATCATATCCATTAAGCATCTTTAACTTCAATCTTTACATTACTTAACTTTCTTCCGCATCCGGGACAACCTATAAAAAGGGTAAACAACTAAAAGAATAAGTTAAACGCTTAGTGAATGCATACACATATAATCATAAACAAGTTACCATACAAAAGTGCATCAATTATAGCCTATCAATTGATAGTGATCTCATCCATATCATTCTTAATACTAGTAGGACTTTACCCACCTACTAGTCCTAATCAACAATTTGGCTAGTAGGAATTTACCCACCTACTAGCTCTCATAAACAATTTGGCTAGTAGGAATTTACCCACCTACTAGCTCACAAAATCAATTTGGCTAGTAGGAATTTACCCACCTACTAGCTCACACAATCATTTTCAACATGGTCATGAATATTTTGGCTAGTAGGAATTTACCCACCTATTAGCTCTTACATACAACATGACTAGTAGGAATTTACACACCTACTAGTTCTTACAAACAATCGACTATGGGTCATAGGAATTTACCCACCTATGACCTCAATACTCAGAATATGATGATATGCATATACACTCACCTTATTTGCGACCACAATTGCAAGATGACCATAAAACAACGTATTTGCAATCAACCTATCAATTCACATTAAAAACACACATATGGTCATTCATCACGTATAAGGTCACCTAGCCATAATCACTAGCATTCCAACACCCAACCCATCATTTACACTCTTATATTAATCTTGGGTTAGTTCACATAACATGTATCTCTTATATCATTTTCATATGGCCAAACTCACTTTCATACAAAAAGTACCATTTTCATATTTGACCAAGCTGCCTTCAAACAAGCGTAACTCAAGTTCTACTTACTCTTTTTACTTGATTCCAGTGGCTAAATTTATAAGACACATATACCTACATTTTATCTTTAGTGACCAACATGTGAATCGTCTTTCAAAGATGATTTCTGGTCGTTTTAAAAACCAACACTGCTGTTGTTTTCATTAACAAAACAGTTTTGACCTTACTGACTTCAAATGACCATAACTTGAGTTCTACACCATATATTGACCTCATTCCAGTGGCCACATCTTCTTAACACATTTAGGTACATTTTATATTCAGTGACCAAGATATGAATTAACTTGCAAGAATGTGTTTTACCCGTTTTAATGACAGACATAGAATCAGTTTTGCTGAAAAATCATCATTGCGCCCTTGAATCCAAAAATTCATATCTAGAGTTCTACTTTGTCTTTTTAACCCATTCCAGTTGCAAAATTTACTTAACACAATAACATACATTTTCTTTTTAGGACTCGATAAGTGAAAATTCTGTCATGGGGGTGTTTAACTCGTTTCAAACTCAGGGACAAAATCTGTCCAACTTTGTTCTTACTAGTATTCATCAAAATCTATCATGCAACCCAATTAAAACCCTAATTTGATTAACTTATAAGAACCCTACCTCATATTATAGCAATTTACTCAATATAAATAAAACCCCCAAATTTTCCATACTTGCATGAACCCTAATTCACAAAAAGGAAATTAAAAATTAGGTTAAAGAAATAATACCTCAATGAATGGAAGATATTAGCTAAGGGTTTCAATTCACAATTTCTTCCCTCTCTTCTTCCTAATTTCGGCCATCACCACCACAATTAAGCCCTCACTTTACAATTTTATGAGATAATTATTATTATTGTTCTTGAATAATTCTTTAATTGAATTGAAGATTAGATCTTGTTTGGAAGATGAAATTATCACTCACACACACACTCCATGGAAGATTTGAGAAGAAATATGAATATTGTAATGAGATGTTAGTTAGGAGTGGAAGATGATTCTCAATTTGATATGGCCACGTCTTTACTAAAATTAAAAGGGTATTACACCCGCTATCCGCTAAAGTCTCAACTAATTCAACCCCATATTTAAAAATAAAATACTAGAAAATCATTTTTATGTCAAAACTATTAATAAGGTTGATTTTCATTGGTCTAAAATTTTTAGGATGTTACACCTTACCTTTACCAAAGTAGAGAGGTTGCTTCCAGTTTCTATCTAAATGGTAGAAAAGGCCCTCCAACCTTTGCATTGGATGAGGATCGAACCCATGACCTCTGTCTCCAGAGACAAGGGTGTTTACCACTGATCCAACCATGCTGCTTTTTATTGTTATTATTTAGTATTATATAAATTAATATTACCATTATTATTAGTTTTAAATAATATAATTTAAAGGAATGAAAATTGTAGCGAGTGGTGAGTGAGTGGTGACAATGCTAACAAAATTTTGGTGAGTGGTAGATTTGATGTGACATAACGTGATTGGTTTTAAGTGAGTGTAGGTGATGCCAATGCCCTTGGTCAATTATGATCTAACATACACATACACCCGTAAAATTATTACATCATCTTAAATTATCAAAAAGAAGTTTCAATATGTTTTTAACTTTAGTTTGATGGTTATTCCTACATAACATCTTTTTACCAAACACAACAATAGATATATTATATGATTGTACTGTACAACTGTATAATGTATACAATGTTGTGTATGGTTAAAAAACGTTGTGTAGAATTTTATAGTTAAAACTTTATAACGTATTTAGTGCCTTATGATGTATTCAATGGAATATGTATTTCTTAAAATTATTAAAAGGTTTGATTTAATTCTTATTAATTCAATCTTTTAACTATTATTTTTATATAAATCATTAAAAATATGTTTTTGTATTTAAAGGTAATTTGAATTTATTCAATGCAACATAACCAGCAACTAGGGGTAAAGTAAATGATTTCGTAGTTTAGTTTAGTTTTTCGTTTCAAACAAAACTAAACTGTTTTTTTTTTTTTTTAATATTTAAAATATGTGTATGTAAAACGTTTACATTAATGGTTTACTTAATATCTCCTTCAGTTAATTCAAGTTCATTATAAATATCTCTATGTAGATAGTTAGATACCTATAATCATATTACACATTTCTTTCATTTTGACTTAAAATAATATGAAGTTTTTTGGTGCTTTTGTTATGATGGTCATGATAGTAGGTATTGCATAATCTCAAGGACCAATATCTTCTCAATCGGTACAACCAAAAAACTGCACAGTTGCTAATATTAATAATTGTCAACGTGTCTTTATTGGCGAACCCTCAAACCGAAAATGTTGTTATGAGTTAGAACAACATACCGAGTGTTTTTGTTTTTACCAACGAATTGATACTTTTTGAGATGTTAGCTCATAATTGTGGAATCTATTTTGACCCTATTTGTGATGATAAGTAGTTCGTTTATATATGTAATTCATATATAGACTTTATTATCTTACTGAATAAAACCGACATTCAAATATAGTGTATGTTTTGAATAAAGAAATTCAAATATAGTGTATGTTTTGAATAAAGAAAGAGAAAAAAAAAGAAAAAAAATTACTTTATTTGATTAATGAAAGATTTGTTTGTAAATTGTTTGTTAACATAATATTTCTTTAACTTTTTTTTATTTTATTCAACTAAAGCACATGAATTTTATATTGGAGGCTTTTCCTCGATTACTCAAGATGATCATATTTGTTTGACTTAATATCAAGGCAAGAACGAATTATTTTTGTTCACGACAACTTTGATTATAAGTTGATCCAAAACCAGGCGATGGGGAACAACAACATACAGCAAAATAACATCTACGATGACATACATACGAGTATACGACCACTCCAACGATCAATCAATGGAATTATTTCCATTTAGATATGTGTTTCATTCAGAAGTAAAATATAGATTTATTTCCCCAATATTTGTTTTTAAGGGAAATACATAAAAAAAAAAGTAACTTATTTACCTAAAATTCTTAAAAGGGATCCTATTTTGTTTTAGTGTATTTAAAGGATTCAGTTTTCAAAAATTTTCTGATAAGGGAAATATCATTAGTTTGTGACGCCAGGTGTTCATTAAGTGCCACGTCACTTTCTTCTAGTTCAATTTCTAATTCCATATCTTCAATGCCATAATTGAAACTTAACCCTTACCTATCATCTTTTCTCCCAACAGAAATCATCCAAAACCAAAATCCCACAAAAATTTATATATATAAAAAATATATTACTCGTACTATTATATTATATATAGGCTTATCAATATCTATACTTCTATACTATCTATATCTATATTATATTATAAAACAAATTTCCTCTAGATTTTCAAAACTTAAATTTTCAATATTGATTTTAAGTACCTTCCCAAAATGTCCCTCCAATTTATTTTATATTTATCTAAAATAATTATAATACCATTTCTCTCTCCTCAAATCTCAACCAATAATTTTTTTTCTCTTTCCTTCATAAATCATTTTATTTTTTTAATTCATTCAAAATCTTTTATCTCAAAAACCGTCCATCGATAAATTATAAAATTTATATGAGTATTCTTAAAATTTACTGATCTTTCATTAGAGTGGTCATTCGATGTACTTTCGACGAATTTTTAAATTCGAGGGCGGAGCCCGTCAAGTAGATCACCCAATCACCGCCGTCGCCGCCATTACATCACCACCCCGCCATCACCTCCATCACCACCGCAACGCGTGGGTACCATTCTCGTATATTATAAAGCAAAAGGCTCATGTCTAAATTTTAAGTTTTAACATTTACTTTCCCAAAATGTCCCATATCAATTATATATTTACCTAAAATAATTATATTACTCTTTCTCTCTCCTCAAATCTCAACCAATCATTTTTTTTTCCTCTCATGCATAAATCATTTATTCATCAAATTCATTTAAAAAATCTTTTATCTCAAAAACCGTACATCGATAAATTATAAAAATTATATAAGTATTCTTAAAATTTTATGCTCTTTCATTAGAGACGTCATTCGATATACTTTCGACGGATTTTTAAATCTGTGGACGGATAGCTAAGACATTTGGTTATCACACTCTATGACCTATCACCTCCTATGACCAATCACACTTTAAGACTTATCACCCACTCACCGCCACTAACTCGACGTCCACCGCAACACACGGGTACCGTATATATAATAATCTTACTAGATAAACTAAAATTTGCTTGAACAAACCGCAATGAATTTTAAAAATCTCATCGACCCGTTTCAAATTAATGAAAACCCATCAAAACCGACAAAGGAATTCTCTCAAAAACATCAAGATCGGAAATATCGAAAATAATAATAATAATTGATATTTTTATTTAAAAAACATATAATTTACAGAAAATAAAAATTGGAAGCTTGAGTGGATTGATGATCTACGAACAAAAATCGGAAGTTTGATTTTAAAATCAATAGCTGCATAGCATAAGCATACTAACGTTTATTGACTGGAGTTTTAAACAAGATTGTGAATCTTCTAATTAAAATTACAATGAACTCAAGATGATGTACATTACTCATATTGATCATCTTAACCGTACCTTTATAAAAGTTAAAAATCAATCTGACTTCATTAAAAATAAACCTAGTGATTCCTTGTGTTATTACGTCACACATCATGATCATCAGAGTGAAGGGTGGGCACAACAAATAAATATAATTAGGATAAAGCCACAAGCCCACAATACAATTATAGATTATAGACTACAGATACATGTGCTTATGCATAACACATTTTTTATTTTATTTTTTTGTCCTGCCAACAAGCTAACCCTTTTCCAAATAAATTGTTAAACTAAAAACACTATTGTTTTTCAATCTTACAGTGTAACATAAGATATATGCCTTTGGTTACATTGAAAATTATTATAAAATTTTAAAAAGTTTTCTCCAAAGAAAAAACTTGAGCTAGAAATCAAGAAGAAAACTAAAACTGTCCTGCTAACAAGCTAACCCCTTTTCCCAATGATTGTTACTGTCTTGCTGAAACTAAAAAACTAATGTTTTCAGCCTTTACATTAACACAAGAAATATGTCCAAATTACCGGGCAGTTCCTGGGTGCACCAATACAAGGAATGGTTTAACAATGGTGTGGCACTTGCAACAAACTCGCAGCTAGAAGAAACGCCTCCACAGAAATAAGAACCAACTAAGAGCACCAATTTTAATTAAAGAAGACATGCAAAACAATTCGGTTAAAATCTTGACAATGATGTTAGGATACATAACTAAAAACGACACCAGCTTTCCTTTTAAAAGTAACATGCTCATAAGTCAAGTTATTCACTAGTAATGCCTAGCCCAATAGGCCCTCACTACCAGGGCAAAGTGTGACAATGTATGCTAAAAGACTTTGTAAGGGTCTAGCAGGGACTAAATATCCCCCAAGGATGAAACACCAGCTTCACAACCAGTGAACCTCTGAACCTAGGCGTACATTTCCACAAAAACAAAAAACAAAACAAAATTTTTTTTAACCTGCCTCCAAAACCGAGGCTCGCGATTTTCAAAGCTATACTTACACCAACTTTCTACGATTATTCACATTATACGCCCACCGACTCAATATACTCTATTCAAGTTCAACAGCTAAAAATTCAATAATCAATATCTGATTAGGCTCATATATATCACCAAAGTTGTAATTAATTTGACAAAAGTACAAAAAATTAATGTGAATCTCTCCAAAAAGAGACAAACACAAACAAATTCATACAATCAGTGTCATACTAACAGCCATTTACATAGAAACATTAATTACAATTCAAACAAATGAAACATATCAAGATTAATGCAAAACTACAAGCAATAAAACACTCATTAAAATGAGTTAACACCAAACAATTGATGCAGTGTATTTCAAGTACATGTAAGCATTACGTTTATACAATATTCCCCTTCTCCGCATACATATAGGCTAGTATTTAGATTATCAACAAGATATAACCATAGATTATTTGCCTAAAGTATGCCACATTACAGCAACTGTTACCTAATCTCGGCTTCCACAAGGTGCATAGCAAATCCTTAACCTATGTTTCATACATAATTCAACAAGCCTAATCCAAATTTGACTAAGAAACATCAACTGTTACAGATTATTTCTCAATAATTGTTACTAATACTAAAAAGAAACTAGTGTTTTCAACCTTACAGTAACATAACAAATATGCCTATAGTGACACTGAAGACCCATAATATATGTCCAAATTACTGGGTAGTTCCTGGCTGCACCAACACAAAGAATGGTATAACAATGGTGCGGCATTTACAGCAAACTTGCAGTTGCCCCCACAGAAATAAAATCAAACTAAGAGCACCAATTTCCTTAGTGTGACATTGTATGTTAAAAGACCTGTAAGGGTTTAGCAGGGACTAAATATCCCCAAAGACGTCTTATGAAACAACACCAGCTTCACAACTAGTGAAGCCTCTGAACATAAAAAATAATTTCCAAAAAAACATTATAAAAATTTATCGTGCCTCCAAAACCTAGGCTCGCGATTTTCAAAGCTATACTTACACCAACTTTCTACGACGATTCACACTATATGCCCACCGACTCAATATATTCTAATCAAGTTCAACAGCTAAAGCACCAATAATCAATATCTGAAAAATATCACAAATGTTGTAATTCATTTGACAAATGTGTAAAAAGTTTGGATTTCCATTTCAACATAATGCATATCCCCAAACCAGTGACAACCGTCAAACACAGACAAATTCATACAACGACATACTAATAAGTAATACCCATCTACGAAGTAACATTCATTACAACTCAATGAAATAGAACAAAACAAGATTAATACAAAACTACAAGCAATGTTAACACTAAACAATGGATGTAGTGTATTTTAAGTACATGTAGCATTACGTTCATACGATATTCCCCTTTTCCGCATACATATTAGCAAGTATTTATATCATCAACAAAATATAACTACAGATTATTTACCTAAAGTATGCAACAAAAATATCAACCCTAATTTTTCTAAATAATTCAACAAGCCTAATCCAAATTCTAACATAATTAACAAAATAACCACTTTTAATAATACTAGCTCAACGGATAATATTTAATAATCAAACAAGTTTAACAAAACTAGCAAAATTAATATCCATAATAAGCATAAGCAATTCTGCATAATAATCTCTTTCAAATACATATGAAAATAAGCATAAAACATAAAATAAAATAACAGACGAAAACCTCATCATCTAGAAACGAAGCTTCGAGAAAAACCAACGGTTCTTTCCAGTCTTAAACCTCTCTTCGAAACGCGCCTTTGTCTCCTTACACGCGCTCACCTTCTTATCACGTGACTGAAGCGCCTCCACATTCACCACATCTTTCAAATCAACATCCAGAGTGTACCTTGTCGGCATTATGTGGTTGTAGTTCACCAGCTTGATGAATGCCTTCACGCGCGACTTCTTCGCCGTCTTTTTCGCTGAGTCTTTTCGGATCACTTTCTTAGGGTACTTTGAGATCCCGGCTACCAAACAGTGTCCGTACGGGCGGTCGCGAGTCCCGTCATCGAACTGTTTCACAATCACGGCTTTACGGCCGGCGAAACGGCCGTTGAGAACCACCACTGCTTTGTTTGGTTTGAGAAACTTCACCATTTTTGATCGCCGCCGGTTACACACACACAGAGAAAACACGCAGTTAGTGTGAGCTAGGGTTTGTGGAAATGGGGTTGGGGGTTCCTTTTATAGTTAGGTTTTTGACATTAGGGCTCTTTACTTGTTGGATTTTTATTTGGGCTTTTGGGCTTTTGTTGTTTCGGTTATTGGACATATATTATGAGCTGATTGAGTTATTTACTTATTTTTGATTTTCTTTTTATTTCTCAAATTGTAAATTAGCAAAAAAGAAAATTAAAAAAGTTAGCCATTGGGCTTGGTCCAGTTGTCAAAGGGGTTTTATTATGGGGGTCATTGGTTCAATCTTGTCAAATACATATAGAAATGAGACATTTGTAATGTTATACTCATTTAAGACAAAAGAGAGCAAACCTTTTAACATATTCTCAAGATTCGAATACAAGGTGGGCGCACCAATCTCAAAGGGTGTTGTCGGTTCTTCTGTTTTTCAAAAAAAAGTTAGCTACAAATTGGAAACTATATCGCTCTTTTGAAATTTAACATATCATTTACTCGAAAGTGGTTGAAGTGTGTAATGTATCGACTTCTAAGTAAGAATGGACAGATCCAAGGGATTTAATGGTACTATAGATGATTAGTAATTGATACTAAACTAGCGTTAGTATTATCTTACAAGCTTAAGCAAGAATATACTGTATGTTAAAAGTGATAAATTTTTTGATTTTTTTTTTATTGAATTTATATATTTTAAAAGAAGATTAACTAATCATATATTGTTAATATGTTAGAAATAATTTAATTGTATGGTAAGGAGATGATTTATGATGACCATTTTACCATGACAGTTAGTTTTTTTTTTCTTTTATGTTATTGCTCCTTTTAATAATAATAATGTTATTCTTAAAAATAATAAGACTAGTCATGCTTACAAGGATTCCCCACTATCATATATGCTTATGGATCATCATCCCCTCATTCCATTTCCAACTATTGTAATAAATCATATCAAGGGTTTTCCTCGTGGCACGTCTTGTGGGCGAGACAATTTACGTGCATAACACCTTATGGATTAATTATGTGGACCAGTTGTTGCTATTTCCGATGAGCTAGTATCCTTTATCATTCAAACGTTTGTTGGGTAAGTATAATTCTATTTATTATCTTCGATAGTTGGTTACAACCGAGTGGTGGTTATAGTTGGCATTGTTTGAAGGTGTCTTGTTTCCAAAGGCGGGTCCAGGATTTTGATGTGTAGGGGGCATGTGGAAAAAAGTTTTAGCATGAGCGAGTGACTACATAATAAAGGGCTTTGGGAGTAGTATGTAACCAATTGTGCTTCACAAGGAAGTGATTCAGTAGGTAATTAGTCAAAGTCAACATGATAAATACTAGTTACACATAAACATTGTCGTGGTACCATGGTAGTATCTTCAAACCAGCTCAGTATCTTTTCCTCTTTCTCGTTTTGTCTTCCGTTATGAACTTGTCGCTCCATCATCTACAATTCAAACAGTTGGTACCAAAACTTAAAGGTGGTGATAATAGACGAGTTGGATAACACGTTCAGGTAGAAAACAGATTTTTTGAAGCAATGTAAGATTTATGTATTCCCTTACACATTGAATTCGACTTCTTTCTTTTTCAATTAGATCTTTTAACCAAATCGTATTACATCTTATTTTCATGGGTATTCCAAGCTCGTACAAATGATATACCATCAATGCATATTATTAAAGTTTGAAAATAAACTGACAAAGTCAAAATACCAAAAGTTGTGTTATACCTATTTGAGAGATGATAAGCGACGGCAGGCAGCATGAACAACAAGATAAATGGCAGAACTCTGTAGTAATGATCACCAAGTAAGACCAATCCCCAACATTAGCAAAGAAAAAACACATATACAACAAGTATTACCTTTACAGATGATGGCTCCCACAAAGTGTCACCCTCACCTGTTTACAACGTATCACAACATAAGCAACACGTGAAAACATTCACAAAACCTCAGTTGAAGCTAAATGTAGCCGGCCACTTATCCTAAAAATTGGATCAATTTTGGGTGTGTTCTCTCACAAGCAAGTAAGATACCAATACGCACAATAAAATTGGCTAAAACAAGACATGGTTAAAACATTGTATTATAACAATGATTAAGTAGGCTACTTATGCATTAAAAATACACTTTTTTTAACGGCATTTATTAAAAATACACTTGCACAATTTTGATCAGTTAAGACCCGCATTAAAAATTAAATTACCTTTTGATAAGTTACGAAATTTTAAATTCTAATTCTTTACAAAATATATTGAATATTCTATTTATAATGATTTTTGATATATAACATTAATGCATATTTTTGCATTAGCAAGTTCTATATAAGTTGAGGCATTTTTGGTATATAACAATATAACATTAATGCATACTTTTGCATTAGCAAGTTCTATATAAGTTGAGGCATCTAATTGGTTATAACTAAATGAATAAAAATTAGACAAGTAGCAGTGCATAAGACATACCAAGAGCAACTGCATTTTCCTGACTTGTGTATTTGACTGAAAGAGCCTGTTCAACATACCAGCATCATATTAAATTGGTTCCATTCACAATGAACAATATTTAGGACCACAACAAAAAACCAAACGTATTAATCTCTCAAGTCCTGGAAAAATAAACTCAACTTAAAAAATCTGAAAAAACCTACCCGAATTGCTTCGGCAAATGTTTCCATATTTAGTTTTGAATCTGCGTCTTCTTCACGGTTTGCCTCACTGCATACATACTTGATTATTTTGTCCTGCAATAATAACAATAATAATAATAATAATAGAATCATTAAACCATAAACATAGCGTGTGTGCGATCACTTTCTAATAAGTACATAACGTACATATAATGCAGAACCACCAGCAACTAATGCGTTTTCCTTCATTTCAACCCTCACTCCCGGGATCATATCAAGAAAATACTCCTTTGCTTCTTCAACAAGCTATTATAAAATCAAGATTACATAATCAATATTGAATTATTGATTCCACATTAATTTGGTATAAAACAGTTCTTTTTGGAAATGTAATGAATACTCTAGATCAAATACCAGTATACTGATCTTTTTTAAGAATAGTTTATGGAAAGAACCTTGTCTTCTTCACAAAGAACAATAGTGGTCGCCTTGCCTTTAGGACATCCACTAAGTATGCCAAACATTTCATTTTTAAATTTCTTATGCTCAAAACGCTTGCAAGTCCCTACACGCTTTTCCAAGTACTAAAAGTACATTATATACTTTAGATAAGTTAAACAAAACATGCAAATACTAAGAATATCAATAAACATATAGTTTTATTTGAAAGTAGAAGGGGATTACTATTTTTGGTTGATCTATATGGTTGCCCGATTTCCTTAAAGCAAAAGTTGCAGCTGCAACACGATCTAGATCATCTTTGGGTACTAGATCAGCAAAATAAATACATCGCTCTGCCAATTCCTGATGATTAAAAAAGATACAAAAGTTAAATATAATAAATGAGTTTCATTGACATGAAAGAACCGATGTTAACCACCTTTTTTGCACCCTCATCAATAACTTGACATGACAAAACAATGTTGGGATGACAATTATCCAGTATATCATTCAAGCTAGCTCTGTTAATAAAAATGATAAAGTGTCAAAATCCCATGAAAAAATTATAATAAGCAAGACAAACTGATTAAAACTATATCTACCTCAAGTCCCTTTTTTTGGATTTATGAACAGGCTTGATGTTTAAGAGCAGGATCTCTGGATCCACCACCACATCCAGCTTCTTAAAATCATCAACTTGTAGTTTAAACGTGATACCTTCTACAAAAAAAGGATTCATCCATGGTACCACCAGAAACCTAGAAAAAAGAACACTTAAATGATGCATAAGAATTAAATAATTAAAAAAAATATTGTATCCTCATAACAGTTCTACCAGTTGTGTTGTCAACAATCTAGGGTGATGTTTGTTGTTTATGAGTGAGGGGCGATGTACAATTCTTTTTTCAAACACAAAAACCGTTTGTTTTCCAACTCTTCAATCTTTGACAACAATTATCTCAAAACATTATACAATTAATCACATACCTTTGATCCATATCTATATCCACCTCTAATCTATATCCATATCCATATAAACAAATATATATATATATATATATATATTCTACATTATAAAGCATATCATCCTTCAAAATTTATCAAAAAAGAACTTAATTAACCCCAAACTACCCCTCTTCTTTATTCATTAATTTAAATATCTCTCACTAATATATCTATAATACCCTTTATGAAATAATTTTACAATATCATCACTCAAACCTTAATATAACTAGTCCAATCCCTTTTACATCAGTTGTTTTTACATTAATAACCACACTGCCGCCGTATTGCGCGGGTCCCTTCAAGTATATATTAAGTTTTAAAGTATTTTACAAAAAATTTAACATCATACAATCATACCTTAATATTCTATAAGTTTTAGAGTCCTTTTTAGGTTACCATCAAAAATCAAAGAATTTTTCAACAAAATATGCAAGCATACAAATCACGCAAAATCTCAAATATATTTATATAAGGGAGAATTGCATATATCCCCAAAATTACAATCAAAATTATAATTTTCCTTAACTTAAAACTTAAATAACAAAAATACCCATTAATTTCTTTAAACACACAAATTTACCCCATTTATATCTATTTCATCATATAAAAATAATTTATGACCATTGTACCCTTTTCTTTTATAAACTTCAATTTAAGCATCTGCTACCTATATTCCACATATGCATAGCGAGATTTCAAATTGATCAGCAACAAAAAAAGAAAAACCACGAGCATAAGTGTACCATATATTGCAGCAGTTAAAACTAGAACTTAAGCCCACCAAATTCACATGAATTCCAATGAACATCGATATAATGACTTAACAATTACAGAGCATATCAAAATCCATAAGTAACTCAATAATATGACAAATCAAAATCCATAATGTTTAAAACCAAATGTTCCAAAAATCCACCAAAAACAACTAACAATAACACTTATGAGAATCTATGACTTCTAAAACTAAATGTTTACAGGAACATCCATTTAGCCCTCTAATAACTAAAAAAGCCACCGTCATTATAACATTAAAATCATTCCTCTTATTTGGCCACTTTAAAACTCATAACTAAAACATCATGATCGAAGACATAAGATAAGCATGACAATTTATTATTAAAGAAGAAGAGGGGGAAAAAACTTACATCACCGATATACAGTTGTTGTGATCAAAAGCAATATGAGAGAATTGGAAAACTTAATTAATTGTAGATAGAACCCAATTAACTAGAAGAATAAATGGAGGCATTATTTTGGCGCCCAATTAGTAGAGGGTATAAGTGTCTATCCATAGTCAAATATAAGATTGAGTATTTTGTTAATTAGGTTTTAAATTGGGGAAATTTGTAATTTAGATTGTAATTTTGGGGTTATATGCAATTCTCCCTTTATATAAAAAGATAAATAAATAAAAACGAGAAGGAAAGTGTGAAAAACCAAGATTTTGTTAAAGGGCATGTACCTTCTTTACTTCAATCAGGTCGAATCCATCTTCAAAATCAGCTAAACTTGAATCAAAAGGACCAACATAGTCATCATCATCATAATCATATCCTGAAGCATGGACAACACCAACAAGAACGTCTGCTACACGTTGTCGTGTCTGAGAAGATCTAAACAGCTTTTTCGGGTGTTGTTTGGCATAGTATTTGGATAGTACATCTTTCATGCGAAAATCTTCTATACTTTCAGTTGATCGATTGATCTCCTTAAAGACCTGTAACATAATTTTGAGCTTCACAATTAGATTATGATGGTGATGTTAAGTTTAATTTTTAAAAAGAAAGTACAGATTTGAATCTACCTTATGACAAACAGTTACAAAAACTTCCTTGATTAATTGAAGAGAAACAGCACGTTCTTTTAAGCTTTTGGCACCTTTTACAAGCTCATTCTTGAGAAAAGGTATTATAACTTCCTGCCACCAGATATATATATATATACATACATATGAATAATAGTTGATTAAAGTTAATGGAAACAGGGATATTCGTGTTCCTCATCGTAATATAATGTGTAGCCTTGTTGACGCTGATTATGTTCAAATACCACCCAAATTCAATAAAAACAAAAATATTAATATTAGTCAATAATATACGTAATGAGTGGGTGATAATGCGGAGGCCGTATTACCTTAAACATTTCCATTATCGATCACCAATATATGAAAGGCTGTCTCCTGTCCTGCTTTATCAACACGACACTTAGAATATATATATATATATATATATACACACATACAGATATATATTATGCACGAATGAGTTGAAGCATATATAAATCTTTAACCTGAAATTTGATTCAACCGAAAGAAAGGAAAAGATAATTTGAAACCCTATGGCCGCCTAATTTAACAAATCGCTCACAACTATATCTATATCTCTATATCGACTACCAATATACTGATCAATTTCAACATGGAAAAGGGTTGTTGACCGATTTCAAAGTGGGCCAAAAATGGAAAAGTATTGTTATGGGCTTAATAATAAAAACACAAAAAGCCCATTATTTTTAAATGGATCAGCATATGCAACCAATACAGATTCGAATGGGTATTGGAGTTTTAAGAAATATACCTGTATTTTTCGGGGGAGATATAGGTGTATAAAGAAGTGAAGACGGTACAACATCTCAAACCAAAAGATACCATGTCTGTTGAAGACGGTATCTCAAACCAAATCTACCATGTCCGAAGGCGGTATCTCACTAAATAAACTGTAAGACTACCATGTCTGAAGGCGGTAGCTCCAAACCGAAATCTACCATGTCTGAAAAAGGCGGTAGTCCAAACCAAAATCTACTATGTCTGATGAAGGCGGTAGATCAAATCAAACTAAAATCAAAAACTACCATGTCTGAAGAAGGCGGTAGTTCAAATGAAAACTCAAAACTAATCCAACTTGAATATTGGTGATCCCACTATTCAACTTGAGGGGAGTATTAGAAAGAAGAGAATTTTGGATCAGCTCAAATTGTCATATCCAAAATTAGAAGATCTCGACTTAGGCAACACTCAAAAGATCAAGACGGTTTTCAACTATGATTTTGTTTTTATAATTAGCTCTTAGATTTCTTGTATAAATTGGGGCCTTGATAAGTTGTAATTCATAACAAATTAATCAATAAACTCCCTTTATCATATTCTATTTGTTATCTTAGGCTTTTCGGTCAAAATCGGTTTTTGATTGCGTTGAACAAACCCAGTTTCAGTTTGGAACTGGTTTTGACTTTTGAGTATACTAACTCGTTTTAAACACTTAGAGGGTGCTTGGTTGAGGGTATTATGGGGTGGGTAATGGAAATAATTATCATTAATGGTTCTTGGTTTGTTATTCACTAAGTAATCATTACCCATTACCATATAATACTCCATTCCTCACTAAATTGAGGGTAATAAAGCTAGGTAATGAATGACCTCCAAATTAACCTCATTTTTATATAACTTCCACACTCACTTCCGAATTCATATTTTTATGTAACTTCCAAAAATGACTTATGACAATATTTTAAACTATCTAATAAAATATAGAGCATAAAACACATACTTTAATCATGATTAAAACCAACTACGTGTCATATAAGATCGATATATGGAATACATTATAGTTTAGTTATTATAGTCATAGATAAATGTAATTACTATAATGTAATGTCTTAACATAAATGTGAACATTTTTAAATTAAATTCCTTTTAATTTTTTTTAGAGGAACAGTTTTTTTTTTTTTTTTTTTTTTTTTATAATATGAGATGTTAGCATTTTATAAATATTTTTTAGATTAACTAGTATTTAATTGATTTACATTTATAACCAAGCAACATTAATAATTAAAAGAATACTAAAAAATGCTCATTATATTCCTTGGCATTCCCTTTGCTGAACCAAGCATCCCCGGACTTATTAAATGATAAGCTGTTTAACAAACATTTTCATAGTCCATAACCAAACTTTGAAGCCCAACCCAAATCCTAGACTATATCCTTACCCAATCAAAATAGACCATTGTCACCATGGTTGCTCTTGTAGCAACATAACACCGTATTTATCTCTATCTATCCTCCATAGCTGCTGGGGCAGCACCTACCCACCCCACCCTGTATGTATCGTCACTTCACCAACCCATCCATCTACGTACCTCATTGATTTTCTCATACATTCTGTTTACTGAATGAATCTTTAAATTTTTAATTTAATCTGCAGGCGGGCTTCACTACATTGGAATATAATTAAAATAATCAAATGGGTCCTCTTACTTTAGCCATTCACTCTAATAACTCAACTTCTTCTTCATCAGGTAACTTTCTACGTTTTACTAATATTATAATATTAATATTACTTTACCCAATATTGGTGGCATATAATGATAATACATTTTTTTTTTTTTTTGTGTGTGTGTGAAATTTAAGTATTGTTACACAATAAATATGCATGTTTTGAATTGCTAAAAAGAGATTATTATTATTATCATTATTGTAAGTCTCAAGCCTCTCATTGCGATTTTGTGAAAAACCCAAAAAACTTGGTTAAAATAGTATATATTGGTTACTCAAGTAATTTCTCTTAGTAGTATATGATGTAGGTATTGAATGAATATAAATAAGTGTACTTGAAAGAATAATCTTATTGTCATGTTATATAGTTTGATTATGAATTTTGATTATTTTTAAAATAGTTCAGGTCTCCAATTCTAGCATATTCCTGATGTAATTTTTTGCTGTTTCAGTTTTGTCTTGGTTAGTGCCATTTATATCATGGTTCTTGTTTGAGCAGGTGTGTGGTTTTGCAGATGTATCAAGTGGGAAATCACAAACATTGAAGTTGATACCGAAAAAATCTTTTGCATCAGTCAGCATAGGGGAAGAAAAGCCGTTTGATTTCTTACGAACCTTAATTGGCATGTCTCGATTTTTTTTTTATATAACTATTTAGTTAAATCTATCTTTATATTGTCTATTACCATTTAGTTAGAACTGTTGGTGATCTCTGCATATTCAGTTTAAACCACGAGACGTCTTACCAAAAGAAAAAAAAAGACTATTGATGCACCTAAGTTAGCAACTATATAGGCATATGCATAGAAAAAAAAAAGCAGTTCTCATTATTCTCATGATTAGTGCAGACGGTTTTATAGCGGGAGGTACAGCTGGAGTTGTCGTGGAAACAGCTTTATATCCAATTGATACGATTAAGACGAGACTTCAGGTAGGTTCAATGTCCGAGTTTGTTGTACATGACTTAATAATTGTTTGTTGTAGCGTCAATATCTACGGATTTGTCTATATCTGAGATAAATAAATAATAACGTAAAGGGTTATTCTGATCAACGTTATGTTATCACTGTAGGCAGCCCGGGGTGGCGGAAAAATTGTTCTCCAGGGGCTATATTCAGGATTGGCTGGAAATCTTGTTGGTGTTTTACCGTAAGGATATTTAATTTTGATGTGTTTCCACCTTTTTCCAGTTCAGTGTTGCTTACTAGTTTGCTTAAAACCTATGATATGTGTTTATGTGTATATCATTTTGTCTATTTACTTGTATTCTTACCATATTGGATTTTCTAATTTGAATATAGGGCTTCTGCCTTGTTCGTTGGCGTTTATGAACCTGCAAAAAAAAAACTGTTAAAGATGCTTCCTGACAATCTTAGTTCTGTTGCGTATCTGGTAAGGCTTATTCCATCTACATTTTGTGAAATGTAATAGATGCGGTGGGATAAAATGTAAAGATTTAGAATTCGGAGATAGGGACAAGTGTGACACATATGTATCCTGTAAAGATGCATCCCAGATGGAAGCGGAAAATAAGCCTTCTTGTTAATAGCATTTTCTTTTTAGTTTTGTGAACTGTGATGCCTTTGTATGTCTACTATAAAGGTTTGTGCAATGTTATGTAGACATCAGGTGCAATTGGAGGAATTGCTGCATCTCTTGTACGCGTTCCAACAGAGGTACATAGAATTTTTTTATTTTTTTTGGGGTTGCAGTATGCAGGTTGGATAATGTAAAAGTGGGTTTGGGTTATAATGGGCAGGGTTGGGTTAGGCTTGGCCGGCCACTTACATTTTTTGTCCATTTTTGAGAGCTTTTTACGTGATTAATTATTTAATTTTGGTAATACAGAACGTTTAAGGACGTTGTAAGCATTTCAATACAGCATGTTATTTTTGACCCTTCTAATTAATCTGACACGTTATTATCTATATTTGACCTGTTAATAATAGAGTACAACCTAAATTAACCCGTTTCTATATAATGGGCTGAAACTGCTAGCTTTAATGTTGTTGAATATATCCCTCTCTCTTATACTGCTTTGCCAGGGTCTACTTTGCTGTTTCAGCTTTTCATTTTAATTTGACATATAGGTTGTAAAGCAAAGAATGCAGACTCGTCAATTTGCCTCAGCTCCTGATGCAGTCCGGCTTATTGTTGCCAAGGAGGGTTTTAAAGGTCTATATGCGGTATGCACCTCTCTAAACATCTCTACAACGACTAACGTTTTGCTGTACTTTCCGTAAATTCTAGCATCATACATTTGCCTATTCCTTGAAAATTGAAAACTTTGACTTCACTTTTGGTTATAATGTTTTGACTATTTGTCAAATGCCTAAAGTACTGTTGAATGAGGACAAATAATAAGTTCTTTCAGACCCAAATCAACCCCTCCAGTTACAAGTAATTCATTAAGTGCAAATAGGTAAGGTTAACTTGAATCTTGCTAAAAATGAAGATGCTATATTTTATGGAACAATCCAAGAAGGAAAGTTTGCATTGGAAGGAAAGTATGCATTTTATATGTGTATTGCATGTATTTAGTTAATGGTATTTGAAAGTGATACATAATCGAATTCTAAAATTTTACATGCAATAACTTTAGGGATATGGATCATTTCTCTTGCGAGATTTGCCTTTTGACGCTATCCAGTTCTGTATATATGAGCAACTTCGGATTGGCTACAAGTGGGCTGTAAGTGACCCTTATATTTTAAATGCATAAATACATAGTTATCAAATTGTGTGTTCACATCATAATAATCCCAACATTATTCTGGTTTAAATGCAATTGTTTAACTGGTTTCAAATTTCTGCCAGGCACGTAGAGACCTCTACGATCCTGAAAATGCAGCAATTGGTGCCTTTGCTGGTATTTATGCTTTTCCAGTTATTTTCCATGCTTATCCAAAGTTTCATGTTTTATCACATCAGAATTCTGATACTTGCGTTTAGAATATGATCCTATTAGAAAAGTGGCACTTCCATTGTACATGGAACATAAATCTATTTAACAGGCTGCTTCATAGTTCCTCAAAATTTTCATGATGTATGTTAAATCTTTCAAATAGTCTCCAATAATATGACTAAATAAAGAAATTTAGTGGTGGTAATACTAATGACTAATGCATACATCAGGAAATAAGCAATTCTACGACGGAACTCTGTATGATACTTATCACGAAAGTTATATTTACATACCTTTACAGGTGCACTTACCGGAGCTATAACGACTCCACTTGATGTCATAAAAACTAGGTTGATGATTCAGGGATCAGCAAACCAGTACAAAGGAATAGTTGATTGTGTGCAGACAATCTTGAGAGAGGAAGGACCTCCTGCCCTTCTTAAGGTCTGTGATCTTTATCCCATCAAAAATAAAACTAGTAAATTTGTTGGGTTACAGGTAAAAATTTTTTCTGTTTGAATGATTTTTATCTGATTACCCTAAACACTTCCTGTCCAAAATTACCAGATCCTTTATTATTTCAATATCAATACATTTTTTTAAAAAACTAATCATAGTTTTATGCAGCAAAATTACAGTTTAGACCCTCAACCAAGACCCTCAACCAGTTTACCTTTTTTCTTTGAAGCCATTTTTACAAAAAATGTACCTGTTTGACTCGTTACTAAGAAACTACTACATAAACATTGTATGCCCTAAGCAGCACATTTAGGCAATCCCCCCACTGTCCTTTGAAAACTGCAATGGTTCTCTACAATTACATACTTCCATTTTTTATACTAATAGTAGGTAGTTTTGCACACTTCATCATCATTATATACAATTTATTCATTAGAGTTATTCGTCTATTGTCATCAATACAAAAAATGGTCTTTGGATTTGGGTCAAATGTTTATGATTCAATTTAAGTAATCAAACTTTATATAAGACATTTTGTTGAAAAGATGGCACCTGTTGAATTGTATAGGGTATTGGGCCACGTGTGCTGTGGATAGGAATCGGAGGTTCGATATTCTTTGGTGTTTTGGAAAGAACAAAGAAAATCCTTGCCCAACAATCGCTGCAGCCATCTAATCATCAAACTACTGAGCCCCCCAAGCAAGATTAAGATGACAATTTTGTATACCCTCGTTGCTAGATTATGGGTGGCTGTTTATACTCGAGCTTTTATGTGAGAATGAGCCAATAATATACAATTCTCATGTGTATGCCAATAACATAAACTTTTCAGTTATATCAGTAACAGCATGTAATGCACAACTGCAGGAGCTAATGCTATTTGTGGGTACTGTGTGTGTGCTAGAATTAATTGGTAAGAATTAATCTGTAGTCTGTTAAACATAGGTTTATTGAGCAATACCTTGTTTTACATTCCTTTGACACATAGATCATTAGCTGTGAGATGTCCTACGACGAATGCCTTAAACCTGCTTTGGATTGATATAATTGAGGACAGCACCAAATATGCTGAACCATATTACATGTAACCTTGGTCTTTGCAGGTACAGCTAACATTTCTATGTAGAAGGGTAACGTAGCAAAGCGCACCATAATCTTGTATGTTTTTAAGATTTAAAGAAATTGTACAACCGGCACTAAATGCTACAATGTACATTTGTTACAAAAAGAATTATACACCAACTAAACACAAATAGACACTCCCTCAACCAAAGACACACCTAAACAATCGTCACAAACATTTTCCTCTGTCGACTATATCTGTGTTTTCCTGTGAGCGAATGCCGCCCTCTAAAAGGTCAAAAAAAGTGATGCATCAAAACTCCAAATCTAATCAACTAACCTTTTTCCCGGCAAAATTTTCCACCACCTTACAGATTGTAGATATTCTACTTTTTTACATTAATGGAAGGTAGGCGCCACCATGCCCTTTCCTCAACACAAGGGGCCCACCATTGTCAGGAACTCGATCCAATGCTTTCAAGCAGCCATTAATAATATCCGTGAATCCTGTAGCTACTGTTGCCAACTGCAATCTCAGCCGTAGATCCCTTGTCCTCTTTAGTAAACATCTAAATGATCTTTCTAGATACTTTGCCCACTCAGCAGGTAACCCTCCACCTGTCAGCCAAACAGAGAACTGAGACTGATCCCCACGGGCTGCCACCTCAGCTCTATAGAACCGTGCGATTTCGGCAAGCATGGTGGGATGAAGAGGGAGGACTGCCACAAACTCTGCTACAAACTGCTCAGTAAGCTCGGGTTTTAACATCTGATTCCAGAGAACCAGCGCCCACTCACCAGGCTGATTCAGCCCATATGCTTCAGCAACAATTAGGGCTTCTTGAAAACGGGATTGTTCCACAAGAGCCCGTCGTGCATTGGTAGCAGATAAACTGAGCCACTGGAAATCGGGCATCCGAATCTGAAGTAAAACGAGAGATGCACTAGCACAAGCAGCACGGGTTTTCTTACCAGCATCAATGGAAGAATGAACTTCAGCAGCTTCAATATAATACCTCATCGAATCCAAGAGGTCTTCTGTGTGATCCTTATTGTAACGATGAAACCACATGTGATATGATTGTTCAGCCCGTGATTCGAGTAGGGAAGCTGTTTCATGCTTCATATCAAAGTGATTATATACCTGAGGTGGAAGTAAATAACATATCACTGACAGACTGCTATTATGTATATAGATGTGTTGTAGTATGCTAATAAGTCAATTTCACCCGTTTATCAACTAATACACCAGTTTGAGGTGTGCTTTATCTCAGGATCAGATGAGACAAATACAAAGGGGAATGGGTCAGATGAGACAAATTTCAAGACAACTAATAAAAATTCTGACAATTTATTGATGAAAACTTGTAAAACAAAAGATTGTTTTGGGTCAACCTGACCCAGCCTGTTTTGATCAGTATAAACTCTACCCTCTTTGACGCGTTACCCGACCCACCCCGCCTGCCCAGATCGCATCTCTATTAATGGCTTATGGATAGATCACATACCATGGCAAATGCATCGAGATCATTAGGGTTGAATTGCTTGAGTGATGTGAGAACAGCCATACGGAATCCGCTGACAGCCTGAGTGGTGCCAGTGTGAGTGTCAGCGGCAGCTGAGTATTTCTGAAGGAGAAGTTCCAACTGCCCATTTTCAATAAGAATTCCAAGAATAAAATTGAGGGCATGAAAATTTCCAACTCCTGTTATTAGGCGGGCCAAACATGGGAAATCGCCTTCAGAAACATATGCATCTACTCTGGTTGCTGCTAGGGCCACAAGAACATCAACACCATCAAGGCAAGCGGACGACTTGTAGAAGTGGTGTGATAGAATAAGAAGCTCAACCTGAAAAGGAGAATATGTTAATCAATACTTAATCACACAACAATGATATTGTCTACCACCGTTACACACGTCATATAAATATATGAGATGAGCAAACACATGGTGACTAGAGGTGGCAAGATTGGCGGGTGGGTAACGGGTAAAAAAGAGGCATTTACAATTAGAACATGCCAGCGATGATTGAGTTGAGCCAAAAATTTCATTTTGTGCTATTTGATATTTCTTAATAAATAAACAGTGTAGTAATTGTTATTGAAACTAAAAAAAATTACAATAACAATACAAGTCTTTGAAGCGAATAACTTAAAAGGTTCAAAAACTTGGGGAATTTTCAATAAGTTCACCATTTAGCTAGCTCGCTTTTTTTGAGATAAAATACAACCTAAATCGACCCAGTCATTAGTAAATGGGTTGCAAATTCCACTTTTTAAGGATGATGTTTATGATGAAACCGATCTCAAGCCTCCCATTCTTTCCCAAGGAGCAGTTTAAACTTCATATCATCATATAAATTATTAACTCTAAAAAAAGAATCAGATGGGAGTTTCTCTAACAAATTATCCAGCAAGATAAGAGTACCTCACACGCATGTGGTATTTCCTGTCCAGTAATCACTAAACGCATCAAAGCATGACCGATTTCTGATTCTGACGGACACAGCTCAGCCCACTTCAGGAAATCAGAAAATCTCCACAATAAAGGGGCAGGGCCTTCCTCCTTTTGAGATTCAATATAACCACCACGATGTGCAGCTAATAACCCCTGAATAAGGAGGATAATCTCATCAGTGATTCATATTCGAACATCGAAACCTACAAAAAACTAGTGAACTGGCGAGTAAATTAAATTGCACCTTTAAAAAAGATTCTGCAAGGATCTGAGCAATACTACCAGCTGGCATGGAATGAGTTTGAATTAAGAGATATGCTTCCTCGAACGAGTCTTGCGCCTTAAGAGAAAGCAGTTGTAGCAGTTCAATGGGAGTCTTATCAAATGCCTCTGAAAATGAAAGACCCAAAACATTCGCAGCTTTCACCACAGACATTAATCTTTTACACAATCCACGCCCTTTACCATCTACGAAAAAGGTCGTCAAACTTTCCAATACCTAAAATTTCACAAAATTGACCCTCAGATGTTATTGTCAATATTTAATCAAATGCATGAAAAGTAATTAAGTGTGGAACAACTTAAGAACTCGGTATTAATATGGGAAATACTAAATTTTAATGTGAAAAGATGAGTAACGGGTTGAAATATCACAAAAAATTCTTTTGAGAATTAGTTCACAAGTTATTAGTGTTGGATATGATTAAAAATATCAAAAGTATTACAAAAACAACCTAAAACTGTCAAATAAAGCTATCTAGGAGGTTTTATGTGTTAAAACAAATTTAGGAAACAAACAACTTGTTTGGACCCACACGGACCAACACAACCATTTCCTCTTTAGTTAAAGATAATGTTTAACCCCTCCTAAGAAAAGAAATATCAAAATCAACCAACTTATAAGTAGTTAAAAGGTTTACAACGTTATTTCATTAGTACCTGCATTGGATCAACAAGTTGATTGTCAACTGGTAGGTTGTGCGACTGAATTACAGAACGCACTTCATCATCTAACATGGAAACCGTTACTTTGTTGCTAGGAGTTGAGATAGCTGCAAGCTTCAGCGCTGCATCCACAAGAGTGAACTCTGATGGTAAATGTGACGGAGATAGCTTATGCTGGAGCTGCCTTGCAGCTGATATTTGCCCAAACTCCAACAGAGAAAGAACTGCCCTCTCCAGCTCAGCAGGTCCAATGCTTTCTTCCCACCTTGACAAGGATTCCATTCGAGAAGTATCTTCAGAATCAGCAGCTTTTTCAACATCAACAAAAGGCTTTCGTGATGGCACAACGCCTTTCGCCCTACGTTTTGATTTTGTGTTTGCTCCTGAGCTACTAGAAGTGGCTGCATCTACGAGATGTGGGCTTCTTTTATGTGCCAAATTATGGTCTCTCTCGTTCCTTATCTTCACTGAGTTAATATGATTGTCCATTTTTGATACAATACTTGCAGTATGGTCTACAATACTTGATGCCTTTCCATATCCCACTTCTCTACTGGGATTGTTCAGGGTCAATCCCCCTTCACTCTTGACTTGAGCTTCTGATTCTACTGCCAATAGCCATACTCTAGTTTCAAGTTCCCTCAGAAGATGTAGCGGGTACACTCTGGATGAATTACAATATATATTAAAAAGAAAATCTAATATGATAAAATCAGTAAAATGTAAAAACTCGTAAAATGAGTGCACATACGGAGCAGACTGAGTAATTGTCCCACTTAACCACTGGAGAGAAAGAAGCAACAATTCA
Source organism: Erigeron canadensis (assembly GCF_010389155.1). Lineage (NCBI taxonomy): Eukaryota > Viridiplantae > Streptophyta > Magnoliopsida > Asterales > Asteraceae > Erigeron > Erigeron canadensis. Next base: position 33,166,655 of record NC_057761.1, on the reverse strand, counting down.
TGCAGTTCCTTAGGCGGAAGATCTTTGTCCACAGCTTCCGCATGTTTCAGGAAAAATAATCCGGCCTTCAAGCCAAAAAACCACAATTTGTTACAAATTAAATTAACGTGTTGCTCACTAACATATATGAGTAGTATATTAAGCATTAACAATATAGGTGTCAGATTCGACCCATTTACTCATAAGTGGGTTTATTCAGATTAAATTTTATCTCTAACAAGTCAAATGGGTAAGACAAGCTCAAAAGGAATAAAAATGACCAACATTTTACTATAATGCATAAAACCTCTAAACCACTTCAATAGATATTCTGGATCTTTATTGAGATGATACTTATACAACTATCTTGGACCTATATATATATAAACTTTAAAACTTAGGGAAAAATAGTGTTTCAGTGTCGATCCGAATGAAACATTTTGACATGTACAGCAATATTACCCAATCTTGAGCTGTCTAATTTGTAACCTCTAATCAACAACAATCTTAAGTTATAGGAAGTTACAAAAATACCTGAAGCGGAGGAAAAGCATGCCTAAGAAAGAGCATCTGGCAGTGGCCCCATAGTGCAACCCTCTCTTCAGGGACATCCCAAAGAAACTCTTTCCACTCTGCCACCATTGATTCAGCCTATTGAATCAAAGATTAGACTTCATATGATAACAACAAATATATCAAAGGTTACAACAATGGGTACAGATAATCCTATGGCTTCCATGTTGTGAACAGTACCTGTGTCTCAGTCACGTGATGTCCAGCTGACTTCCAAGTCCCACCACTAGCCTCCAACTGTTTGGCCCAATTGCGTGCCTGGTCCCAGTGCCCATTTGTTTCCAAGGCAGTTAAAAGTGAATCATCATCCAAAGATTCATTCCCTAGATGTAAAATATCATCTTTACGTAACAAAGGCTCTGCTAAATTAATCTTCCAATACATCCTTCGGTAGTTTGACATGGCATATCCCCCATCACCAAAGTCGGTGGCGGATAGTAGTTGCAATAAGCATCTTTTTTCATATGGAGATGGACATGTCATAAGCATTGCATCAGAAGCTTTCTCTGCAATGGAACTTACCCACGAACTCCCAATGCACCCATCTTTTCCAGAAGTTGTTTGTATGCTGGGATGTTCTTCCTTAATTCTTGCAGAAAACGACCCTAGATGAGCAGAAGCTTCCGACAGACGCATCTGGGAGAATGCCTGAATCCAATTTTTTTTAGAAAAAAGAGCCAGTACATGATCACCGAGTGGTAACTAAAACTCAAATGCTAAACAGAGGAAAGACTTCAGTCTATTTACATATAAATGGGTTGACTCGATTCATTCTTGATGGGCCAAAGAGATAGAAATAAGTAAAGTTTTGAAAAAATGGTCAAACAGGTCGAAGGTTGTGTATTTTTATTGCATAAAAATAAAACCCTCCAGATATTCTACTAAAACATTATGCTACTACTTACTAAAGATTGAGATTATGGGAAAACCAAAATGATTTTGGGCAATCCAACCTGCTTCACCTCATACAAAGACTACCCTTTTGACCAAGTACCCAACACCAACCCCAACCATACTGCCATATCTAATATTTAAATTGGAGTTCTGTTAAAAACCTGAAGAGCACGGACGAAGGGCAGTAGTGAGCATGATGGAAGGAACATTTCAAAAGCTCTTAGCAAAGGAAGAAATAGACGTTGCTCACAAAGTATTGCAACCATTTTGGATAAAGAGGTAAACACTTTATCAGATTCTGTTGAAATTTTATTCTCATCGGCCATTTCGTTGCTTTCTTCTCCAGAAATGATATTTTGGTCAATGAATATGCTAGTGTTGCTGGAAGCAGTAGAAACGTCAGATCCTTTTGAAGCTAATGTATCAACAGGCTCGGATTCCATTAGCCGCCTACGTTTGGGATTCCTACGGTTATAATGAAGTGTTTGGGCTCTAGCAGTCACCGGCAATAGATTGTTAGCTTCCACAGCTGCTGCAACATTACTGGATATCTGAGATGCAATATCATTCACCTTGATAGATGATGTTTCCCTAGGAACAAAACTCAATGTTAATATAAGATTTTAATCTAGGTCACTGCAGAGCCCAAAAGCACAGAGCTAAGAAGATACTGTAGTTATGACACATAACTTTTAAGAATATGTTCGCTAACCTTGCTGCTGTTATCTCTAGCCAAACTGTTAAGCAGCATAATGGAGATACATCTGGAAAACATGAAGCAACTGTTGCTAAAACTGACCAGCACAAATCCTTTGCTTTTAACAAGAGGGTCTCTCCAGGATTTTTCTGCTTCTCACAATCAGCTATGATACCAAAAAGTTCAACAGGAATGTAATCATTATCTTCCATAAATGAAGATTCATTCTTTTTATTTGTGCTACTGGAGTTTGAGGAGGAAGGGGAGTTTTTTCGTGACTGCATTCCTTTGAGAACTGTTGAAATATGAACCTTAAGACAAGGATCACTGAACTCCTTCGAAGCCTGTAATATAACACCTATGATCAAAGGGATGACAACTTGAACCATTTATTTATAAATAGCTCTATTCCAGGTTATGTTTTATCCATAACAGGTCAAACTGTGAAAGGGGATAAAACAAAAGGAGAAATGCTAGGTTGACAAACAAATTACAAATAAAATTGTACAACAAATCTTCAACCAATCAAATCAAGTTATTTTTTCTCTTTCTTTTTTCTCTCTCTTTGTTAATTGGTTCACACCACATGCCACATGTGTTTGTAATCATTTGTTTGTAAATTGTTCGTAGATCTAGCATTCCTCAAACAGAAAAACCTAGCCTAGTAAGAAATGGACTGGAAGGTCAATAAGGCTAAAAGTCACCCAAGGTGTAACTTAAATCTATAAAGCCTCCTATCATTTTGATTACAATACAAAATAGATTAATATTTTTAATGTTATTTCTGTTCAAGAAAAAAAAAATTGTAATGTTATTTGGCACACTAATTATTTATAGAGCTCCTTATAATTTGGAGAAAAGCCTTTTGGGTCAACCCAAACTAGCCCGATGGTTACAAACACCCCCCACCCCCCCGGGACGGGTCTTGCCCATTTTTTCACCACAACATAAGACAAAGGGACCAAGAAACCTACCACTTGAATGACAGTGTCAAGAGGATGTCCTTCAATTTGAGCCTCTGACAGAAATCCAACCTGAAAAAATAATGCCAGTTTATACTTTCACGCACAAAGTGGTTAGGATAATGAGTAAACACATTAGCTTAGGTATTATAGTACCCAGTCATTGTCTTTAGCTAACACTGCCAGATATTTCGTGCTCATGGTGATCTGATGCATTCTACAGAAATCTGTAACCAAACTCCAGTGCTGACTTGCAGCTTTTTGCTGTGACCTTAACTCTGCTCCATCACCATTTCCACTCATTAGCCAAGATCCACATGTTTCTCCACTAATCAGTGATGGGAGACTTGCCTTCTCCAAATTCTGAAGGACAAGCACAAGTGCTCGAGTGGCTTGTTTCTCTTTATCTTTTTCTTTCACAATGCCAGTATTATAATTTTTCAAATAATATTCGGCCAATGCTCGAGCCAGAGAACCAGTTATATCATCTTCAAGAGATGTTGAAAGAAATGTGGAGCCCTTAAATGAAGGTTGCACAGATTTGTCGGTATAATCAGCAGATTTAGAGAAAGAAGATATTCTCCTCAGAGCTGCAATGTCCACTTGAAGCATGGTGGGAGATAATCCACATAGCTCTAAAAGAAAAGCACAAGAAGCCACCAACACAGAATCTTCAAAATGCATAACCGCAAGAGGCATGACCTGCACATAACCAGCACCACAAGGTTATGTAATTAAATAAAACGAGAGTAATGGACCAAAGATGAAGATTATACGAGCAGTGATCTCACAGATGAAAGAAGAGACTCTTCCTCTTGTGTTATTGGAGAAAGTAGAGTATGAACATCAAATTGAATATTTGATTGCTCATTTACAGATGAATCTGACTGCAGTCGACGTGTTTCAAAATCGAATTTCAGCTTTTTCACCCTCAGAGAAAGGAGATGTATAAAAGCTGCCAAGGCACGACCACGATGCAGGTGATGCTCAAGCCCAAGTCCAGATCCCTGAAACAATATGAAAGGGGTGAATATAGGAGACCACCAGTGAATACAAGTGCAAAATGTCCAAAACCCTAGCAGCTAGCAATCACTTGACAACAAACTCTTTGTTCTGGTCAAATTGCAACGCTTCTTTCCAGCAGATACATTTATGAGATATCAGTCGACAAAAATACTTTTGGTATTTATAATAATATATAACTTAGAGCTTGATATAATAAGTTATGAACCATTTACAAGCTTATTGGTCCAACATGAAAAAATAAATGTTGAAAACTCGGAAGTTTAGAACATAAATTTTGTAAATGTTCTTCATATCACTTAAATACAAAATGGAACAAAGGGTGTATATAGATGTATGTGATGCAGGCCATGGAAGTTGTGTGGGCATAGCTCAGCTCATGTGGCCAACTTCAAAGCTAGGCAAAATCAAGTTCCAGGATTGGCTTAGTAGGGTCAACTACTCTTGGGTCATATAAACTTGTATGATAATGTAGGCCCGTATATGCACAATATATATTAATAAATAGTACTTTTTGAATATAAGTGGTTTAATCTTCTTTGCTAACATGGAAAAAAAGTGAACACGCAACTACATGCAAAAGAAGAGAGAAATGACAGGATTGATGAAATATAAAATTAAATTTAAGATCAAGACGTAGTATCTAGTCCCAAACACACTTAAAAGAGAAACTAACACAATGAAAACAATGAATAAAAACAAAGTGAATCAACTGCCAGTCTTACAAATTACTAAAACATATATCAGACAATATTCCCCAAAAAGTTGTAAATTGACGGGGACACCCTTGACCCATAAGTGCCATTTTGGCATTACTCATTGTCCACCCCACAAAGAATAGCTCCAAGCAACTCCCATGGCACAGTAGGCATGCTGGAGGCAAAGGGGTGAACCCAAGACCTCCTTATTCCCAAAAGTCTCAGTGGGCCCATGTGTTTTACGGGTGAGGGACAACGTGAGCTACGCTCAATTGGTATATATTAGACAATATTATATTCAGGGTTTGTTAGTTATTGTCATCAGATATATTTGGATAATATTTATCTTTGAGTGTTCCCTATATCATGTCTTTCTATGTTTTGTATTGTAATATTAGTACGAAAGACTTCTACAAAAGAACTTTATCCTCTTTCTACTAGATCACAGTTAAGAAAGTACCACTACCCCTTTCAGTGAACCTATAGGCTTAATGAGATAGAATCAATTAATATATTAACTAGCACTCAAATCACATCTTATGTTCTTCTATTAGTGATGTGTTTTTTTGTGCTTCAAGTTGAACCGTATTAAACTGAAGGATGAAATTGTAATGATAATACTTTCCGATGTGATTAGGGTTATAATACGTGTAGTTTATATATACCACAATATTACTAATATCATCTTAGTCTAATACTCCCCTGCAAGCTAAGCGTGGGAGCGATTCAAGCTTGAAACATAAAAAAGATAAGAACCGTAAATAACAAAAAACCATAAAAAAAAAAAAAAAACACTCAGATTTAAAAGCAATGTCTTCATCTTCAAATTTTCATCAACTTCTGCTCTTCAAACATTTGATCCCTTTGGGTTTTATGGCTGATGTCTCGAGATTCCCTCCATTGAACACCTTTTCTCCCTCGTTTCCATCTCCAACTTGTATTTGTGCCGGAAAAGGAAAAGTAAATCGCTGTTGTGAGCGGTGCCGCCTTCGCATGGCGGAAGTATGTTGAATTGGGTTAATAGAAACAGTTGTGTGCTTCACCCGATTGTATACTACGGTTGTATTCTTCCGTTGGCGGCGCATTGTGGCGACAACTAGGGTTTCATATGTTTTCACAAATTGATAAAACTGTTGCCGGAACGGTCTCTATATGTTTTCATACGTTGTATAGCGGCAGATGGTGGCGGCATCCAGAAGCTTTTTATGCTTCGATGTTGGTGAGAGCGGCGGTTGCCTGTTACAATAGCAGGCTGACGGATGGGATGCGTACGGCGGCGCTAGACTTTAGCAGAGGTCAGGGTGGCAAAACTAGGCACGACTTCCCATAGAAATATAAAAACAACGAACGCAAAATTATATTGTTGTTTCCGACAAATACGAAACAAGCTAAGAATTATGGAGGGCCTCATTTAACAATTACTTATCTGTTTTCAACGGCTTGAACACACAAACCGAATTGGGATATTGGAATATACAAATGGTAACAAAGAAATGACGTAAACAATCAATTAAAAAAAGTTGACACAAACTAAAACCTCTAATTTAATTGAAGATTTCGATCAACTGCTAACAAAGAAACAAATGATAAAATATGATTATGGGAAGGAATGGTGATGAGTTTTTTCTTTCCCCTTTGAGGAAGGAGTAGCTTGTTGGAGTGTTTGTGGCTATGATACCATATTAAACTAAAGGATGAAATTGTACTGATAATATCTTGTGACGCGATTAGGGTTAGAATACGTGTAGTTTATATAGACCATGATACTACTAATATCATCCTAGTCTAATAACCAGCTTGAGATTATTAGCTAAGCACTTGAAGAATTTACTTCTTAAGCGATTACCTTGCTATCTAGAGAGCGTAGTACGGATACGATAATGAAAGTCAAGGTTAAATGTTTCACAAAGAAATAAATTATATGTATTTTTTTTTATGTTAGACTAGTAGGAAAATAAGATATAATTCTTCTATTGACTTCTTAACCACACATTTATATTGGAGGCTCAACTGTATTTGATTAGAAAAAGAACCTTTAAGTGATGTCCACAATATCACTAAAGAGAGCTAAAGAAAGAGAATGGCTAACTTCTAGATAGTGAATTTATCTAAGTGGCATGGTCCCTCATTATTGAGTTTTGGATTACAAGAATGACTAACCTCTACTGAAGAACCATATAATTCCTCTACATGTCTCTGGATAGCAGCTTCCCAGGACAACGTGCTGATCTTGGCTTGCTCATTACAATCAACATCTCTAAGAAACAAAGATTCTTCCACCGGCAATCCTGGTACAGATTGCCAACCAAGAGGACCCTGCGGTCAATGCAAGAAGATAAACAGCTATCACGTACATTTTTTTTATTTTCCTGCCCAAAAAAATGCTCCAGCATATATTGAAGAAAACATCTGACAGGCTCCATGTGTTGTGTATATGGTTCTAGAATCTATTCCAAAGGCGTAGATTTAGTTTGGAATAGGTCTATTCATGATCCTCTGGACATGCGTCAGGATCTAGGACCTTGTGTCTTTATGTGTGGGAATCCCACACAAAGCATGTAAACTTTTTATCAACTGATTACATATACATGTTGTCAGTGGTACTGTCTTCTAAACATAAAAATATATAATGAAAAACATCCTTACTATTGACAAAAGGGAATCTTGCTATCAAAACAAACCTTTATCAATATTTTAGAAGAATGGAAAATTAGGTAACTCTTACTTCAAACTGTTAAGTGGCTACCAGGCCTTTATTTTGGGACATCATAAAGCTGTACATACAGCTATCAAAAAGAAATTAAGTAGCTATCACACTATTAACCTGTACATAAAGCTGAACCAGTCTCCGGACAGCCTTAGAGACCCATCCTGGAAGCATTTGTTCGAGTGAAGTATCATGTCCAGCAGAGTAAAAGATATTGTCACGCCAGTTCAGGTAGTCTGATAAATAAGAATTTCCGAACACTGCATGCAAATAAAAGGGTCAGAAAAATACAGTTGAGCCTTAGAACCTGTTTCCTCAAGAACAGATGGTTGGATGGCAAATCGGTGGGTTCGCTAACTTTAGTACGGACCACGCGGCTGGTCAAGCAAATCAAGGACTTGCCTTGTCCATTCCATTAGTTTTATAAAGATTTAACTTGTTACATATGACTATATGAGTACAGTTATTGCAATAGCCATGCAATAATCTTAAAGCTAGTTAGGAGGTTTTATGCATTTGATACCTGAATACACCACATATAAAGTTTGACTGATTGACCTGTTCAACCAACTCTACCAGTTCCATTATTAGTTTAAATGTTTTGGCCTAATGTGTTTTTGACCCGCTTGATATTAAAAAAAAATTGTCACGATTAGACACACTTGTAGGTAAAGAGAATACAAACTGCCACCTCATTGTAAATATAGTAAATCTTTAAATAAAACAAGATAAAAAACACTTTCCTTTTGATCTAGAGCTAATATAATTGCCGATCGAATCTTGTCCAAAACATGCTGCTACAAGTGTGCGCCATAGCGTAGGAAACCGTTGCATGGCAGGCCTAAGATTCTCTAATGTACACTGAGCCGAAGAGCTGCGATTCCGATCTACACTACCAGTACTCAAGCAATCTTGAATAGGAACAGGTGCATACATTAATGTGGCTATAGCTGCCAATTCTCCTGCTCCTTCAGCAATGTCATCAACTGTATGAATTATATCATCGATTTCCACCGCACCAAGGGTATTTCCTAGAGAAAAATTATGTGATGCAATTGCACGAGCATTTGAAAATGATGCCTCATACTCATTTCCTTTGACCCTTGATAAGAGCAACCACTTTGCCCAGTGACAATCTCCCTGTGTAGACAGATATTAATATGTATATACACATACATGAAGTGAGAATGTACAAAATCCAATAAAGTGAGAAAAGGTGATAAGATGTGTTACAGTAGCTTCTAGCAAGTCGAAAAGAGGTTCACGATCTATAGCCAACTTATGGTGATCAAGGTAAAGATCAAGCAGGTATGGCAAGTTAAGTTGAATACAATGGTGCAGAAAAAGCTTATGCAGACCCTGGAAAGCAACAGTGCTGATGCCATCATCAATTTTCGCTAACGGCAACTCTGCTGACTCATTTATTGATAGCTCGGTAAAAGATAGATCACTGGAATTGGTGACAAAGCCTGACCGTGCCAGAAGACATACTATTTCCTCAGTACCCTCCCAGAATTCTTTAAGAAATATGAATTTCTTAGCGAGCTGTGATTCCAAAAGTGACTTTAACCACATGGAGCATGTATTAATTGTAGGAAATCTTAGTATTCTGATATCTGGGACATCCATGCACACAGCATCCAAGTCTTGTATAGAATATATGTAGTTTCCATAATCACTAAATTCACTTTTGTTCACAGCAGAAGTACTTGGTAAACCATCCAAACTAATTTGAAGATTTCCTAGTGATGATGAGTATGACGGAATGATATCTACAAGCCCGAGAGCTTCCTCCCAGTTGCTGTGGGATATGTGGTACTCAAATTGTGATTCCCATGAGACATTGAGATCCACAAGAGAAAGTCGGTCTAGCACTATCTGTAGAGAAAAGCTTATAAATTATTTTGGTCCGGATTAAAGATATATATTATCATGTCAATGTTAATTCATACATCAGCCAAAAGAACCAAGAAAGTATCTTGCTTGAAATCTAGAATGGAACCACCCAAAATAAGTTTCACACAATGCAGTAATGCTAGATTACTTGATTAAGAAAAGGAACCAAGAAAGTATCTTATAAAGCTTTTTCCACCAAGATTTTGCTTAGAAATACAAACGGAAAGCTCAAGGTGTGAATATTGTGAAAGACATAATCACATAAATGACAGGAAAAAGGCCAATGTGTTTCCCCTACCAAACTACTCACTCAGCCTAAACCTATACATCTATTTATAAAGTATATGTATATCCATGGTAGCACACTTAAAATGTTGAAATGAACTTACACGATCCATGATTCTCTGATCCCAAGCATCAGACCAGACTGCGGCTGCAGCCCAGTAACAATGATGGGTATCATCGTCATCAATCACCGGAACTTTCGTATTTTTGCTGATGTGCCTCCATAAACCTAACACAGCTCCATCTAGTTCACCACACTCAATCATAAGGTTATTGGATAGTAAATGTAACAGAGGCAACTTGATTTCTTCTGTTGAATTGACATTGTTCACTGCCATTATCTCAGTTTGCTGGGCATGGAATGTTCCAGAGAAACTACTGCAAGTGTATATCCCCTTTCAGAAAACAATGAAGTGTAGGATCAGATTGAGGCAACTATCACTCATTGCTAGAACTTAAAGAATACGTATAAATGGTCAATAAGTACCTCAATAAACGCTATCCTTTCCAATATCTTCATCTCATAAGGCCCAAGATATCCATAACTTTTCATCACTTCAGCTATTTGCTTTCGAAGAGATCTCCTTACAGCCCCAAAAACCAGCTGCCTTAAGCAGCTTTCCAGGTCTTCTCCAAGCTTTTGTAACGTGGTTACACCAAGTTCAATATCATCCTATTGATCGTAACAAGCGATGTAAGTTAGATTCAAACCACAAAATTTTGGTTTTACATAACTAGATTAAAGTTTTAAAACAACCACCTTTAGAAACAGATCATAGACAATAGCTCTTCCAATATCACGAACTTTCTCAAAGGTATCATTAGGGTCTTTGTTAGTATCCATATCTTCTTGACGAAAAAGATGCAATTTAAGAACTGCTAATGGAAGACGACCAGATAATAATGCATCTTTCACTATGTTTTTTTGGTCTAAATTATCTAATTCCCAACGTGCCATCATATCCTTAGGATTTTCAAATGGAATGGCACTCCTATTTAAAAAACTTGTATCTACTTGAGGAATAGACGCTCCCCGTAAGCTCTCTAACTCTGAATTGGATCTTGAGTCAACTAACTCCATCGATATCAAAGCATGCTTTTCCTGTTCATTTGTTGTTTCCAGCGATGAGGGATTTGGATCATCGTGTGGTATTTCCGAATCCACAAATTCCAATGGTTTTAAACCATCCCTCTGAGGTACATCAGAGACAAGACTTCAAAACTCGAGCACAATAACATCCGTAAAGAGATATAGTAAATTACTAAAATAACAATAGAACATACCAAGCGGGTTACAGATTTCTTAAATTTAGTCGCAAGTCTACATTGCATGTTTCTTATAATCTCCAGCAAGCGAGCGATTTCCTGTAGCCTTCTTAGATTCTCAGTTTCACTATGTTCTTTATCTGCTAAAAGCAATGGGGGAGAAGTATCTTTCATGCCCGGAATACTTCTTGACATAATTCCATTTGACATATACTGCAATGAGCCGTATCTGCGTATCATTTTGGTAGAAAAATGGGTGCCCAAAGACAGAAGCCTGAATCACAACTTATATAGCATAAGAAAACAGGGGATACAGAAAATAAGAGGAATGGATACACTAGATGGCACTTAAAACTATAACCAACAAAAAGCACATAAACATTAGTTGGAAAAACAATAAATTTTCCATGGACATACTCAAGAATATCTAGTGATTGGCATAACAGGACCATACCTTGAAGCAGCAGATACATCATTATCATTTCCACCTTTGTTCAACATCAAATAAACAGCAGCAAAGATCAATCTCAGGACACCTTCTTCTGCCAAACTCACACTAGCAAGCATCTCTAACGAACTAATTATCCATTACAAGCACCAGATAGTCACACTTCTATACAGATCATAGTTCATACACATTGACAAACAAGTTGATAGAAAACTACTTGACAGGCATCTGAAACAACTTCCAGCCATTAAGGCCGAATCTTTAAATTCAAGGGTCTCTAGTTTACTTTAGAATAATGCTTTTAGAGTCTTTAACTGCATAATTACTACCACTCGTAACAACTTTTAAGGTCCCATAAACAATACTCCCTCTGATTCATTGTATATTTGCTCAATAGCCAATCTAAAAATGTTTGACAATATCAACTTAGTGTAGAAACTAGTTATGTAATTATATGGATGATTAACTTTGTTTTGGACGTAAAGATTTAACAAGACGATAGCAAAATTTACTTGTTTACAATGGATACAAGGAAATTCTAAATCTTACATCTCAATCTCCTGATAGTTCAAGTAATCCAATGCCAGTTGCAAGCGACGAATCCGAGAAACCTTCAGGTTCCACCCTGACAGAAATCAAATTAAATTTAAGTTACATGCAACTTTCAATACGTCAGTTTCAGAAATCATATGTTTATGAGCCAACCGTCTCCAGCCAAAGTTAAACATCTGGTTTAAAATACTTACATAGAACTGTATGATAATCACGATTATAAGACAATCCAAATGCCCGGATATAATAAACCTCTTAACATATGATTTTATAATATAGATAACTAGGTACCTCACAGATAACATTATCTTGTCTTGCTACCAACCTACGACGTACAATCTTGACTTGGCTGCCTTATAGAGTATGACAAAAAGACAGACCCATTACATGGCACTGGCCATAGGGGTGTAGATATAGACCCTAAATCAACACCCCCAGCTTTTGCTTCAAATAGTTTGAGCAAAACCACAATGCCATCAAGAGGAGAGGACCTGAACAGCGCCATCGTGGCCTTCCACTTTTAACATCTATCAATATTCTCCTGTCTATAAATAGAATGAACAAATATTGAACTGATCTGTAGCCTACTACTACTTTCCCTGTCATGTTTCTCACGAAAGTGTCGCCTCTAGGATGAATTTGAGGTATGTATTGGATAAGGGTTCAACTTTATATTCCTTATTGGAGTGAGAAAGTCAAAATATTCAAGGCGTTTAAGATTATTCTTCGTTTGATGCATCTAAAGAGGAATCAACTATAAACAAAGTGTGTATCTAAGTTGAACAAGTACACTTCACATCCTTCACATGTCTAAATTGAGTCAACAACCTGATATTCTTTATCTAAATGTTTGGTGTCCAGGTCATCTAATCAAAAGGAGATTTTATGTATTTTAATATGTTTCTGATTATTCTCCATGGTTACTTGCATTTGTTCGCCCTAAAATTCATCCTATAGTTTCTTCTTATGATGTCTATATTATAAAGTCATTTCAGCACATGATGCTTTGCAGAAAAGAATTACAAACTTTGTGAATATGTAGTGGAATAATTTAAGACCTAAGTGCATAAACTCCTGGCAAACCAAAATGTTTTGAAACATTTAATACAGTGATTAGTTTGTATTAAGGTGGTGCTCATTTCTGACATAGATGCTTAATTGGTGGCCCTAGGCATAAAACCTATAACATTAATGTTATAGCTTTGTTTCTTCAATGATAGTAATTGTGTTCCTAGGTCAATTTCTGAGCCACTGTCACCTACTAGATGAGAGAGTATGCACAAGAAAGATATATATGCACTTTTGGGTAATGAGCACTAGGTGTTTAATGACCCCCCGTATATTGGTTATACGGGGGTATATCTCATGATACTTAATTTGGATGGCACTTTCACACATACAAAGGCTTGATTAATAGCCAAGAGTTACTTGCACCCATATGAAGAGCACCATACCTTTGACATTTTGCTAATATAATATCAATTTGTTTGGTTAGTTATCAAGTCTCCATGCACACCTGGTATTAGTATGAAATAGATATCAAGAATATATATTTCTCAAACAATTCTTCAAAAGGGGGTTCATATGGAGCACATTGCATGTGTCGTGACCCAAGACATCCACAATCCTGATAAGAACGGGTTAAATTTTTATTAATAAAGCAAGAGCAACAAAAGGAGAGTTATATTCCTACAATTCGAGAAGTAGGTGATCTCACAAATAACTAAACCTTAACCCTATGTCCCTATTAATACTAGAGGTGCCCAAACCTTACCATAAGACCTTGACTTCATTACCAATAATCTTAACTAATCAAGGGAAAGTAATCTTATTAAAACTTAAAAGACAACTAAGACCTCTAATTATGAAAATTGCCAAAAGCATCAGATCCATTAAAAACATATATCATCATTTGGACTAAATTAGATGGCGAATAGGTTGATACTTTCTTTTTATCAGAAGCCTATGAAAATTAAAGGCAATGTGAAGTTCTTATAACTATTTGATCTTTCAAGCTAAGATGAGAGGACTGTTCAAGTAATACATGACTACATGTTGAGAAGATCATTATTACTTTTAATAATTCAGGGAGAGTTGATCAGTGCATCAGCCAGTATTACATAATTACATATCTACCAGTGAAGATACATGGAAAAAATGCACATAAATAATGCTCAAGAATCAAACAAATATTCAACTGCAAAGGATGTCTAAAGATATATGTGGAAGTGATACATGATATTTCTATTTACCATGAACTAATATTAATACAGAGTTAACTTACCATTTTCGGAGCATAAGTGATCTGCCTCTTTATGGCCTTCATATAAAAGAACTCTATCCAGAACCTCTATTTTCCAAGTTGGCCAGGGTTGCTTCAATCCTTTTATTTCGATGAGGTTAACAGGTTGATCTGTCGAGCAACTACTATTCTGGCGGTATCCAATGGCTTCAACAGGAACACAACCAGAAGCTACTGATATGGAGGGAAGAACTACAGAAAGACCATCTGATGTGATCAGATACACACATCCATGGAACATGCAACCAACTGTATCTCCTAAAGTAACTTCCTGACTTCCACTATTTGAGCCTTTTTCATCATTCGTAGCTGAATCTACATACATGTTAGTATGTATAATTCGTGAAGTCCCTATTCTCAGTGTACTATACTTTCTACTGAGCCGAGTGATTCCAAATGGAGAAAGACAAATAATATCATCGTTATCATGTTTATCTGTTGGAAGAAATATACTTCTCAAAGCATAGGTTAACTTTTCAGAACTGTGGATCTTATGTTCCACTCTCTGTAAAGTAGCTGAGAAACCAGTGATACCTGACTCATTACTTTGCATATTTTCAATAGAAAAACCTCTATCCTTTACAAATCTTATGTCTGGAGATAGATTGTCATATAACATCTGGTGGCTGATGTCAGCACCACCAACCTCCCAACCATCAAATGTCTGGTACCTTAATTTTTGAAATTGTGGCAGAGACTTCTTAACTGAGTTATTTATACCTTGAACATGGTCACTGGCACAAATTACATAAACTATACCATAGTCATCGACTGCAGCCAACAATGATGTATGTGAAGCAACAAGAAGTTTCCTAAACACACCTTTCCCAGAATCACTGGTTTTATCGGATAACTTTTTTAATCCATATATCTCTAAGAGATTGACACATGCGATGTATTCACCAGTTATATAGCTGAAAAAATATATTTGTCCCGCAGAATTAAGACATATAAGATATTTATCAGAAAAACTGAAGTCTGTCCATTGATCCACAGGAACCATATATACATCCTCATCAAGCTTCACCGAGCTGACCCACTGTATGCCCCAGCTAACTATCCTACCAACTAGTAAAAATTTTATTTGCTTTCTTTCAGATTCATTATCAGAGTAGACAGATGGGAATGTTAAAACAAACCCAATTAGGTCATGTGAATTATTAACAAACACTCTACAGCATTTGTATGAAATGTTCATCTCATCACCCTCAGGATCTAACTTGGTATTCCCTTCTAGTACGAATCTCAGAATTGTAGAATCATTTTCAAATATGTTAAAGGAAACAACTGTACTGGAAGACGGAAACTGTGACTTGTCCGGAAATCTGCTGTAAAGCTTGCCTTCGGATTTGACCATTTTGACTTTAGTAAGAAAAGTTCTCAACCATCTCCTTTGTTCAACATTCTTATTTTCACTATCATTATCAGGCTCATCTAACTGCATTGCATCGCTTGAGGTAGATGGGCCCCATTCCACCCATATCCCTTCTTCATTCTTCTCATCTGACATAGCTTCAACAGGTTTGTTGCAGTCATTGGGTTGGCAAAATGCATGAACCGTCAACTCATGGTCTCCAACAATGAAAAGAAGTTCTCTGAATAAGCCCCCCTCGTGCTGACTATTTGAATCCTCACATACACTCCAAGCAAGTGAATTAATACCAGAAATCATAGGAAAGCTATTAGATACATAATCAGTTTGAAGAGGATGTGTACTGGTTGAACCCATATCCATTGGATTAGAATTGATTTGATCATCCATCGTTACACCTACAAAAAAAAAAAGAAGAAGATAAGTTACATGTTTAGATCAACATGAACCAGGTTTGGTTCTAGTATTTGAAACCAAGATTGTTCACCTTTGACTAAAGGCAGAAGTAGCCCATCATGGTTATGCGAAAGTAATAATATAAATTCCCTGGTTGGGGAAAGGAAAGCTTCACGAAACTGTGCCATGGTCGTTTTCAATCGTGAAGGTTCCCATTTTTGTAGTTGAACAATAGCAGGTCCCTCTTCGCCAAAGCTGACAGTCATGTTGTAATTACTAGAAAAGAAAAGACGATAAATCAAATTAAAAAAAAAAAAAAAGGAGATGCCATCAAAAGAACTTTTCTTATATGTCTGAATTTTTATTTTTTGGAAAAATAAGGCCACCAAGCAATTGAAGCTGCCAGGAATGGAACATGAGACCTCCTTTGGAAAATGTCAAGCACTCACCGCTTGGCCATCCCTATGGTAATAATTTCTAGATAATAACAGAAAACAAACCGTTGAAAGTCAAAAACTTTTAGGTAAACATGGCAAACCAAATTAAGCTTTTCCTATATGGAGCTTCACAATATTGGAGAACATATATTTTACTATATGAAATTGCTGATAATCTTGACTACGAGATCTTTTAAACGTTCCGCTTATATATATCTTCAATAATTATTTACATCAGTTATCTTCTTCAGGCCATTAACTTAGCAGAAAGGTGTTGTTACATGTTAATACTGTCGTGATAATTGAGAGAATTATCATGATAATATGAATAAGAAAATTAAACAACCTCTTTATATCTCCTTCATTAGCTATCCAAAGCAAAGGCAAACGAATGAGGACATAATTGCCATACTTGAATTCAGAATTTATAACTATCCGGTAAGCACGTTGACTTCACATAAAGGTTTATATGACATATGATGAATATCAGGTTTTACCTTTTGAATATATTGTCATCACAATAACAGATACAACTATTATTTGTCATGATATGTTGCATAAAACTAAAAATAATTAACTTTCCAAAAGCATAAATACAGAGATGCAAGGAAATACAAAAACTGGCCTATACACAGCTATACGAAGAGAGTAATCGACAGTCATGGCAATTAACATATACAACCTTTAAGAACCAAGCAAAGTAATCATAATATCTAAAAAAAAACCCAAAATTAAACCATGAAGTCACTGCCTGCTGCCTTCCACGTTACACCAACAGTACAAATGAAACTGTGAGGTTTACCTTTTTCAAAGGAGAGATTTATGTTATCACCCTCTAATATATATATAATATCCGACATATAGTATGATTTCAAACACTCTCATAAACCGTACAAAACAAAACTATCTGGTCCGTTAACTATATCCGCAAATTCCGCATACACGTTGAAAATCAAAACAAAACTTCTAACACTGATATAGTAAACTATAACTATTCTATAACTTTAATTTCTTTAATGAGCTTCTATAACTATCAACTAACATCCGAACCAACAACGAAACATAACTATTATATTCAACCATATCAGCATCATCTTAAATATATACATATGCCGGACGATATGTACTTACTATACTCTACTGATATAAGATACAGTACCGATTTATCGCTATCCGTCATTCATTCTAAAAATTCTAGGTTATCACACTACATACAGGACAGATTTTCAAACTATATCTAATTTTACAGTCATACAGTTAATGAATTCCATAAATTAATTACCTCATGACTTGAAACAAGTATATAACTAGACTATATATATATATATACTGGACTACAAATAACACTGAAAAACTTCAGAAATATAATAGACCTAAAGTCAATAACAATTTGTTCATTTAAATAATTTTAGGTTATAAATATAATAACATACATAAATACAGTCTTAAATACTGAATGTCAGATTGCAGCTAACTTTTTACAGTCAGATAAAAATAGAAATTATGTCAGGAAATAATTACCTTTCGCTCAGAAATGATGAAATTAGATCGCGTAAACGTAAGTCATGGTAGTAGATTCGAAGATGAAGATGTAAGAGAGGTTGTTGATTCTGATTTCTGAATTTGGAAGTATGAACAGAGATACAGATAGATACAACTATATATAATAGATACAGTAAAAACAGATGATGATGAAATAAACTGGAGTTGCAGAGTTATATAAATATTGGGGAAAGAAAGCATGAAAGTTAAGTTTAGATTTATGGTATATATCTTACTTGCATATAGGAATTTACGGTTGATGTTAGAACAATAAGACAATGATTAGTGTATTGGACAGTTGGGATGACGAGTTTAGCTACGGGTGGAACCCGATCAAATAATAATTTAAAATCGGAATGAAGTAAATATTGCAAAATAATTAAATCAGGAGAATTTTGAGTTCTATTAGGAGGAGGATGATAAAGTTTAAGATTATTTTTTAATCAGATGAATTTTGAGTTCTCGTGATGAAAATAATAAGATTTGAATCTATCTTTTCACTATTATAATCAATGTTTTAAATAACGGTATTTTGGTCGTATCGTCGGGTACCCAGTACCGGTATTATCGGTATACCGACGGAAATTTAATTTTTGTATTTTTATTATTATAGAAATCCTACAAAACTTGTTATAATTTAACGAAAATAGTCAAAATACAAGTACAATCCACTCAAAAATAATACCAAATAGGTATTTCATAACAAAATATAAGTTTTAAAGTTTACAAATAACAAAACATAACATTAAAGTATCAAAAAATAATTTTAAAACAAATTCAAAAAAAAAATCAACTTACCGGTATTACCATTCCGGTAATACCGGAAAATACCAGAAATACCGGTCGGTATTGAATAGTGAAAATATCAAACAAAATACTGGGATAATTGTACCGGGGTATCACCAGGTATCTAGTATTCCGGGTAATGTCGGCCGGTATGTACCGGTATTTGAAACACTGGTTATAATGCTGACGAGATAATACACATGTCACATTAATTTCAAATTAAATTATTGTATAATTAATCAAATGATATCTCTGTAAAATATAAAAAATATTGTTTTGTCAATGAATTAAGTGGTTAGAAACACTTCCCATTTTACCTGTGATTTTAACGGGTTATGATTAACATCTCGTTGTCTAAAATATGTGCAAGGCTTCAACATTATATGATGAGGTTTTGTCAATGTCGTATATTTATTGAATGTTCAAAGAAAATATCGTATATATAAAATAAATAATACAATTATTTTTTTAATTATAATTTATAAAATATAAACCATTATAATAAATTAAAGTATATTCACATCTCCACCAACTATATTACTTGTAATAAAGAAATATATGATTAAAATAATTCATAAAACTCATTGTATGCCGCTCTCTAAGACTAGATGGGTCGCACTTAATTTTTTTCAAGACTTATTTAGATATTACCTCATCAAGAGTCAAGGGTAATTTGTGTTGGCAATGGAATTGGCGAAGACCACTTAAGTCCTTTGACGAATTGGATTTGGTTCGAGACATGATAAACACACTTCCAAACGACCTTGTCAAGGGTAATGTTTTTTTTTTTGAAAGCCAAATGGTTCTTATTTTGTTTGTTGGGTCGTGTTTTCCTCAAGACTTGTTTGGAGTCGTATCAAAAAACATCACGCAGTAAAAACCCGGTTAATCGACCTTCGTTCTTGGGGTTTGTTTCTTATGTCTTAGTTAATTTTGTAATCGGCGTAAATTTTTTCAACCACTTTGCAATCTTAGCAGTTTTGGATAGAATTTAGATATGTAAATTTGTATATTTTAAATTTTGTATTATGACTTCTAACATCTTGTTAGTGGTTTTTGAGTAATATAATATAGTTATTGCTTTAAAAAAAAAAAAACATGACTCATTTGGCTATTGTTTTAAACATAGCCCTATAAATTAAGACTATCAATGCTTGATTCAATCTGAAACTTGATCTGCAAAATATTAGAATTGGGTCAAAGATTATCAACCTGATAACCCACCAACGTAATTTTTTCAGGTTGGGTAGTCTTGTCGGCCCACAAACCCAAGGATAAAATAACAAACATCGACCCATTTGACCGACTTAACCGAAAACCAACCCATTTGACATACAAAATCGCCAACCCCAACTCACTTGACTTAAGACCAACCCATTTAACCAAGTTGATCGAATACTAACCAATCAAGCCGCCAACCCATTTTACCCAAAAACAACTCATTTGACCCATTTAGCCCAAAATCAAGCTATTTGGCTTCCGTAATCCAATAGACCAAAAACAGTTTATTATGATTAATCAATTTGATTTGGGTTGACCCAGATCAGGTTTAAATTGATATATCTTACTTGAAATTTTTAGTGGGTCAAATTAAGGTCATAGATTTTCGACTCACCAATCTGACGTTGGTCGACCAAGCTTAGATGTGTTACATCTGAAACCTCATCATCTAAATAATGATTTTCTACACAAAACAAAACTACTCAACACTTATACACCTTTCCAAACCCAATAAAACAATAACTTAAACACTTTACATCACTTAAATCATACCCAAGACATATTAACCGATAGAAACTACAACGTAGCTTTCATTACCCAAAAAGACCAAACGGCCAACGACCCGTAATGACTTACTATAGTACATTACAACAAAATTTTAACACGACCACTACAACATAATACAAGACTAGAAATTATACCATATCATTTACATATGGCCAACATATTTTGACAACGAAACGACACCCTTACTAAAGATCTATTACTTAATATAAATAATAGCATTTCGATAACAATGGTATGATGTCTTACAATTAGTCATATGTCAACACAACATATACAAAATACACTTTAAAATTGAAAACTTAATAAAAGGTAGTTATAAGTCTTATACCAACATTAAAGAAGGAGTCATAATTTCATATATCAACGTAAGCTATAATAATAATAATAAAAAAAGTAATAACAAAATATAAATAAAAAAAAATCACTAGCAACCTGTTCTACCTTTTTCTAATCAATAGATAATAAAGTCCAAATATGAGATACCACCATAACATAGAATAATAGTTTTATTAAGTAAACAATGACACATCGATAACAATGATATAATATTTTACAGCAAGTTGTATATTAATATAGCATAAAAAGTTTAATAAAAATAATAAGGAAGTATAACAAATAGAACACACAGTAAAAAGGTGAACCTATTGTTTTATAACAGTATACAAAACGAAATAGTTAGAAAATTGTCTACTAGAATACAATTTTGATGGGGAGTGATATACTTACAACTGTTTTTTGCCATTTACAACAAATATACATGTTGTATTGTACAATGTATAACTGTATAAAGTATGTATTATTGTGAATGGCTAAAAATTGTTACGGATATATCACTTTCCAATTTTGATACCTCACATGCAAGGTGAATAAAGAATCATATAGTTTTGACAACCATGTAACTCTAAAATTTTAATAATTATTTTATGGTGAATTACAAAGATGATATCTGAAGTATATACGAAATTACAGTTTTGATATCTCACATACACGACATGTAACTTGACTTAACGACCAAATGGACGGACGTCAGTGAAAGATATGGTTAGTGTAAGTTTTTGATAACAATGAACATGTCTTGGGTAATTTTTAAATTGTAGGCATGACTGATGTAGTTTTAAACAAACCTCAAGTATAATTTATGTAATTTACCCTAATAAAAATTAAGAATATAAACATATATATCCTACATTTTAGACATAATTACATATCTACCCAAAGTGTAAGCTTTTAATGCTTAAATACAATTTAATGCTTAAATACAATGTTTCTAAAGCAAAGTTTGGGTAGATATGTCGAAAGAAAAAAAGTGCTCAGTGTCGCCTTCTACGGGTTTTGAGTCCTAATAACTCGATTATAATTATGCCTAAAAAAAATGATATATATATATATGGGGACAATCAAATAAGAACAGTTTTAAAACAAGAACGGTGAGAATACCTTAAAAACATCATTTTGATGCGTTAAAAGTCTATAAAACTAACATAGTGCAGAACTAATTATCTTTAATTAAGTGTTTAACAACAATTTGATTCATCAAAATCGAAAAAATCACGTTTTTTTGTTGGATGCATCATTTTGATGATTATGCATCCAAGATGGATGCACAAAATAAAAAACATGATTATTTCGATTTTGACAGATGAATGTGTTGTTAAACACTTAAATAAAGATAATTAGTTCTGCACTATGTTAGTTTTATGGACTTTTAATGCATCAAAATGATGTTTTTAAGATATTTTCACCATTTTTATTTTAAAACTGTTCTTACCGGAGTGTTACCCCATATATATATATATATATCATATGTAAATCTCCCTAAAAATTACAAGTAGCCTGCAGTTGAGCCAACCACTCTTCATTTGGCTTCCGCCAAATATAGTACGTAATTACTTTTTTGTTTGCCGATAAACACGTGATAAACATAGATGAACATATAGTTAATGAATGTCAAAGCGTATGTTTAAATCGAACGAAAAATGAATATACTTTTTCATACCGACAAAAATACATTATATCTTTTTAGATGTAGATTTTTTTTATTCACCTTTTAATTAAAAAAAAATAATAGATAATATTTGGCAATAAGCCCTAGTTTACAAGCCCAAATTAATAAAAAAAAACAAATCTATGTTTATAGCTCAAGAAAATTGCTAATGCTTGATTATAGTTTATAACCCCAATTTGAATAATGAGTTTGTTCAAAGGTCAAGATGAGTGTTAGACCGTTTTAACTTTAAAACAAAACAAAACAAAATTAAATGTATTTTGCGTTTGAATAGAAAACAAAGAACTTTGAATCGTTGAATAACAATACAAATAGTCATGATTCAATAGGATTGAAAGAAAACTAGATTGAACTATCTATACTCCTTATTAAAAATTATCAACTTCTGTTAAAAGTTTACAAGATTTGGAACATGCAATTTTACTTTTTTATCTCTCCTTATTCCTGCCCTTATTCACATCTATTTTACCTATTGTTTTCTTTCTGCCACAAAAATACACACACCTCCACCGCTGTCTTCAAAACCCAACCATCAACTCCACCGTCCATCGCCTCCACCTTCCTTCAACACCACCGCCGCGCGCGGAACATCTCTATGAGACCCAAATCAACAGTGAAAAATAAGGACACTTGTATTCTATGTCAATAGTATTCGCCGTAACGCGCATATACTATGCTCGTTTATTATACAATTGATTAAGGTATAAATATATTTCTTTAGACCATCATATCGCTTGAAAAATGGACTGGTCGGTTGGACATAAAGTAGTATAATATTATTAATTAATACAAATTGTGACCAACCAAGTGGGCTGAACAACTAACATTTGTGACACTAATATTTTGACGTGGCTCTTTTTCTGCTTAACAGATATCGCAGATGTATTATATTATCTTTGCTTTTATATATGCTACTTCACATTTGCATATTATACTTAGTTGGATGGTTATATAAATTTTATATAGTCTGTATAAAGTATATTACAATTTTATTTTATATAGTGACTACAATTTCTTTTCCTTGTAGCATAATATTTTTTACTTTTTTTTGTATTATTAATTATTATTTTTTAAAGATAAATAACTTAATTTGTTGTTATATAAAAATATTTCATTTTTTATAACATATTTAGAATAAAAGAAATGTTAATAATTAAAACATTATTATTATTATTCTATATTAAAAAATAGTTTGGTTGGGTTATTAATGGGAGTGTAAAAATTGGTTATAGTTGGTTTGGTAGATATAAAAGAAAGGATTTAATTTTTTAATGAATAATGTTGGTGAGTTGAATTGTAAATGGGGATGGTCTTAACAACCGAGCTAGGAGGTCTATGCACTTCGTGATTAATTAAAGTTTGGTGTTCGGCGTATAATTAATTAAGGATTAAGGATATAGGCTAGGGGACCGTGTCTACTACTACTATTCGACTTTGCCCGTCTATCCGATATCTATATTGATGATAGGTTCGTGTATTATCAAATTGTCAATGGTTGATTTGCTTATTTTATCTTCCATAAAACAAAAACACCAATAAACTGTGGATGTATTAGTCAAATTATTACTTTAGATTGGCCTCTTAGATAATCTCCAACAAGAGAGGTCGGCCTGACTTGCAAAAATGCAAAGGGTCAGCACACCGAACCTTGACTATCCGTTGGAGCGTCGACATGATGGCCCGCTCTCTTAGTGTGAAATATACATGTGTGTGAAATATGGGTAATGATCAATCCTCCTAATTCTTTAGCCTAGAAATCCTTCTAATTAATAGGATCGTGACATGTGGAAAATCAGGGGGTGGGATTAGAAAAGAGAATTAGTGGATTACATGTGTTAGCAAGTGGATATATTAGAAGGATTGGTTAGGAAGATTTATCATTTTCCGTGAAATATATATGCGTGTCATATTGGCATAGAATAATTTAGTTGTATTAGGAGTAGTTAGTTTAGTACTCTTGTATTAATTAGATTTGTTAGTAGAAAAAAAACCATTGTTATAGTGACAAATAGATCTTTATTAATAAGGTTTACGAATTTATGGCTGAAGAATCAATAAATATCGATAGAATGGAAAATGATTAATCTTCTTAAATATCCTTTCAAAAATCCTTCTAAAACCTTCAAAACTTTACATATGGATTCCATAAATTCTCTTACCTAATATCATCTCTTAATTATACCACATGTCATGATCTTATAATTAGGAGGATTTTTTGATGATTAGTTAAGAAGATTAATCCTTCCCAGTATAATGTAAAAACTTGTATGAAATGTTTAACATTTCTCATAAAGAAACTATCGTTGCCATTAATAAGATGCAACTTTTTTGGAGCTCCAAAGAAAACTTGACTAGTTTTATATCACTCTTAACAACATAGTAATACATATAATTATATAGTTATTTTAATAATATTGTACTTAATAATAATAAAATGAACAGAGAAGATGATCGATATGAACAACTTATCCATCATACTAATTAAACTTATTCAATATAATCCAGTGATGGTGAAGTACAAGTACAAGCTTTCTTGATGATCTCATCTTCAATGGCTTTTTCCAACCACATCTCTGCATCTTGCATCATTTCTGGACTAAGTCTCACCATGAGTATACAAAACTCGGTTTCGTTCAAGTACCCATCTCCATCAAGGTCACCTTCCTTAACCATACCATGTGCATCTTCCATGGTCATTTCTTCAATTCCAAGAACTCTTGAATTATTTCGTAAACTTTGCGGTGTGATCACCCCTATTTTTTCGTCTGCCAGTAGACGAAAACCGCCACATAGCTCCTCCATGAAAGTGCTAAGATCTAGTTTCTCCGCCATCACAGGAAGCAAGTCTTGATATCCTTTTTCTTCCATTTGTTTTTTTTTTGTCTTTTTACTTTCTTGGTGGTGTGGTTGAAGTTTGAAATGATTGAATGACATATATATAGCGATGGAAAGCTTCTGACTTATGGATGTCAATTAAAAACTTGTCATTCTGAAATAGTATACCCACATGTAAAAGTAAAAAAGATCGTATCCCACTTTTTCTAATACGTTGGTTAAACAAAATTAAGTATTGTTAGCGATTGTAAATGAAATCAGATCAACTCATGGGTGCATTTGGGTTTCTACCCACAAATCATGGGTGCAAATTAATCTTAGGTTCGTGGGATTTTTATAAAGTAGTTAAAAAGAATTGTTGCAATTACTATAATAATTAACAACTTGTTATAAGGAATTTCCATGAGAAGGGGGTTGAAGGTCCAGAAAATTTCTGTTTAAAATTGTCTTTAACGTGTCTGAATCAAAACTTAGTTTAAAAATAAAAAATAATTAACTTGTCATCAGGTTTGCACTTGGGAAGGTATAAATTTTGATCATTATAAGTTTCCAACATTATGGGTAACTTTCACATCAATTAAAATAAACAGGTAATCTAATAATCGATCGTTACGTCAAATATATACACTATTTTATAATATATTTTAGATATTTCTTAAATAGCTATTCACAACTTCATTATAAAATACATTTATATTATAACAACGCAATGCAAAATGTATAATAAGATGTAAGCTTATACACATATATGCATCGAAAATAACGACCTATTGTTGTCCATCATCGTTGATTTGTTATTTTTCTTTTTAGTTATTGTTGAATAGTATCGGTATTTTAATATTTTTATGAGAAACTGTTTTGGGTAGTTGACTGCACATAAAGCAAGACGATAATAAGAATTGATTTTGTAGATGAAAAAAGAAAGATTCTTTTAAAAATCATCTTAAAATCATTAGATGGTGAGACATGTAACCACTAATTTTCTTTTCAAATTTTATCTTTTAATTTTATCCCTTGTTAATATATTGAAATTAGGAGGAAAGATTAATCATTTCTCTTTGTAGATATCATAAAGGTGAAGGGTTTTTATAAATAGTTTTTTAATATTTTACAAATAAATGCACTCTGCATCTATGTATGGCCTTATTTCTATAATTTGTCATTCTAAAATAAAAAAAATATCATTGTTCATAATAGAATATGATACGAGAGGTTATATATATTTCCAAGAAAGTATTCTTTTTGTTTGAAAGTCTAAAAATTAGAATGATCGACAGAGACAATATTGGTTAGATTGAAATCGAAAATACTAAACCTTATACTAATAATAACTAATCGTAACATTTTTCCTTAAAGATATAACTATTCAATAACAAATGTAATACTCGTAGATTGATTTACAATCAATATTAATCTGACAATTTGATCAAGAAAATTTCGCTTTTGAAAGTTTTGATAGGTATTAAAAATGGTATCCACGCAATGTTCAATGATTATTGAGTTTTTTATAAATCTATTTAACTTCAATTACTACATGTAGCCTAGGGTAATGCAGACCCACAGATGACCGACTTCGTCGACTGTCGACTTTGGTTATCTAACATTCTAACGCATGTGCATATGTATTTAAGGTAAGTATCTATCTATTCAATCTATTCTCTCGCAAACTTTCTTTTATTTTCAACATTAAATTTAAATTTTGATATTCATTTTAAGTTTCAATAATTCATCAAAACTACATTATATCAATAGCCAAAACTATTCGCCGCCACACCACCGCTGCCGTCATCGTTGTCGCCGCTACTTCCGCGTGTCACCACAATCCGTCACCATCGCCATTATACCGCCGCATCGCACGGACATAACTCCGGTATTAATAAAAGGTTAAAGGGTTTAAACAAAAATAATAAAATCTTTATAATATATATGGAGATAATAGAGAATCTCGCTTCTAATTTTCTTCGATATTTGACAATGTTGATAAGAGAATGTCGGTATAATAAAGTGTTTCACACTATCATATATAAAATGTAGTTATAGTAATAATTATCGTGATTGTAGATATCGTTTCTTTTCTATATGTTTTTAAGGAAAAACCAAAGCAAACGTTCGTAGGAAACTTCATGGGAAGGTAGGTTCTAAATCCTTGGAAACATTCACTAAAAAATGGATATCACCTTCTATTCCTTGTCTTCTTTCTCTTCCTCCCTTCTATGAACCTTCCTTCCCTTTTTTTTTTATCAAACAATAAATTGAGTCACAATAAATAGATGTGAAACAATAAATATACTTTATTGCGGAGTTTTTTTCCAAAATAGTGTAATGGGGAATTTTATTTACCAAATTAGTATATTTTTAAAAATATTTACCATTTTGGTTTAAAATTTAATTTAACATTATATAGTATTATGGTATTACATCAATATACGTTAAATTTTACAAACAATTATTTTTTTTATAACCTCCACCAATCATCTTACATTATATTTTATTATATGAAATTGATTAAAACTTTGAAATTTTAAAATACTGAAAATAACTAATGAGTACACTCTCTAAATAATCTTTTTCACAAATTATTATTTTTATATTATCTTTTTATAATCTTCATCAATCATCTTACATTATATTTTATTATATTTTTTTATAACTAATAATAAACTCTTTAAATATCTTTTTTAGAATTTGATTTGTTACCGAAATAAGATGACTTTATAGTTATATTTTAGATACTGAATCATAAAAGATAAACTTTGCATAAGATCTTGAGGGTTACCCATGCCGACCCATTTAGCCAATTTTAATAATAAATGGTTTTCTAAAAATTAAAATTTTGTAGCGGTATTTGAAAGTCGGATCTTGAATCCGATTACCAGATTATTCATTTCATTTTAACCAAAAGTCCAGATTATTCATTTCCTTTTTAACCAAAAGTGTAAGTGTTACTCATATTTCTATATTTGTAAATATGTAATTCTGATAACGTTTTTGAATCTCATTACAAAATTATTCAGTTCAACCGTTAAATAGAAATTTAAAAAAAAAAATTATTCAGTTCATTCTGACGAAAAGTTTCAATTGTTTTTTTTTTTTTTTCCAAAACACAAAAACAATTTGACAGTCATTACATGCGTATAAGTTGTAAGAAAACCAATTACTGTTATTGTTATTTTTATAAAAGTTGAATAACAACACTATAACGGGTAAAGTGATGTTAAATTAGTTTTAAACTTAATGAAAAAAATTGTTAACTTAAGTTCCAACCCAAATTGGTAAATAAATTTAAAACTATACTAATTTGGTAAATAATTTTTTCAACTACACTAGTTTGGAAAAAAACTCCTTTATTGCGTCCAGATAAATATCCATTAAAGTTAAGGAAATGCTAAATATAGCCTTTAAGATTTTACTTAACGTGCATAAAAAGATGTATATTTTAATATCAAAAGTTCACCCCTTGATTTTTATAATAAGTGTACAACTATTTAATACAGCTTAACGAAAGCCCTTAGGGTTTCGTTTAGCAAAACCCAAAAGATAAAAACAACTTTATGAGTAAAATTAAGATCTTTGAATTTTGACCATAAATATCCAATGGTCAAAATCCTTTCACTTTACCTATAAAGTTTTTTTCAACTTTAGATGATCTCAATCCACGCCGCCCGTGACCCATCACCATCGGTAACCTGTGATGTATGGCATCCAACAGGTTGAAGTCGAGGCCTTGACGTGTTCTTTTTTCCGATGCGTATGCATCGGTCGTTGTGTTGGATGAAATTGGTGGCCTGCATTAGGCGTATTGGTTTTTAGTTTTTATGGATTGAAATATTCAGTTTCTTTATATACAGTGGCGAATTTAACAAATCGTATTTCAGTATACAATATCCTTTTTCATTCGTGTATAAGCCGTTGTGTATTTATACTATCTTTATTTTAAAAATTGAAAACATTATACCATCATTTGAATACAAGTCCGTCCCTGCAATTTAAACATGTTTAAGGAAATGAATATCGTGCTTGGAATCTGTTGACTTTGTATACCATCCCATTGTAAATAAACAATCTTATCATAGATTTACTGTGGTCTTGAAATTATATAATAATGAAAACATCAACCCTAGTTGTTATCTTTATATCTGGTTTACTTGTAAG
Source organism: Erigeron canadensis (assembly GCF_010389155.1). Taxonomy (NCBI): domain Eukaryota; kingdom Viridiplantae; phylum Streptophyta; class Magnoliopsida; order Asterales; family Asteraceae; genus Erigeron; species Erigeron canadensis. The sequence continues at coordinate 33,137,060 of NC_057761.1, read as the reverse complement.
TTTTACTGAATATGACTCATATACCGCTTCTAAGCAACCTTCTCATGGAGTTTAGTTTTATTCTTATACCATGTACTTTTGGGCATGTATATTGGTTAACAAAGAAGTTTGCAAAGTGAAATTTGATATATTAGTAGTATACTGCCCGTGTCGGGCAAATAATGTTATATATTAGATGGAAATATTTAATGTTTAAAATAGCAAACAAGGCTACAAAGGTGAAAGGACTCAAACACTCAATTAACCCTCCGCGAACTCACAGTGATAAACATTTAATGATAACTTTAAAACACCCTACTGAGTATAGATTTATTATCTATTTAGATTTTTTAGCACACAATCAGTGACTACATGACTTTAATTACAAATCGTCGTTTTATCTTAAATTACAGGCTATCTAAAACTACACCGTCGTATTCGATGTTTTGTTTTCTTTAACTAGGTACAACATATCTCACAAAATCTATAGCCCTGATGTTACTCATATATCGCAATTACATGAACGCCTACAAATCTACTACGAATATACATGAGATAGGCTTCTATCCGCTTCTGCCATCGTTCTTTCTCTAGCCGAACATATACATGAAAAACAAGAAGATTACCACAACAAAACCCTGAATTCCGTCGCTTACGTACAATCTTCGCTCTGACCACTTGGTTGCAGCTCATGATGAATTATCGCGTTTCAATGTCTTACATCTTTACTAACACATAGTTTTTGGTTGTTCAACTTTCACTTCTAACAAAATCCCCTAGGTTTAGTAGGTAGGCACCAGTACAAAGATTACAAAGTAAATGTAAAAGTAATTAAGAAAATCCCAAGGTTTGCTGCCATAATCATGAATCAGCAGTATCGTGGATATTCCAAGAAAATGCATGTGAAACAGTAGCTTGAAATAAACAATTTATTAAATAATCTGGATGACATTTAGATTAGAGGGTGAAGGATAAGCTAACAGCTCATGTGGCTGCTCAAGTGTACTCACAGTTGGACATGGTCACCACAAGTAGGGTCTTTGAAAGTAAAGGGAGATGACCGGAAATGGTTCGTTTCTTTCCCTATATGAAGGTGATAAAGCAAAGCTATGGATGATTGGAGGCAAGGTATATACAATAGTGCTAAGAGGTGAAAAAAGGCGAGGGATAAGGAAGTTGAAGCAATTAGAAAGAGATCTACAAAGAAGTGAAAAAATGTTGAATTGAAAGAAAACGAAAAATTATCTTGCTGCAGAGTAATGCAATTTTGTTCCTCTCTCAAGTAATAACATGTTATAAAAGCTGCATTTGTGGGCAACTGGGCATGTGTTCACAACTTTTAAATGCCTTAAATCAACTAAAACTTGATAACTTCAAAATTACGTAACAAGATATAAACGATCCACAATAAGAAGGCACTAATTTAAAGTACCCGTAAGTCGTTATTGTATGATACACAAACACATTCAAGATATGAAAGTTAGTCCTCGCGCCAACAGTGAGTACATTTCTCACAAGTGAAGTTAATCGTCATAGGCTCATCAGCTGACCTTGTTTGAAACTGGATGTATGCAGCCCTGTTGTGACCACAATTTGGACAATGTGCTGCAACAAACAAAGAGCCCGTAAACTAAAGATAAACAACAAAGTCTCAAAAACAACTCATCTCCGACAAATCATAAAACATATACATACCTTGATCGGTTTTTGGTGCATTACTCATGTCATCTTTCGTGATAATCGGATCAACTTCTTTTTTAACCAAACGTTGCTTTCGTTTAATCTCAACCTACACATTGATATTAAACACAACGAATATAAACCACAAGGCAAGACAATAGTTATTAGTTTATGGCGTAGTATTTTATAGGTAAAGTTACCATGGGCTCAAGTTTGGTAACATACGGACACGTCGGACAGAAAAACCGGGCAGGATGATTAGCACCAGGTAACTCATACTTCAACAAGATCCCACAAGTTGGGCAGAATTCCATCTCTATTACTTATATCCTTTGTATCTAATGTTCAATAAAGAAAGTACACATTATTCACTATATCATATGTTGTTTTATACATGTTAACCAATAGAATAAACTCGAATGGCATTTTATCGAACACCTTATGTGCATATTGTAAAGAAAGTGTGTTAGCTTACAGAAATACATACATACATACATATATATATATATAGACACACATATCTCCGATGTTAAAGATTGACTCAGTTCATAATGCTAAATAAATCCATATACTTTTCACAAATCATATACTCCTATGTTTTCACAAACAGAAATCAGGAAAGAAAGAAAACAAACCTGATGTGCTGCAACGGCCCTAGAGTTCTGCGGCTAGTGGTGAGACGGCTGGTGTGAAGGCTGCGGCGGCCGTCGATGGAGGAAGGGATTGAGAGTTTACAGAGGACGTGTGTTTTAGTAAGGTAGTTCTAGCCTTTTTTTTTTTTCTTTTTCTTTTTTTTTTGTCTCGCATGATGTTTTAAAAAAAATTAATCACGGGAAGAACAATGTATTATCCCATTTTTATACGGTTGTCCATTATATTTTTTTATTAATGAGGTTTACTCACATATTTTTTTTTTACACGGTTGACTAATATTACCGACTATCCAATAATAAATATATTTGTTGTTTAGCGTAGATTTGCAGGTCGTGATTTTCTTTATTTCTAAACTTTCTCTCATCTTTATTTTCTTTACTAACTAACCCTTTATCTGACTAACCAAGTTTTTATTTAATTTCAAAATTTTCTCCCATTTTTATTAAGCCTAAATATAATCTGCTTTTTTCATGGATTTTCGGCTTTGATGCCCTATTTGGCCTTCATATTAAAAAAATACAAGTACCAACAAATGATATGGTTGTATAAATTAACACAAAACACTTATATTAATTATCAATGTCCACATTTAGATTATTTTTCTTATATATATATATATTTTTTATTAACGATATTTTAATTAGTCGCACATCGTGCGGTAAAAGACCTAGTATATATATATATATATATATATCTTATCTTACTCTCTTATAAAGCAAAAGACCCAATTTTAAATTAAACTATTCCGTCTTTGAAATAACAGACTTGTCCTTGACTTTTTATATTTATCTAAATCTATAATCTATATCTATAATACCTAAATAAGCAAATGCTCCTCTCTCTAATTAGGGTTTCATTAGCGAAACATTTATACTTTTACATTGATAACTACACCGTTACCGCTACCATTATCACCAATACCGTCGCCACTACCACCGCCGCATTGCGCGGGTACCCCTCTCGTATTTCTTTAAAGATATTCGGCAAAATAGCTAAATTTGTTGCTTAAAACTTAAAAGTATAAAATGATAGAAACAATGTACTAATAAAATAATATCAAAGTTTTATAAAGATTTTTATATATTTTAACATATTATAAGCCAAAAGTAGTTATATAAGTTAAAAGGTAATTTTTTAATTAACTTTAAACAAACAATCAATCAAACAAAACTAAAAGTTTAATTTTTTGTTAGAAATAAGTTAAAATCTCTTTATAAGCTTTTTCTCAGACATGCCTTTGCCATGACTAGGGGCATAGGGCCCAATCAGATATTTTACACATGCGAATAGGGCCAATTAGATATACGTAGATAGGGCCAATTGGGCCACAGATGGGCTTGGACGGTTAAAGCCAGTTTAATGTTCAATCATCTTATGATAATAATGAAAATGGAAATAAAGGTCACGAGGGTCCAATGGTCCATCGTTAATGGAAGTGGATCGTGAAATAGAATAAATTAATCCCAATAATTGCAAAAAAAAAATGCTTTCTACAAAGACGATTACTCTCCTTAGAAAATAAAAATCGTCTTCATCTCATATGACTAGATGTCCAATGTCCAATATATATAATATGTGATAAAACTTAAGAAACGAGCTTTAACTTAAGAAACGAGCTTTATATATTTGCTCGTTATAAGGTGGCTAGAATAGAAATAAAATAAAAAATTGTTAATCTCCAAATGGTAAAATGATTCATTATCTAAACTAATAGTTTACTTTAACAGGATAAGTTATCTTTTACACCATAAAATCCAGAAAGAATGACAAAATTTATCCATTTGTATTTAACATTACATAATGCTGGAGTCTGCAAATAGAAATTATTAGAGAACCTAAATTATAGGACACCATCGTCTTAAACTAATGTAGAGAGTGATACTTAGATTCAGATATATCCTTTCAAAGTCATACTTTTTATGATAACGAGAGTAAGTATCCGGGTGTTGCGGCAGTGAGATGGTGGGGGTGATAAGTCATAAAGTGTGATAGGTCATAGAGCATGATTGTCAAATGCCTTAACCGTACGAATTTCGCCACCGGATTTAAAAATTCGTCAAAAGTATCTCGAATGACATCTATAATGAAAGAGCATGAAAATTTAAAAACACCCATATAATTTTTATAATTGATCGATGTACGGTTTGTGAGATCAAAGATTTTGAATGAATCGGGGGAATAAATGATTTATGGAGGAGAGAGAAAAAAGATAATTGGTTGAGATTTGAGGAGAAATTAAGAGTGTTTGGTAAATATATAATTGATAGAAGGGACATTTTGAGGAAGTAAACGCTGAAACTTAAAATGTTAGACAGGGGAAATCCGCTTTATAATATAGTATAGATAATGTGGTATAATATGTGCATTAAAATTTAAATTGTTAAATGATGACATATTACACATATCTATATTTATACTATATTATAAAGTAAATTTACTTTTCAACATTCAATTTTAACTTTTCAACATTCAACAATTCAACATTTAACAATATACACCATCTAAAAAAAAGGTAAATGCCTAGGAACCCCTTAGTCCCATAGAGGTATTTTTCCTCTCAAGTTAACGACCATGCAACACTGCTTGGCGGTGAGACCCCATAAACCTTGGCTGGTTCCCGCGCGTTGCGGTGAGATGGTGAGGTTGATAGGTCATAAAGTGTGATAAGTCATAGGAGGTGATAGGTCATAGAGTGTGATTGCCAAATGCCTTAGCCGTATGGGCTCCGCCCTTGGATTTAAAAATTCGTCGAAAGTATCTCAAATTTTTTAATGAAAGAGCATGAAATTTTAAAAACACCCATATAACTTTTATCATTTATCGATGTACGATTTTTAAGATAAAAAATTTTGAATGAATTATTATATGAATTAAATGATTTATGGAGGAGAAAAAAAAATGAGTGGTTGAGATTTGAGCAGAGAGATGAAAATGAGTAGTTGAAAACTCGAAAAGTTGAAAGTTGAAAAAATTTGGCGAGAACAAATGCTTTATAATGTAGTAGAGATTATAAAGCAAGTCTATTTTTCAATTTTTCAACATTCAACATTTCAACATTTAACAATATACACCATATCCATATCATAACCTACATTACTCGGGTACCTTTCTCTCGTAATTAATGGTGTAGTTTTTCTTCCTTCATTTTTTTTCTATAAACTTTTATAACTTTAAAATACCTATAATACCCCTACATTTTGAAAAACTTTATTTTATAGTTAATCTTTATACCTAAAATACGCTTAATTAAATAATTTACTAAATCTATTCATCAATATCTATACTACTTGATAAAACAAACAAACCATTTTTTTTTTATAAACTTTTAATTAAGCCTTTAAAATACCTATAATACCAAGTCTTTAAAAAAATACCTATAATACACCTGCTTTTTGAATAGCTTTCTTTTATAATTAACCTATATACCTAAGATACACTTAATTAAATAATGGGTTTTGCTAAACAAAGCCCTAAGGGCTTTCGTTAAGGTGCATTAATTAGTTGTACACTTACCATAAAATTCAGGGGCCGACATTTAACATGGAAATGTACAACTTTATATGCACGTTAAGTAAAGCTCTAAGGGCTTTATTTAACATTTTCCTTAAGTAATTTATTAAATTTATTAACTCTAGAAAAAAAAATACTACCATTTTTATATTAATTACCTTTATATCAATTACCACACCGCCACCACTACCCGTCCTCGCCAATATCACAACGCTACCACTGTTCCCGCCGCATCGCATGGGCTTTCGTCTAGTGTTTATTTACGAATGATGATGATTTGGGTTGATAATCACATTTATTATAGCATTAGCATTAGAATATTATGTGTTAACTGATCGATGACATGATAACACGCATAATTAATAGTGTTTTTCTTTTTCACCTTGATAAATGCTCATGTATATATTTGTCTATTTGATGTTTATTCACGAATGATGATAATTTGGGTTGATAATCATATTGATTATAACATTAGCATAGAGCTAAACAAACATGTTTTTTTTGTCTTGATTTAATTTTTTAGTTTTCTTTGAAAGGCAGAGGATTAGACACATATTAATCACCAAAGAGGTATTTTTATTGATGAATTGCTAGGCAGAAAATTAGACACATATATTAATCACCCAATATTTATATTTATATAACTATGTATGATATATGATATGATTATATATTTGCAACTTGAAATTCATAGTTAGTAGTAAATCACATGTGACTTATTATTATACTTTAAGTATCAACTTCATAAGAAAAAAAGTAAAAAATATATGACTTACATATATAGAAACAAACAAGCTCGATGTAATAATGTACTAAACTACTATAACTTTTTGGAGATATTTTTTTCAAAAAACTAGTAACATCTAATTATTAAAGAATATAAAAAAACTAATGACTCCGCCCGCACTAAATAAATGATAATATTATGTAAAACACCATTAATTAGCTTCAAGATACTTCAAACTTAATAATTGATCCACTTTCCTCAATGTCATCATATCATGCCGACTCCGAATCGGTAACAGTTAAAGCAATTTTTCTTTATCTCCAATAATGAAAAATTTAATGTAGCTAGGGCCTCTTGATAAAAAAGTTGGTGCAAAAGACAAATGTTCTGTCAATAGCAAAACTCTGAGGAAAAAAAACAAATGCTAAAAGTTGACGTCGCATGTAATATAGACCATATATAGTCACATGTCATTCGCAGCCTCAAAATACATACCAACAGTTCTTATTCGTTATGTCGATTCGATGTGCTGTCACTGCAACAGAGATAATTTACATGTAGACATGGTAGAGGTTACCCAATGCCCATTACTCATCCTTAAATGACTAGTTCATGTAACGTTATATCAGCAAAAACCACTTCAAGTACTAATCTTTTCAAAACACCAATACACTCATCCCTTAATGATTAGTCTTGGACTCAACAATGATTTAACTTTACTCTTTTATCTAAACTTTACACTTTTAACCCTCTAAAGTTATAACAAAATCTATATAAAACACATTTTTTTTTGTTAAGTTAGTTTCGGTTCAGACGTGCTGGAGGCAATTTTAATCAGCGATTTGTTGGACCTTCAACCCCCTCCTCATGAAAAATACATTGAGATGAGAAACCCAAGACTCGAACCCGAAACCTTGGGAAAAACTCACCTTCGAACCCACATAGTGGATTTAGAAGATAACCATAGCCAACCCACCTAAGTGGAGTTAGTTATCTATAGAAAACACATACTTCATTAAAATAACAAAATCTAATAAACACACATACTTTATTTATATTACAAACTAAAACATACATACTAAATTATTAATAAATAATAAAACACATAACACTAACACATAACAATAAAACACATAACACTAAAACATACATACTAGATTATTAATAAACTAATAAGACTAACATAACACTAACACTCGGAATAGTCTAAGTCCAACGTACTGTCACCGTCGTTGCGATGAATGTATCGATATGGTTCAGGAGACCCGACAACGTCACCAGGTTGAAGAGATGCGTACTCCTCCCAGAATAACGCGTGGTTTAGAGTGTTTTTTAAAGTGTTTTTTAAACATGGCTAGAATGAACGATTTTATTCCGATCGAGGAAGATGTTCATCAAGATGACGAAGAAGTTGAAATTGTAGCGGAAACCCAACAAGACGATGTTCAAAAAGATGATGACGTGCAAGAAGTCCAAGATTGCGGGAAAAAGACGAAGACAAAGCGTGAAAATTGGTCGCCGGCACAAGAGGTTGCTTTGACACAAGCTTGGGTTCAAATTTCCGAATGCAAAAAATATGGAAATGAACAAAAAGCGGATGGTTTTTGGCGTCGTGTACTTGAGCATTACACCTCACTTGTCGGCCCGACCACACGGACCATTCATGGGTTAACGCCAAAGTGGAAACAAATGAACGCCACCATGGGTCTCTTCAACGGGCTATACAATCAAGCGGTACTCTTACTTATATAGTTTTTGCTTAGTTTTTAGTAATTATATAGTTTTTGCTTAGTTATTAATAATTATATATTTTTTGCTTAGTTTTTAGTAATTATATAGTTTTTGCTTAATTATTAATAATTATATAGTTTTTGCTTAGTTTTTAGTAATTATATAGTTTTGTTCGTAATTGTTAATAATTATATAGTTTTGTTCGTAGTTGTTAATAATTATATAGTTTTGTTCGTAGTTGTTAATAATTATATAGTTTTGTTCGTAGTTGTTAATAATTATATAGTTTTGTTCGTAGTTGTTAATAATTATATAGTTTTGTTCGTAGTTGTTAATACTTATATAATTTTGTTCGTAGTTGTTAATAATTATATAGTTTTGTTCGTAGTTGTTAATAATTATTATTATGTAATATGGTATTCTTTTTTTGTAGAAACAAGCCAAGGGAAGCGGGTGCAATGACTTGGATATTATGAGAGTCGCTATGGCGGATTTCAAGACCCGCACCAAGAAGGAATTTCCTCACCATGCCGCATGGGATGTTGTGAAGATACACGACAAATGGGCTGAGCAAGAATGTTTCCAAATATACCAAGACATGGGACCTTCACGTAGCGACTCTTCAAAAAGGAAATCTGGAGAATATGAGACGGCCAACACCGGACACTTCATTCCCGACATGAATGAAGACCCAAACCCTCCATTGGAAGCGGCAGCAAAAAAGGGAAAAAAGAAGGCATCCGCATCCGGATCCGCCTCCTCAACTGTGGCGGATGACATTAGTGAGTACGCCAAAAGGAAGACGAGATACTTGGATGAAAAACACGAGACGGATGAGAGGCGCGCAAGACAGCGGGACATCTTGTTTTTCACCAACTCGCATGCTCATATAACCGATCCCGTGATGTTGGAAATCGTTCTTAGCGAGAAACGCGAAATTGCCGCAAGACATGGATGGCAATGCCCTTTTTAGTTTCGTTCGTGTAATGTTTTCATTTGAATAATTGTTGGACTTGTTTTTAGTTTTGTCGTATTTTTTTTTTTAAGTATTATTATGTACTTTTTTATTTATTAATAAATGTTTTTTAATGTTTTAAATTTATAGAGTAAAAATAAATGGAAATAAAAAAGATGATGTGGAAATTGGGGTTGAGGTGAGTGGCGCCACCATTTTGAGATGATTTGGGGTGAATTGGGGAAGTTTGAGGTGAAAGATTTTTATTGGAAAATAGTGATGTGGAAATTTGGGGAAGATTGGGGTTGGGGTATCCACTCCCACCCCCCTAAGGATATATTCGATCCATTAATTTAGTTGTGTGATAGAAAAAGAGCCTTGAATTTTCCCTTAATATCTTTATATTTTATGGTAACCAACGAAACGGGATACTAATAGATTGTAAAATTTTTGTGAAGTATGATAGTCATCGTTTAACTAGTAAACTTGTGATAGTGATGTATGTGCATATCATTTGGACTTCAGTTGTATAATGTCTTGAAAATCTAAATGCAAGTTATTAAAATACAAATTATATTGGATCATCCTTGTAAACTATACTATATTTAACAAAATTTCAGCAACTTAGATATTCGAGTTACGAGATAGTAAAAAATGACATGTTATAAGAGTTTTTGGTTAATTGAAACATGAAAAGGTAAAAAAATTATAAAAAGAAAACAAACAAAAATCTAATTGTTATAATTTGTCACATTTTACTTTATATGTTAAATTGTGCAAAATTTATGCATTTGTTAAAGTTTTAATGGTTTTCACGGTTATAACCAAAAAATATCTATCAATATATTAAAATTGGATTGAAACAACATTTAATCGACACGTGACACAACATTTAAACAAGTGTCCTTTTAATCTATATTAAAAAAAGTCAATATTTACGAAAATGTTACCACGTCACTTACACATGTGTAAGGGGAGAAAGGAAAATAATATGAAAGAATATGTAATTGAAAATTGTTCACACGTTCTTTTTTTTAAAGGTTCTTATATATCTCCTCTCTCTCTCTCTATATATATATATATATAGGGAAAAAGGAATATAAGGTTGTCCGACACCTAAGCTTAGGTGTGGAACCCCTCACATACTAATATTTTACTATTTATTGTTTAATGAATAAATGCATGGGCCCCATGATTTTTATGGATTAAAAAAATAATATGTCAGTGTTCCACACCTAAGCTTAGATACCCGACAGCCTTATATTACCATCCCCATATATATATATATGTATTATCCTTTATAGAAGGATTACACTCTAGCTCGGTTCTTTATTTTAACGACCGTTAAATGGACTCCGTTTTTTCACGCACATACTTACCATGTGAGGGTAATTACTTTTTCTCCCTCCGTGAAGGACTAAACTTGATAATTTTTTGAAATTCCTTTTACCTCTTTTCAGTTCTCTCTCCTTAAGGATTATCCGTGTTGATATTAAACTATAAGAATAAAACGTGATTTTTGGTTAAACCATAGAGACGATCCATGAAATTAACTCTATAGATAAAAATACCCCTAATAACTTTTTCGGAAATTCTTACACCAAATAAACTTTGATTTGTTGTTCACACTTAAACATGTTGTTTCATTTCAAATGTACTTTTTTAAAAAAAAAAAATCAAATACGTATACATCTTTCTAGTATTCCCTTTTCAAGGTGGATTACACTTTTAGAAGTTTAGCACACAAAAAGAATAAATACATGTCTTATCAACTTTGAGCTCAAAGACCGTTGCAATCAAAATGATATATCATATTTCACAGTCGTGTATCATACAGTGATACAGTTCTGATTCTAGTTTTGATAAGACAGATACATCATATCATAATTTCAAACTTTAGATATGTATTACTACTAGATTAAACCTCAACATTGTGCGAGGCTGACTGAAAATGTAAACTAAAATTAATTGAACATTATATTATTATTCATAATTTATGATAGTATAAAAAAAGTCAATTTACAACTGATGCAAATAATAAAATTCTAATATATAAACATATAATATATATAAAATATGTTAAAGCATGACGTAATTATTTATAAATCATAAAATTCTTTGTTTGTTATCTATAATTATTAAATATAATATAATAAACAGTCTTATTTGAAAAAATGGTGATTATCATTGAATTAATAAAAAGATGCGGTCTATAGCATATAAACATCTTTGTGCTCATATATTATCAAAGTACGAAATCTTAGTTATATAGAGATAAATTACAAATGTAGATTTAAATATCAAAAATATGTGTGTGAAATTAATAAAATAAATATCTAATTTAACATTGATAATATAATCGGTTAGTAAAATATTAGATGTAATTATCAATATACTCTAGTTTTATATTATATTAAAGTAAATTATATATATTCCATGTACAAATATAATTAAATACAAAGAAAAATAGAAAGAGAGAAGTTACAAAGATCGACAATAGATTATCAATGTCTTTTTTTTTTTAGCTTTATTTTCCAATGAATATTTATCGTACTTTGTAAAAAAAATAAACAAATATTAAGTTAGATCAAATGGTATGTGCATAATATTAAAAGTTTTAGGTCATAAGTTTAATCTTGTATTTGGTTTTTATTTGTTATTTAAAATTGATAAAAAAAAAAAAAAGTCCACGTAGGCAAATAGTGACGTAGCAAATGAAGTGCTACATGAGCACTTAAAAATATAAATTTAAATGTCAATACATCTAAAAAATATTAAAATTATCAGAAATTATCACCTAAGCAAAAAGCCTAATTGGAACGAAAAGAGGAGTGACACATCTATACTATCTTATAAAGCATTTTGTCCTTTTTGAAAATCTCAAATCATAATTAGCTAATATACCTATAATACCCTTAAATCTCAACCACTCATTTTTTTCACTCTCCTTAAATCTCAACCACTCAATTTTTTTTTCTCTTCCATAAATCATTTTATTCATCTTATTCATTTAAAAATTGTTATCTCAAAAACCGTATAACGATAAATTATAAAAATTATATGGGTGTTCTTAAAATTTCATGCTCTTTCATTAGATATGTCATTCGAAATACTTTCGATGAATTTTTAAATGTGAGGGCGGAGCCCGTACGGATAAAGCATTTAGCTATCACACTCTATAACTTATCACCTTCTATGACCATCACCCCTACCATCTCACCGCCGCAATGCGCGACACTTTCCATCGTAGGAAAAAACATATTCTCACTTAGTTATATAGAAACATGGGTATGGGTATTTAATTTTCATAAAGAAAATAATAAAAAATTCTATTATATATGAGTATCTCTATTTAAATAATATTTTTCACCAAATATTACAAGAAAAAACATGGTTATTTAGTTTCGAGATATTACAATTATCTATCAAACAAACAATTTTATAGATGATTGATACTTTGATAGTTTTGTCAATTTCTGTATCATTTTATTTGGTGTATTTTATTTAATTATGTATTGTGAGTTATCCATAGTTATACGTTATTTAATTTCAGGTTGGTTTAGAGGATAGAGATCCTTTAAAGTTGTTATCAACTATAGAGGTAAAGTTGGACAATTTTTAACCTTTAAAGTGAAATCAATAGGGTTAAGATTTAATAATCAAGTTTGAATCTTAACCTTTGATTTTAATCCAAAGGTTGATATAACTTTATCTATATCGGTATAACTTTAGAATTGGTATAGCTTTAAAGGATCCTTATACGGATTTGGATGAACTTTCCATTTGACATTGAGTGATTTGAACTAAGAATTTAATCTGGAGGAGACTATCTAGCGGGGACCAGTTAAGACAATATATATATAATTATAAGCACTCAACGCCGTCTTTCATGAGTTTTAGGTTCCAATACATCGACGATGTATGAAGTAGGTTAAGATGTAGACAGCCTTACCTTGGTATATTGATACACTTAGTACCTCATTACTTTTTTTCAAAATTCTCACACTATTTCCCTCTACCAAAAAGAAATTATTCACACTGTTTTTACCTATCTCGTATATCATCTATTGGTGTGGTGACAATGAAAGCTATAAATTGATGAGTGAAAAGAAGAGATCGAACTGAAACTTTAAGGTGTCCTAATTGTAATTGAACGGGATAATGCCTCATTTCTATGGCAAAAATTCATTGCAAACAATAACAAACTATAGAATATCATTTATTTATAAATATAAATTAATTAGAAACTTGCTGCAGTTTACAACTAACGTACGAGCTTTTCATCAGACAAAATGCTACAAATGGATTGTAATTACTTTCGTAATACATAATTTTCTTTTGAGCTACATATGATGCATTGATGCTCATTGTGACTCCTTAAGAAATGATGACGTTTAGTAATAAAAGAAAGAAAAAAAAAGTAGAAATTTAATTAAAAGCGCATTTAATTTTATGTAGGAAAAACTTAGGTGTCCACTTAATCAGCACGTTTGTTTTTTACAGTGCCAGTTCCACTAAACATATGATGTAGGATTTACGGTGTTTGATTTTGCCTTTCATGAAATGATCGATAATAATAACAAAGATGTAGTATACAATCGTAAAAGAAATTAATGAACTTTCAAAACATGTATTAAGCGGGATGATTGTTCATGACTTCATGGTCATATATATGTGTAAATAAATGAACGAAAATAAACAAACTAAAATTTATTCATTTCGCTTTCCAATAGAACAAAAAAAAAAGAGAAATAAGATTATCTTTACTGAAAATCACGGTGTATCATGAAAATCATTGTGCAACAATATATAAACTTGTGTTTCGTGATTTTTCCTTTATCAATATTATCATAATCTAAGAGTTAAAATCTTCGTCTTACTTATTTAATTTTACTTTATATACTTATACTATAACAACCAACCCCAATATATAGTCTAAGTTGTATTTGAAATCCAAATTTATATCTAATCTAATGGAAATATATAAATAAATACTTTTATACTGTAATTTTTAAACTGTTACAACTTTATCAATTACCAAAATAATGTTGGAACCACGTTAGTGTGACCGTCACCGATCATGTATCATTTCTGATATGATAATTGACGATAATGAAATCCCTATGTCTAGGTAAATATATGATGAGCATATTTACTCTTAGAGACGTTGAATGGGGTTTTCCATTAGGTGATTGTAAATAAGAGGACTAATGGTATGCACATTAATTAAACACCACAGGGGTTGAATGTGTAATTACTAAAAGTTGGTAAGTGTAATTACTCTCATTATAAATAGAGGGTAATTAACCCTAAGTTAAGGTGAATGACACACACATAATCCCGCACAAATTCATGTGTTTACTCCTCTCAAATTTGTGCATAACATCACAGCCAAATTACCCATCTCATCCTAACTCAATCACATTGTTTTGGGAACCCGAAATCAATGGCAAACATGTTTAATGACTTTACAGGTTCCACATAATCATCTAATGAGTATTGTTCCTTGAATCAAACCATGTTTATTCCAACAGATAATCTTTCGTGGACCGTTTGCTTCCCATTAACCTTCCGTTTAATCGTTTATTTTGGAAAAGATTTTTTTAACTTACTTGAAGAGTTTGATATTAAATGTTAAAAATCACAATTAAGCATATCATATTACTATTATTTTCAAAAATCGATGTAATTAAATTAACTTGTTTGATCAAATGAGTTTGGTGGTGTGGAGTGCACGCTTATATGTATTTATTGTGATTTTAGAGGCGATTACTTTTACGGACGAGGGTCCGGGACATCCCCTGGTGGGGTCTAAGGGACGGAGCCCGTGGCTCGTATGTAAAAACGCCTCAGAAACTTAATTTTTGAGAAATTATCACAAATCGTCCATGTAGTTTGCTCGATTCTCATTTTCATTCCTATGTTTTTTTTTATCATTAGGTGTCCATGTATTTTTTATTTTCATTGTCAGTCGTCCCTGACATTAACAACTGTTAGTTTTCATCCGTTAAACCCCTCATATGCAATGCACATGAGCCCATTTCTTTCAGTTTATAATCACATGGACTATTTGTGATAAAACTAACACTTTTAGGTTTACATACTTCATCATCTTTCCCTACAATTTATGTTACTATCTCTGACCGGCCGGTCACCGCTTGCCAACGCCGAAAAAGTCGCTGAAAGTCGAGAACCACCTAATGAAAATGAAAAGTACAGGAACACCTAATGATAAAAAGAAAAAACACAGGGATGAAAATGAGAATCGAGCAACCCACATGGACGATATGTAATAATTTCACTTAATTTTTATAACTTAAGGCATTGAATTTGCCAACTTAAGGCCTTATGCGTATTTATTCTGATATTACGAATTTTCTTTGGTCTCTTTTTTTTCCCCCAAAATTCTCTAGATGTATCCGATTGAATATTTTAAAATGAATCATCGAATTGATTCAATTTGAAAGTATTATAGGCCATATTGAAAATAATATCCAGTTTTTGTTGGTTTTGTCATATATCCCCAACGTGGAATTACTTGAATCTTAGGGCGCGTTTGGTTCACGGAATGTTTTTGGAAGGAATGGAATCTTTCAAAGGAATTGGAATATGAAGGAATGGAATTTGACGGAATGTTTTTGATTTTTTGAAGATTCAAGTGATGGACGGAATGAGATTCCTTCCCCCATCCCCAATGAATGGAGATTCCATCAAATGAGGGAATGTTAACATTCCAATGGAATGTGATTCCTCCATCTTTAATCAACCAAACACACTAAGAAATGAAATTTCAATTTCAATTCCATCAGATTCCATCAAATTCTGTGAACCAAACACGATCTTAATATTCGTTCGTATGCATAAATTATTCATCAACACATACAATACTTCAAATGACAAATAGATTAAACAAATCAATATTTTTAAAACAAACATTGTTTAATACAGTATCTAGTTTTTCAAAGTAAATGAATTAAGAAAGGAAACCAAGACTCCATTAGTACTCCGTATTTGTTTACATATATATCCTAGTTGGAGTGCATGCACAGTTATGAAGTTCCACTGAACACAAAGATTATGTGATGTAGGATTGACGGTGTTTGATTTTACCTTTCAGAAAATAATAAAATACTAAAAAGTACTATACACGTGCTAGCAATTGCTTAGCTGGTTAATTATAAAAAAAAATTTTATGTTTGACCTCTCCGAGCTGGCTTGAGTTCGACCAATCACACTCAACCATATTTTCTCTATATAAAGGACTCAATATTCTTATATACATTTATATACACCTATATACATCTATTGAAACAACACATTATAGTTTGCTTGTGAGAAAAAAGAAAAGAAGGAAAAAATAGCGTTATAGTAATCATCAATTTTGTTAAGAAATTTATATATAAAATGGCAGCTGGGAACTCATCGGCTACTCTCACATTTGCAATCGGCCTTGTTGGTATATAAATATTTATCTCGTTCACATTCTTATATATACTTTCATATTACAAAAAATATATATGTTACCATGCATGCTATAAATTAAGTCAAAAGCACATATTAATATATGTTCACACATACGTACATTATATCGGTTATATTGTAGTAGTGTTGCTAACTTTTGCTAATTTTGCAATACTTGTAGGCAATGTTATTTCATTCTTCGTGTTTCTTTCTCCATTGTAAGTAGTCCCATAGATAAACATCAATTATATGTTGAAGTACTTTAATTTTTGTGGTACATTTACTTAATTTCATTGATTAATTTGTTGAGTTAGTAACATTTTACTAACCTTTTTGAGTTAATATTAATCCAGACCAACATATTATAAAGTGTACAAGAAGAAATCGACCGAAGGATTTCAATCAACACCTTACGTCGTTGGCTTGTTCAGTGCGATGCTTTGGATATATTACGCGCTGCTTAAGACTGATGCCATGCTTTTAATCACTATTAACTCTGTTGGATGCTTCATCCAAACCTTCTACATTTGCTTTTTTCTCTTTTACGCCCCAAAAAGAGCTAGAGTACGTACTATCACATCATATCATCGTTGTGTTTACGTTTATTATCATTAAGGAGCTAGCTAGATACAATATTTAAGTCTAATTAAATTAACTTCATGATATATGTGCAGATGGAGTGCTTGATAGTCATCGTGTTGTTGATAGTTGTTGGATTCGGATTAATAGTTGTGCTCACTTACTTTCTTGCTCATGGAGCTACCCGTGGCGTGATAGTTGGATGGATTTGCCTTGTGTTTTCCTTGTGTGTTTTCCTTGCACCTTTGGGGGTTTTGGTAAGCTAGTATCTATATACACATATATAAATGAATACTAAACTACTATATAATTTTTTTTCGAACATTCAGTTAGAACACGACATCAGGGAAACCTCACCGTATAATGGTGAAGCTTTGCACGCACCCTAGACAACGAGATGTTCCTTAAACAACTACTCGTATATATTAACATAGAACAATTCATATATTTCTAAGTATTAATTGCTTTCTTTTTCTTGTTTACAGAAAAAAGTTTTTAAATCAAAGAGTGTGGAGTTCATGCCAATTCTATTGACAGTTGCACTGACCATCAATGCCGTTGTATGGTTCTTTTATGGGCTTCTTCTCCGTGATTTCAATATCGCGGTATGTAATGAAAAGGAAAAGAATAAACTTAGTAGTACTAATTATTATTCTTGTTTTATTTTTCAAATTATAACTCCAAATCTAACTTCTAATTGTAAATGCATTATTATTATATATTGTTTGTTTTACAGATTCCAAATGTACTTGGGTTCACTTTCGGTGTTGTTCAAATGATCCTCTACTGCGTATTCAAGAACAAACACCGAGCCATGTCTAAAGTAATTGTCGGCAATCTTGAAGAGGAAATCGGTAATTTGGAGGAGCAAAAAATCCCAGCTGAAGATGTGCTAGTTATAGAACAGAAAGTGATCGGTATCGCGATGGGAGTTTTAATCTGTGCTGAAATTCCTGTGGTTCCAAAACTAAACAAAAGTGATTCGCTTCCCGTTATTAAAAAGATACTAAACAAAAGCAAATCGCTTCCCGTGTTTGCATCACTAAAGTCATTCGCGATACGAAGCTGATCATTATTCTGTGGTGGCTATATCCTCAATGCAAGTTAATTTGTCGATCGATTTGAACCACTTCAAACCATTGAGGCTACAAAGTGCATGATCATCGAGAACTTATTATATATATATATATATATAAATTATATATGTATCTTTCACGTTTAATGTAGAGTAAACAAATTGGGATTGTACGTGTCAAACAGCTCGAGCTACAGTTTTTTATCGCGAAACTTTAGCTTGCACTCAAGCATTATATAAACGTTAATTAACGTGTGTCCGGAAGTGAATAAATTAATTAGTCGAAACGAAAATTAATGTTTTGATCGAATGGATACAATTTATGAATGAATTTAGTCATATAGGCGATACCCAACCCAAATACGGAGTATTTTTTTTCTACCATCATTTTTTCATTTTCATATTTAAAAATGTCACTAATAATCATATTTTTCCTTTCATTTTCTTAAAATGTTTTATTATATTTTAGAAAAAAAAAAAAACAAATCTTATTATTGTTATTATTGGTATAAAGAGTACACCCACCCATCCCCACCGATAAATTGCCTAAAACTTTTTCTCTTTGAACCAACCTCTTTCTCTAGTAAAGGAGCGAGAAAACAAAAGTACATTAGAACCTCTACAAATTAATACTCGATAAATTAATAATCTTGATAAAACTAATAATAAGATAATACTTTTTTGAAACCCAAGATAAATATATAGGTCCTATCAAAACCATAAATTAATTAAATATTCTAAAATTTAATATTGTTTAGTAAAAATTAAATTATAGTCACTTGTTTTTTTTTTAAAGTTTAAATCTATGCTAAATATATCTTTAAATTTCTACATTGCACTTAAGAGTTGAGACATTGTCGCAACAAAAAGTTGTGAAGAGTTGTTTGCCGCTTGCAATGCTTCTTTCCGAATGATCGATTTCAAAATTATTGTATCATCCTAAACTAGATTTTAAACAATATCCATCACAATTTCTTCAATGCTTTAAACCTCATAACATTCATTACTTTCGCCAGGATAATCCCGCAACTCATTCACATCCGTTTTGTGCTAATAACGTTTACCCGTAATCAATCTTTCAAACTCACATGCATATGTCTTGTCTATAGTTTACATCGTTTAAATTACTTGAGCCAAATGAATTGATTGCATGAATTAGATCTTGTCAAAAGCAATTTGCTTTGGACTCTTATTTCATTTAATGTGTGAATGTACATTGGATATGAAAATTTTAAAATTGATATATGAACCTCTTTAAATTAATAATTTATTAATTTATTGATATAATAATATCTCGATAATTTAATAAAATATTTTGGTCCCAACATTATTAATTTATAGAGGTTTTATTGTACAGTAAAGCCTGAGTGGAAAATGATAATGGCTTTCCAAAATTATCGGAAGGAAAATAACTTATAATTAACGAGCACCTCATCTCAAACCATGTTGATCCAACGAGCAGCGGCTTTCTCTAGTGACAAATTAAGAAATCTTATTTAACTCTTTCTTTTTCTTTTGCTTTTTAAACTTTTAGTGACATAGAATCTTAGCTACTTATTAGTGAAAAAAAAAATCTTATTTAACTAACCAAAGTAATACGGATTAGTGGAAACTAACTCCATGATCGTCAATCATATAAACAATTAACAACCGATTAATCTAATCTCAACCAATCGGTCGGGAATAAGATCAAACTCACCATAGTATCCCAATCCTTTGACTAGCTAAAGTTTGACCTTGAAATTAAAATTAACCAACAATCAACCAATAAATAAAAAAAAACCTGATAATTAAAAAACAATAATTAAATAAGTCGTTATTAAATGTGGTTCATACTTGTGCTTAGACAAACACCCAAACAAATTATTTACTATAATCAAATAAATCAAACAAACACAAATAAATCAAATAAATCATTCAATATTTACAAGACAAATGAAAGTAAAAAAGTTTAGTTTACAAACCAAGCTTAATCAAAAATAATTGATGAAATTGAAAATCTTCTTTTAAAGATTGAAAATAAGGTTTTTGACTTTTTAAGTATTGCATTTATATTTATATATAACAAAGATGATAAAGATGACAAGATGAGTTAAGAAATTTCTTTTTTTTTTTCCAGAAAATCTTGTTTTTTTTAACGTTCAAATGGTCAGAGTTCGTTCGTTCCACTTATCGGCCCTTATGTCCTTCGAACAGGATGTCATTTAAATTTTCAGAGAATCACGGACGGAGAAAAACCTACTATTAATCCAGCAAATGGCACGACAGTTAATAAAAATAAACCTTGTCCCCTCATGATTCGAACATGATCACCCCATGCCCAACTTCTAAAACCTTCATAGGAGGACTCGGATACTAGTAAGGTTTACCTCATGTGGATACTTAGGATACATATTAGTTGGAAAACCCATAATAAAAAAACTTTTACACTAAATAATGAGGGTATGGTTCGTGGGCTCCTGGGCTTATTAACCGCCGCCGAAAGTGAAAAATGAAATGGGTGTGTTGGACTGTTGACTTGGCTAGACCAAATAAAGCCCAAAGAAAAAACGGGGCATGTGATGTGGCTATTGAGCGTGTCCCCAGCCAACAAAATAAAATGAAGAGTCAAATTATAATTGGGATTTGTCATCATGTGGTTGGCTTTGGCTAGTCAAATTAAATTAATCACAACAAAAAGCTCATATCTTGAAAAATAGACTAGACGTGGGCCGCTGGAAGGATATAAGTTCTTTGTGGGTCACAATTTAGACTTCCCCGAAATCACAAATAGCTGAAATGGGGTGAGCTGTGAGCATATGACCAAAATCTGAGATGCGGTTCAGATCCATCTATAACCGATTTGACCCGTCTTATAGGTTAACGGTCTGGGTCACGAATTCGATTTTGTTGCACTGTCGGCTTGTCAAGTCTCTGCTTGGGTTGGTCCGGACCGACTTTTGACAGTTGATGAACAAATGTCCCTTAAACCCGAGAATCGAACCCGTCTAAACCTGAACCGAACTGACCCACCCAATAGGGTAACAGACCGGGTCACGGATCAACAATTTTGTTGCATTAAAGGGTTTCGAGTTTGCACGGGTCGGGACGGGGTTTGATTTGTGCACATGCCTAATGTGAGGTGCAAGGCTAGCTGGGTTTATTTTTGTTTAGACTCACCATCAATTCTAAAAGGGTTGAAGGACTTGGCTCGCAGGAGTATGTTGAGTGTTTCAACACCAACAATAATATTTTTTTGGGTTAAGTGCGCCGAAATATAAATAACTATGATCAAATGTTTATAGTGGGAACCAACTATTAGATTGGATATTGTATGTTAAGAACTTAGTAAAAATGTTCAAATCATGAGCCAACCAATTAAAAACTTGCATGCGGCGTCAGACCGGTCTTGATTTATGTGATGCTCAGGGCTAGTAGCCAGAAATTGCCCCGTACTAAAATTTTGTAATCAAACTACTTAAGAGCGTACAACATTGTAAAGTGATAATTTATTCCTTTTTAAATAAATAACAGTTACATATTTGTAAGTTGAAGAAATGAACTTCTAGTTGAAATTTCTATATTACCTATCACCTCAAATGATGTATTTGTGAGAATTTGAGTAAAAATATTAAATAGATTATAGTAATCAATATTAGTTAAACACTTTCATTAGATACAAATTTATGATACATTCAACTTTTTTTTACTCTATATAAATTGTAATAGTTTTCAACGACAGCAACATATTTTATTAGCACTTTTTGGATAATCAACTATATTTTTTCTATAAAAAAAAAGGTAAAGAGAAAAAATTACATAAAATATCTTTTGATTAATTTAAATTTAAACATGTAACAGATCTTTTAATTACAAATAAACACAACCAATTATCTTTTTAGAATCTTATTGGAAAACCCACTATAACATCTAAAAATAAAAACTAGTCAAACTATTAAGAAAATACATCTGTAAAATTATTTCATTGAAAATGTGGGCAGTCAAAGATAGGCCGGTCAAACTGTCAAAGTGCTGCATATTATAAGGGTTTTAGAAAAATAAATTAAAAAGCAAAAATGTTTTATCTCTTTCTTCTTCGAGCAAACCCACCCAACAAACTCCATTTAAACATGCCTTTAGTTTTATTTTCACATTCAACTTCTTCATAACTAAATAAAAGATACTTCCTTCACTAAAAAACACTGTTTAGTTTACGAATCATCCAAAATCTGTATAATAACCACGATAGATTCGAAACATGCTCAGATCTAGATTAGATAAACTCAAAAAAATTTCTGCCCCTTGTTGTTTGTTGCTCAGGATTGTCGCCCAGCCCGCCCATGACCAGGGCCGGACCTGCGTGGCGTCTCATATGGGTTGTCACGTATATCATATTAAATAATTTGGACAGTTTATCAAGTTGTTAACATACAATGTCCAAAACCTTAGTTTGTTCTTATTAATAGACATTTGGTTTAGCTTTAAATTGGCATGATGACTCAAAATACCTACTACATACATAAAAGCTTATGCAAGTATTAAGTAATCATTTTAACATTAAAAATACTTAAAATACATACCAGTTAATAAGGAAGCTAGCTATGTTAGTTAGTTATATTCCTTGGTTATCAAGTTAATTAAAATTCTTGTCTTTTAAGGTATTTGTTTTTCTATATTGGAGAATTGAATTTAAATTTGTCCCACAACTAAGTTTAAATTCTTATTAAAAATAAACTAACATTACACATTTTATAACTACTAGATTGATGTGTGCGCGATATAGTGGTTGCGATGTGGTGGTGGCGGCAATGAGAGATGTAGATTATTGATGTAAAATAGGATAATGTATTTATTTTCGACATTTCAAAAATTGGATTTTAAGATATACCATAACTAAAAGAGCCAAAAGAGTTTATAATATTGTAAAGATAAAGATATGCGTTTTATATAGTTTTTGTTTTATTTTATTCTACGTATGGTCCCTATGATTTTTAGCCCTTTACATGAATGGTCCATGTGATTTTTACACTTTTTAAATTCAATTGTTTTCAAGTTTCTTAGCATCATTAGTCCTTAGATCTGAAACTTTTGCAACCATGGTCCAATTTATAGATCCATTTTTCTTTTAGAGGGTGTTTGTAATTGCGTTATAAAGTGATTATTGGCTATGAAAATGCAGTTTTTGAAAAGCATGTACCTACATGTTTTTCAAAATGCAGTTTTGAAAATGCATAATCTATTTTGAAAACGCAGATTTTGTTTTAAAATCGCAATACCAAACGCCCCTTAGTTGTTTCTTTACACTTGGGGTGAACCCTTTGACGTTTACGACATATCCATCACAATTTTGTTTGCTTTTGTTTTCTTTTACTGATTAGTAATATACGCACACTCAATATGTGTTGAATTATTTCTTTTGGTTTTTATTATTTATACATATTTTTTTTAACACACATTAATAATATATTTTACATTATATATTTATCTATGTGTTATTTTCTTTAAATGAATATTGATTTTTATCAATTTGTATAATGTTCATGCATAGTCTTTGGTTAATTAGGAGATGGAGATCTTAATATAGGGAGTGTTAGAATTTAGAAAAGTCAATATCACGTTTTACATGTAATCGTATTATCGTAATATGATAATGCAATGGGGCGACGCCCGGACCTTGTTGATCCATAAATAGGGCCGATCCCAATTAGACATTTAGATTAGGAACGGCAATGGGTTGGGTTCGGGGCGGGTAGTACTAAACCCGAACCCGAACCCGATAAGGAACATACGATCAAACCCGACCCGATACCCATCGGGTACCTTATCGGGGACCCCATTGGGGATAAAATCAAGCCCGAAACCTGACCCGATAAGGATAGTATTTTTCAAAAGTATTTACTAAAACTTGTATGATTTGAGAAAGGATACTACTTATTCATGATGTTTTGAGAAATGGATGTGTAAGTTATTGAACATAGATACAAGTTTTGTTGATATTAGTGTGGAATATAGATTCAAAACTAATTACTTATAAATATATAGATATATGTATTGATATCAGGTCGGGTCGGGTCGGGCTAGACATGCCCGAGTCTCTGCCCCGAACGGGTTTGGGTATCAGGTTTCCTATCGGATTTCGGGTTTCCCCACCTGGTCGGGTTTTTTTTTGCCATCCCTAATTTAGATATGAGAAAAGGACCAATATACTTAGATTTAATGAATATATAGGGCCACACCTGGGCTTGGACTGTTAGAGCAAGTTTACTGTACAATCACCTTTTGATAGTAATGGAAATAAAGCTCAAGAGGGTCCAACAATGGTCCATCGTTGTAAATGGAAGTGGATCTGTGAAATGGAATTAATTAATTCCAATAATTGCATAAAAACTAAAAAAGGTTTTCTACAAAGAACATTATTCTTCTTAGAAGATTAAAGTCGTCTTCATCTCATATGACTAGATATCCAATATGTGATAATATCTAAATTTAGGAAACGAGCTTAATAGTTTTGCTCATTGTAAGGTGGCTAAAAAAAAGAAATTAATATCCAAATGGTAAAAATAAAACATAGTTGATTAATTAATTATAATAGTAATAGTTTTTACTTATAAAATTACTTTGCATAAAGTTGTGACAATTAGCATGATTTGAAATTAGTCAACTGAGGATGGTTGATAGTTGATGTACTCCAGCCATGGGTAGTATTGTGTCCAACTAGATATGCGGTCACTCCATTGGGGGCTTAAGCATAGGACGAAGTGGACGATCAACCGAGGTCCGATTTCTAAAGTGGTCTAATTTTTTATTTTTTTTATGTATTTATATAAAAATATATGTTATTAATTAAGCCCGTTATAAATTTTAATAATTATCCAAAAATTAAACAATAGTACTTAACAAGAAAAAAAAAACTCACGTACCAATTTGTTATAATATTTATCATCGTTTTTATATCTTAGTTTACATAATTATAATTATTGCACCTATCCTCTGGACCCCCTTTTTTCTTTTCTCGACCGAGGTCTATAATTTCTCAGAGACGGCATTGAGTCACTCTTAGTTAAATGGACAAAACACGTACGATGTGTGACTTAGCGTTGTTGATTAGTTAGCTCGCGTACACGTATCCTCTTAGATCATTTCCCAGGCTTATTGTCAACTAGCAGTCAAATGGATGCTATGTACGTACAAGCGATTTTTTTAGTTATTTATTTTGAAAAGGCAAAGGATTAATAACATATTAATCACCTAATATTTATAGCAATTGTCTCAAGTAATTTAGACTACAACTTTTTTTCTTCTTCTTTCCTCTTGAATATTTATATATATATGTGATTATATTTGAGACTTGAAATTAATAGGTTTATTTTAGAACATATGAAATTAATAGGTTAATATAGAAAATCACGTTATTTACATAATTTTATTTTTGAAGTATCACACATTACAAAAAAAAGAAAAAAAAAAAAATGAAAAAAGAAAAGGAATTGAAGTAAAAAACATATGAGCTACGGATGAAATTAAAAAGGAAACAAAGCTCGATTGAATGATGTACAGTACTAATTATATAATCTATTTCTTTTTTATTTATTGTTTTTAAGATATTTTTCATAAGTTTACAAGCTTGATATATGCGAGTAACATCTATTAATTAGAAAAATTTAAAAATACTAATCTAATTATGAAACTATATATACTCGCGCTAAATACATGATAATAATAAGAGAAAATTATATTTTTTGTCCCTTAAGTTGACAGGATTTTCAGTTATTGCCTTTAAGTGAATTAATGACAGAAAAACCCCTAAAGTTGGTCAAATTTTTCACTTTTAACTCAGTGACTAACAACCGTCTATTAGGTCCGTTAAGTGAATGACAAATTCGTTATTTCACTATGATCCCTTCTTTTCACACGCAAACCGGATTCGTTAGGTTTTGCTGAAAACGAAATGTCCACTGAACTCACGACGCCCAAAAATTTGAAAATTACAATCGAAAATTTAAAATTTAGATTTATCTCTTGTTAGCTCTGAATCAGAACATGAAACATGTTGCAATGGACTCGGAAATCAATCGCGAACGAACCCTAGCCAAAATAAATCCTATCTAGACTTCGCCAGAAAAACTTGGTTGAATCGAAAAGAAAGCCAAAACAAAGCAATTGCACTTCAAATCCAACCAAATCTAGCCAAAACTGATCCCGATCCAAGCAATTCCGAATCCAAAAACCCTTGTTTCCGATCTCAGATGTGTGTGTGTGAAGTGTGTGTGTGCTTGGTGTGTTTTTTTCAGTTTACGTTTCGTTTTTCGATCGTTGTAATTTTCAAAATTTGGGTTTGTGTTTGAGTTGGGGAGAATAAAAAGAAGGGATCATGGTGAACTGACGAATCTGCTTCTCACTTAACGGAGCTAATAGACGACTGTTAGTCACAGAGTGAAAAGTGAAAATTTTGACCAACTTTAGGGTTTTTTCTATAATTAATTCACTTAAGGGCAATAACTGGAAATCCTGCCAACTTAAGGGACCAAAAATGTAATTTTCTCTAATAATAATATGTAAAAAAAAAAAACCATTAGCAATTAGCTTCACGATACTAAAATTAATAATCGACCCATTTTCTTCGATGTAAAAAAACAAGCCCAAAGTACTTTTTTCGTCCATGTGGTTTTTCGAATAAGCACTTTTCATCCTCGCCTTCAACTTTTGACTAAAATCATCCTCGTGTTTTGCATTTCGTCCCTGCCGTTATAACTTTGTCATTAACCCCCTCACATGCAAGTCACGTGAGGGCATTTTCATCTTTATAGAACTAAGTGCAAAAATCGTCCCTGTGGTTTGTTTTTTTTGCATTTTTCATCCTCATCATTAACAAATTCAGGAGAACTTTTCAAACAAAACAAAACAAAACAAAACAAAATAAAATTGCCGGTAACAATTTAATCCAAATAAAACAAAAAACATATACACATACATTTGAGAATTTAGTCAATCACTTTCAAATGCAAACACGTACATACAATGTTTTAAATACTCGTAGTATTACTCGTAATACCGGTATTGGAGGGTACTCCGGTACAACTATTTATGGTATTTTTGTTATTACCGTTTCGGTATTTTCGGTATTTTCATTTTTTATTTTTTGAATTTTTTAAAGTTTTTTTATAACGGTGAGGATGAAAACTTGAAAAGTGCTTATTCCAATAACTGCAGGGATGAAAAAATACTTTAGAAAAAAAAAAATTATATCATGTCGACTTGTTTAATTCTCTGTAACAATTAAAGCAAATTTCCTTTTTCTCCAATCATGAAAATTGTGGCTGTAGCTACTAGCTAGGGCCTCTTGAAAAAGAGGTTGTTGCAAAAAACAAATCTTCTGACAGATACCAAAATATTGATGGGAAAAAAACAAATTGCTAAAGTTGATGTCGCATGTAATGTAATACCATATATACTTTCAATTCAGATTTCGTACACAACCTCAATATATATCAACGGTTTTCTTAATTAATGTTGTTGTCCTGTTATTCGTCAGGTCGATTTAAAAAAAAAAAAATTTCCCCGCGTACGTACACGTGTCAAAACAAAGACAGTTAACGATTTAATCTCCGTAATTTACTTTTTCATTTGTTTATTAATAATGTTTTAAAACTTGACACGTTGTAACCACTACGTAACGAAGATACATAAAACAGATATCAAGTCTTTGTTAAGCTAAGTATAATATGTCATGGTTCAACTCATAATAGTGATATCAAAATCACGGTTGTTCATTTAGGATTTACCCTGTGTCTTGGAATGAAAAAAACAAAAAAAACACGGTAAAATTTCGACTTCTTTACGTTGCATCCTTTACCCTTATTTACAGAAAGGGGTGCTAACGGGTACCCACAAGAGTAATGAGATACCCGCTGCGTTACCCGCATTCACACTCACCCCTTCAGTTGTGTAAAGTCTCGAGAACTTTTCACCAATAGGCATAGAGTACTGTGTAAAAAAAGGTTTATTTTTCTTTTGAGATATAATAATTATGTATCAAATACACAAGTTTTAGAAATGATGGATGGTTTTTTGTTTTTTTTTTTTAAAGTTGAATTTCATTTGAAACTTCATGTCGCGATTCGACAACGAGGGGTCTAGCATACGTTGTTTTAATCGGATCCGCGTTAGAGGGTACCCTTGAAATAGAAATGCCTATTTAAAATACCTGATAGGGAGAAAACTCCCTACTAGTTTAAGTAACAATTTCTACGTGTGTCGTACAATACATTTAATTACTAATATGTTTAATGAATACTTTCACATATTTGAAAGAGTTTCAACATTTTTTTTTGAATTTTTTTTTTTATCTTACTCCAATTCCACTTAGCAATTAAGTTTGCTGTTTAGAGTGCAAGCTATAAAAAGTAAGTAACTGTTCAGTGTCGCTTTCTGTGGGTTTTGAGCCTCAATACCTCGACGGTGTATGGGGGAGGTTAAGATGTAGGCAGACTTTACCTCTACCTAAGTAGAGAGGCTGCTTTCAGTTTCTACCTAAATGATAGAAAAGACCCTCCAACCTTTGCATGGGATGAGGATCGAACCCATGACCTCTGTCTCCAGAGGCAAGAGTGTTTACCACTGATCCAACCATACTGCTGTTAGAGTGCAAGCTATAATTCCACTAAATACAAATATATGATTTACGATTTATGGTGTTCGATTTTT
Source organism: Erigeron canadensis (assembly GCF_010389155.1). Taxonomy (NCBI): domain Eukaryota; kingdom Viridiplantae; phylum Streptophyta; class Magnoliopsida; order Asterales; family Asteraceae; genus Erigeron; species Erigeron canadensis. The sequence continues at coordinate 33,108,026 of NC_057761.1, read as the reverse complement.
CATTTTAGAAAACGATTATAAAAAAAGAAAAAGGAATATACATGTGCTAAAGGAAGTAATCAATTAATGTTAAACGAACCGTTCATAATTTGGTATGTGGAAAAATTGTTCGTGTTCGTTCATTTGATTAAATGGACGAACATAAAATAAAAAAATTATTCGTTAATGAACATAGCTTTTGATCCTTAAATTATATTCGAACTTTCATTCATACATGTTAGTTCATTTATGATTGTTTGTATATGGTCGTTTATCTATATTTTTATATAAATATAATATATAGTCTTCGATGGTGATTGTGTTTATAAATATCATTCTATAATTAGGGGGAGAAGAATCATTCCTCTTAAATTCCACCAATTAAATACCTTCAACTTAATTTTCCTTTTCAACCCTCCCAACCATTTTCAATGGCATTCATGACCTTCTCAACCCTCTCAAATTTTTTATTACTTTGTTTTCATTTAATTTAATTAAACATTTATAACAAAAATACAATAACTTTAAACTTTATTCATAATAACAATAAACATCTACAATCTTAAACAAAATGTAATTTTTATACTATAAAATTAAGTTCTAAACTTAAACTGTTCAAAACTAGAAGAACTATTATATAAGCATATATAAGCTCAGGGACTTAAGATGCAAATTTAAAACTTGCTTTTGACTATGTTCATCTTCCCCAAAAATCCATATGAAAAATATATATACATATATGGTCGGCCATGTATATATAAAAAGCTGAGAGATTATTATTATTATTATTTTTTATGTTGAAAACGATTACTAGAATGGCTGGACCCCACCACCTGCACGCTCCCCCACTCTCCTCAACGTCTCTTTTCTTCTTAACCCTCGCAGGGCTTAAAGCCCGTCGACCTCCATGCCGTCGGAATGCCGTCTTGATGGCGGCGGTATTTGTTCAGCGGGCTAGGCATGCCGCAACCATGCCGATGACCACTCCTCTCCCCCTTATATTTAGTTGATAGAAATATATTTATAGATATTTTTGTAGCTTTTAAACCCACTTAAATCTCCTTCACAAAGCTAATCTTTCAGCTACCGTCTAGCCATTCTTGTTTAACCGTTTATTTAAGATCAAAAGTTTTTAAGACAATGACCAATTCCACCTTCTTTTCTAACTTGCTTGAAGAATCGGATAATTAATATTAAATCACACTCAAGGGCAAAGGCGTTCAAAATGGAAGGGGCAAGCCATTTTTATGGTTATGAACGCCCCTGGTGGCATTCAGGGGCATTCTCAAGCACTTTTTGGAGAGAGAATACTCTTTAAAGAGCTACACTTGATAGTCTTATAGGAAAGATCTTTTCTTTATATTTCACAACGTCATATTAGTGTTACATCAACTTTTCCCTATCCAAAATTACTCTTTCCAATAGGACCGTTTCTCCACTTCATTCTCAAATATATTATTACGAGTACTTCTTAACTTTTTAACACAAAATTAAATAAACACTTTAATTTAAATTATAAGTAAAAAGTTATATGATTGTACAAGTGATTTATGCGTGTAATGTATAATTTCTTATAGCACATAATAGTTTTTACCAATCTTAATTTAAACTTTTAAAATTTTTATCTTTTAACTTTTGCCCAATATTAAAGTTTCTATTTTCATTTTCTTGACATTAAATTTTTTGGGTTCTCGTGTTTGCATAAAACAACTTTCATATGGTTACGGTTTTAAAATAAACATATGGTTTTGATTATTTTCATCAAATAACATTTTTAATATATAATAACTTTTATCATCGTTACATCTTATGTATATGTAATAACATTTAAAACATTAATATAGCTATTGTATTTGTCTTTATACAATTTTTCAACTTTTTTTTATTTAACCCGCCGCATTTGAACACGACATTTTCAGTAACAATATGTCGAGTAGTAGTTTTCAAAATAGGGATCAAGCTGACATTAAGATAAAATTTTCTTATTGTTTTTTTTTTTTGACATGTATGAAATGTATAAAAAGAAATGTAAAAAATTAGAGTGAAGTGTGGTGAAATGGTTGTATTTTATAGAAATTTTTTTTATAAAAATAAGAATACTGGAAAAAAATTTTATAAAAAAAACAAAACACACACGCTCCTAGCCGACAGCTTGCCAATAATTTCGAAATAATTAAATTTATATTTTCAAAATAAATTTTGTCAGCGTCTAAAACATGAGCAAACAACTCGACGCCTACATCAAGAATGCGTTCTCGTATGTTAGGTTCTTGAGTTCCTAATTAAAAGAAAAGAAGTGATGAGATAAGATTAGATTAGAAGATATTGAATCCTTTCAAATCATATCAAAAGTGGGAGGAAGATTTAAGGAACAAAATCAACTAGATTATCACTCCACTTCCTACCCTTTCATTTCTCTTCCATCCTTAAAAAAAACTCAAGAACACAAATTGTTTTAAGATCATTTGGATTCCTTTCTTTTCATCTCTTAAAAAAACTCAAGAACATAGCAGTAGCGTCCAAGATGAACGCAACTTTTACGGTGTCCACAACGCCTTTTAACAACCGGCGGCTTTGGATAATAATTTTTATATATAAAATCGATGTTTTGTAAAATTGAATTTGAGGTTAGTGTATTTAATTATATGTTCATTTGTTTGTCTCGTTCATTTGTCTTTATTCATCAACACAAACAAATGAACATGTATCGTAAACGTACGAAAATGAACATATATATTATAAGCTAGGTATTGAACTAACAAAAACACTACCTGAACGGCTGATGGGAGGGCAAGTTCACAAGTTCCACTAAACACAAAGATATGGTGTAGGATTTACAGTGTTTGATTTTGCCTCTTAGAAAACTATATAAAAAAAATAAAAAGGGAATAATACACGTGCTAGCCATTGCTAGGCTAACGAGAGATATTATGTTTGGCCTTAGATCGACCTGGCCATTACTATACGTTCGACCATTCACACTCTACCAATTTCTCCCTATATAAGGAATCAATACTCTTACATTTTATGCAATACCCACTCATCATCTCAGGCATCATATATATAGTGATAGTGATAGATACATCTATTGAATCAACACATACTATACATAGTGTGTGAGAAAAAAATATAAAAAAAAAAGGAAAGAATATACACATAGTTAGTTGTAGTAATCATTTTAAGAAATTAAGATGGCAGCTGGGAACTCGGCTACTCTCACATTTGCAGTTGGCCTTGTTGGTAATATATATCCCTTCATTTTATTATTTTTTTAAATAGAATGACGTGATAGTTTGTTAGTGGTTTGAACCGTACGTATCAGTAACATCTTCAAGCATGTTATTACCATTGCATGCTATTAAGATCGACTAAAGCATATATACATACATTTTTTGGGAATATATATGTGTTGCTAATTTTTGATTTTGCTAATACTTGTAGGCAATGTTATTTCATTGTTGGTATTTCTTTCTCCATTGTAAGTCCCATAATATTTAGACATCAATTATATTATTGAAGTACTTAATTTTTGTGGCAAATTAGTTTTCTTTCACTGATTTATTGAGTTAAATTTTGCTAACACATAACATTTGATATATAATCTGCAGACCAACATTCTACAAAGTGTACAAGAAGAAATCAACCTCCGGATTTCAAGCAACACCTTACATCGTTGGCTTGTTCAGTGCGATGCTTTGGATATATTATGCGCTGCTCAAGACTAATGCCATGCTTTTAATCACAATTAACTCTGTTGGATGCTTCATTCAATCCTTCTACATTTGCATCTTTCTCTTTTACGCTCCAAAGAAGGCTAGAGTACGTACATTTGCATCGTTGTGTTTATTTTTATTACAGTAAGGAGATAAGTCTAATTTATTAAAACAACTTAAATGATTATGTATATGCAGATGAGGTGCTTGATAGTCTTTGTGTCGTTGATAATTGTTGGGTTCGGATTGATAGTTGTGCTCACTTACTTTCTTGCTCATGGAGCTACCCGTGGCGTGGTAGTTGGATGGATTTGCCTTGTGTTTTCCTTGTGTGTTTTTCTTGCACCTTTGGGGGTTTTGGTAAGTATATACATATACAATATATAATTAGGATGATGTGCACTCTGGGTACCAATACGATACATGAGACCAGAGGGTTCCCATCCATTTACCTTTTTTTTACAATATATATTAATTTGAATGATAAACAACTACGTATTCACATAAGACCATTTATGTATTTCTATATAAGCAATATTGGTTTTTTTGTTGTTGCAGAAAATAGTTATTCAATCAAAGAGTGTAGAATTCATGCCAATTCTATTGACAGTTGCACTCACCGTCAATGCCGTTGTATGGTTCGGTTATGGTTATCTTCTCCGTGATATCAATATTGCGGTATGTAATTTAATGAAACAAAACAACTTAATTTCAAAGTTTTACTTATTTAACATAAGATATATAACTTATTGAGAATACTCTTGTTTTACAGATTCCAAATATACTTGGGTTCCTCTTTGGTGTTGTTCAAATGATCTTGTACTTCGTATTCAAGTACAAGAAACGATCAGCCACGCATAAAATGACTGACAATCTTGAAGAGGGAAGCGATGAGGGCGAAAAGATCCCAGAAGAAGAAGTGAAAAAAGAAGTAAAAGTGATCGGTATCGCAATGGGAGTTCTAATCTGTGCTGAAATTCCTACACTAAACAGAAGTAAATCATCACTTCCCGTGTCTTCAAAACTAGACAAAAGTGTATCACTGATGCCGGTACGTGGTGCAACACTAAGTAAAAATAAATCGATGATTCCTGTGGCTAAAGCAAACCTAAACAAAAGTAAAACAATGATTTCTATGCCTGCAACGCTAAATGATCGAGATATACACGGTGATTTGCCAGCTGATAGTAATCATCATTCTGTGGCTATTAGTCCTCCATCTGAATCACCTCAAACCATTGAAACTGCAACGACACAGTGATCATATAAATTATGTTGCGCCACGGTACTATTTGTATCTTTCAAACAGCTCGAGCTGTTAGCTAGAGTTTTTATCAATTAACTCGAGCTGTTAGCTAGAGTTTTTATCAATTAACTCGAGCTTGTACTTAAAGCATATAAATCAAATTTAGTATAATCTAATTGCTAAGTCAAGCTTGAGCTTATAAAGGCTTGACATATTTTGAATGCATACGATGAACGAATTTTGGTCCGAGAAATAATAATTATGACATGAGTGAGAATTGAAATGATCATGCCTAGCTTCCAAATAATTTCTAATCAATGATTTAAAATAATAGTGACAATATGTCAACATATAATGTAATACTGTCCGGTTATAATTTGATCAATATAATTGGTCCAATATGATAAACAAAAATACACCGTAAACATTAACCATATAAATTTAGTACTTTTAATTGGTAATTGTAGTAGTTTTGTAGTAATGCTTATTTGCATTCAGTATCTACTTATTTAAAACAACTTAACAATGATTCATATTGGTTTAGAAAATTGGAAATCAAGATTCAATTACATGGACATATATATACCATACTAACTACTAACTACATATAGTAAGATTTGATACCAGATCCAATAAACGATAAACTAATTAACTACATGTAGATATACCATCATCATATCCCATTATCTATGCAAAAAGTTATATAAAAGGAATAGACAACGAATCGAATATTTGAAATAATGGCAAGTTGCTATATATATCATGTTCATGGCTCACATTGTGGAAGCAAAAGGAGGAGAGTTCATGCATGGAGCATCCTAGCTTTACAAGTTGTTACGAATTCTACAACTAGCATAATTCTACGACTTGTGGGCTCAAACGTTTTACTAATCATTTGAGACAATATTATAAATGTCACATCCAGGCAGAGTTGAATACGGGACCAAGGGAACAAGAAAGAGTAGAAATTACCAACGATCCGAAAAAAACCAAAGTTAAATAAGGGGAGGAGGTGGTTCAATTGAAACTCGCTAATGGCTTCATGTAGTATGGCCACTAACCAGTCCATCTAATAGGCAAACCAATGCACTAGACATATGGAAGACCGACTCTAACGACTTGTAATTCAACAATGGAATTTTGATATATTTTGTATACTGGCTAAAATTGAAGAAAGAACTCATTCCTAAAAGGAAAAAATATCCCAACGACATTTTTTTGTTTTAGCCACCACTTGTCAAAAAGTGTGGATCCGCCATCTAACACATTATTTGTTAAGGAGGGCTGAATGCCGAAGAGGTACAAGATACCCCAAGGGAGCGCCATTTCTCAAAGTGGGTATCTCAAAGGGAGGAAAGGGAAATTGTGATATTCATGCCTCTTTTACTTGCTTATTTTCTCTCTCATCTTTCATTTTTCTCAGTTAATTGGAAAATAGGTGTGTATAGTTCATAACAAAACAAAATAAGAATAGTTCATTACCTTATTATCTAATAATAGCATAAAAAGACACTAAAATGGGTTTTTCTTTTCAAAAGGTCTAATTAAACACGAACGCGCTTGACAACGTACGTTGAACGGACCAAGCCCCCATTGGCTCCTCTCCTCACTTACTTTCTTGCTAGTGGAGCTACCTGATAGTTGGACAGATTTGCCTTTGCCTTGTGTGTTTTTCTTTGCCAAGGAACACGCTAAGCAGAAGGTACATAGATAACTTTTTAGAAGATGCATCATGCATCAACAGATTCAGTTCAGAAGATGCATTAGCACAATACACAACACTGTCTACTTAATCAACGAAATCAATGTTATTCTAGGATTATAAGAACAGATTTGACTTTGCAAACTCAATTTAACGAGAACATATACAATTTGAGGAAACCTGAAGATAGCATATCATTTCCAGACGGTGTGAACAAATATACATCAATCACAACTTACATAGTCAGTACAATCTCAGCTGGCAAATGTCAATAAAAGTAAAATGAATTAAATAGCTAAATACCCTAATGAAGAAAAAAAAAAAAAAAAAAAAAAAAAAAAAACAAAAATTAAAATCAAATCAAACCAAGAAAAAAAGAGGTCCTGAGATGAATGTATTTTTGTTTTTGAATATAACAGATTCCTTAGGGGAATCCCACTGTTCTTGGGATTCCCCAGGTCCGACATTAATGTTACATGAAAAGAATGTGTAAACAAATCATATAAAAACAGGTATCACCGGTTTTGAAGGGTCTCGATTGCCTTTTTCCACTGATATGCTCTCTGTTTTGGATCCTCGAACGTCATAACTTTCTTTGGCTGAATTATGATGTATAAAATCAGAAAAGATGATGGAAATATAATAACGGAGTGGAGGTGGCAGATTAACCCATTTACTTAGGGATCAGGCAGTTTGGATTGTGCTTTGCTTCTTCTACCATAGGTCAAATAGATGAATTTAACTATAAGGTGAATGGGGCAAACAGGTAGAAAGGCTTAAATTTCAATTTTTTCATGCTTACAACCTCTTAAATTGTTTCATTCAAAAAATCTGAATTAAGATTTTAGTATGTACTCACAACAACTTTTAGTTATTTAAAGAATACAAAAACAGACAAATAAAGTTTGTGGGTCCACCCGGCCTAACCTGAACACATACTAGTTACGACCCTTTTTAACTCAACCACTTTTTAACTCCCAAATCTACTCATCTTGCAAACCATGTTGAGTAACTATCTCGAACACCAATCCATCATAGATGGAGTGGTACCCGTTAGCAATGAAACCTAGGCCCACATGTGAAGCTGAGAGACGTGGGTTCGATCTTAAAGGGTGCCCATATCATGTGGGATTTAGGCAAAGGTATTTCATAGGCATCATAAGCCCATATGGGGTATACCAGAGCCATGGTTCCCCCCATTACCCTTTTTTTGGTAACTATCTCGAACATTTTGTTTAAAAGAATAAAGTCAAATTAACCAAAGTAGAAACTTAACAGGGGTGATAAGCACTAACCAGGCAAATTTTAAAATTTGATGGGCTGCTAACTTGGACGCTAAGCTCATTGGGATCATCGGACCAAATCATGTTCCCTTTACCTGCTAGCTTTGAGGGGTCCACATATATCAGCTTTGGCTTGTTGGTTAGGATAAGTTGTACTTTCTTACTTGATAGTTTCTGAAGTTTCTTGACCATTGAAATCATAAGAATGGACTCACCAGGATCCAAAAACTGTTGCCTGTCAGAGAAGTTAAAAGGTCAGGCCATGGGTCCATTGTCTTATTCTACATGGCATATTAGTGAAACCCTCTTATTTGAGTAGTTTTAAAGTTGATGTGGAACTTTGACCTACTTCGTGATACATGAGCCGATACAGCTGGCTGTGTTTATCACTAGAGGGTTGGATTGGCAAAGAATTTGTCGTTGAACTGTTCGAAAGTCAACTGAAGAGTAGTTTCAATGAATAACATCTTTAATATGTTTTTGTCATCATATTTAGGACACTGCCTGGTTATAAAGATTTAATAAATTGGACAAAAAGTGTTTTGGGTCAATTAACCTAACTCCAAACCGTTTTGACCAGAATAAAAAATAAAATTTGCTTGCAACAGAAGTCAAGTACAGCGGTTTGACCAACTGAGGCATAAGGACAGCACCATTTTGGTATCCTAGAGAAGAAAAGTATACGAAAAAATCTTCATTCAAAACTAGATGTGTAGTAATATCCATAACAACACAAGGTACCATTTTGAGTCAAAGGAGTCTATTGACGCGAGTTTAGTTATACTGCCCGTATCAGAGGAAGAAGTGACATCAGAAACAGTATCTCCTGTCCCTGTGGCATCACCAATATGTGTTGGGTTCCATGATGAATCTGGAGTGTCATCACCCTCACTTGAGCGACCACTGGTGTGACCCTGTAGTTATAATTAAGATAGTATCATCATGTGAAATAGAAGTGGCAACTTTGACCTATTAACTTAAAAATGGGTTGATTTGGGTTGTGATATTTCTAAAATGAAACAAATAAGAAAATTAGCTAACACGAAACCGATCAAATGGCTCACATAGGCTGAAGTGCAGATAGCCATCCAACGTGTATTTTTATGCACATAAAAAACAGGATTTATATCATCATGTTAATATTTATGTTATTATAATAAATAAAAATTAACAAATAAACTGATTCAAAAAGAACTAGAGAGTGTTATACAACAACCTGACCCAGCCCACCCGTACTGAAAATGTGCCATCTCATAGTCACATAAAACGCTCATAGACCCGTGCATCTCGTATTGGTACGAAGTGTACCGAAACGGAAGTCGCTAGCGTTTCGATCGCTAGTGGTACGGTGAACCAAATCAGGGTGGTACGGGAACCAAAAAGCAAAAATAAACGCGACCCATTCCCACTGGTACGACGGACCAAAAAGCAAAAAAACATGACCCATTCCCACTGGTACGCGATCCATTTCCGTTTTGACTTCCCAACTTCCAAACCAAGATTCCAGAACTTAAGCGGCAAAAAGAGTGTATCATTTAAATTCCCAATATATTTTGGAATTAACACGTATCTTGTTAACAAAATAACTTATTTAATACTCGGATTAATTACAAATTTAGATATACATGTATATATCTTTCTTCTATATATACTAACCTTTATAGAGTTTTATATCACTAAGACACCAACTTATATATCCATAACGTGAAGAGGAATCGCTTAAATTTACAAAGAGCCGACAGACTTGTGTTTATTCACACAAATATACGACTTCAATCCCGTTTTTCCGAGTCCTATAAATCAGGCCCTCACAAAAAATGGGACATCAATCCTGAAAGTGCGTATATAGAAGGTTCTAGTGCTCGTCTTGAAGAAATGGCTTGGGAAGACCTTGATGACGGAAGCGTTCACAATGACAAAGGAAAAAAGAAACGAGTAGAATAGAAACTTTATTGTTGTTTCATTATTCTATTGGATTTTATCATGTTATTTTATCTTTATCTTATGAAATTTATAAGTTTTGTTTGTTTATGTTTTTGGTACATCGTACCAAATACATGGTACACCGTACCGCCTCGTACCGAAATGAGCCTACCCCCTCCGTACCGGATTTGTCACACCTAGCGAATTACGTACCCGTACCGAAGCGTACCACGTTTTATGTGACTATGGGCCATCTCATCCCGAACCCAATTTGATCAACGTGTGCAATGTGCTCAGTCAAAAGCAACAATTTTAATGAGTTAGAGAGAGCAGGTTAGACAATTAGTTGCAGACAACTGAATAAAAGAAAACATACGAGATAAAGGCTACTGAGAAAGTGAAATGACCAAGTAAAATTCCCTACTAAAGCACAACAGATATACCTTCTCTAATACAAGTCTAGGAGGGCTCTTTGACCTTATATCACACCAATCAATTCCTTTGAAAAAAGGATGATTCTTGAGTGCATCATATCCATCATGTCCCGCACCAGGTCTTTTCTGAGGATCAATATCCTGCATCATTATTTTAGTTATGATAAGTAAGAATGGCAAAGACAGACAAGAAAAAATGAACAGTTGAATGGTAAAAAGCATAAAATGCTGGTATGCTGCTTACCAATAATTTGTCAATCAGATCCCTGGCATGATCAGAAAAGTAATCCGGATATTTGACATCTCGTGCTATAATTCTTTGAAAAATGAGCCACTCACTTGCGTCTTTGAACGGTGAAGTTCCCGACAACATCTGAAACAAGGTGCATCCAAGTGCCCAGAGATCATTTCTGTCCACAATTATTTAAGAAGGTGCATAGATGAGTCATTATACAATATGAAAAACAATAACTATAAAATGGAAATATATTACATGAAAACTGAACTTAGCTCACCCAATAGTTGCAGGCGAAGAATTTAATACTTCTGGAGGGACGTACGCTGCGGTCCCCACAAACGTGCATGCCTTGTCATCTGAAGAAGAATGCCATGATTTAGGCCACAGTTATTGGATCCCAGAACACTTTAGGACTAGGAGTAGATTAGAATGCCGTTCTAAAAACAAAAAGAAAACACACCTGATCCTGCATTTGGAAGAACTGTTATCTGGCTATCCTGCATGGGCTTTACGCTACCAAAATCAGCAATCTTAATATGTCCATCTGATGTAAGAAGCAGGTTCTCTGGCTGTCATTAACATGCTGTCAGAATATGTTAATCAAAAGATTTTATGATGACACTTGTCATGTCTTAACCTTTTTTGTTAAAGTATTCTTCTTACAAGTTATAATAGAGATTATCTTCCTTCTATGAAAATTTTGAGGAAATCATTCACTATTATAAAATCCTATTGACAAAGTGGCATATGCCAAATGCTATATAACATAAGTACTGTGGTCAACATTCTTTTCATGAGATGTTATTTTGTGTATGTGATTATCAATCAGGATAGCTGCATCTCAGGGAAACCAAAATATTCATTACAATACCTTGATGTCTCGATGTATCAAACCCAGCTTATGTATGTATTCAAGAGCATCCACGACTTCAGCTGCATAAAAACGAGCTTCATCCTCTGTCAAACGGCCTTTCTGTAAAAGCCAACTCCATAGATATAATAGAAATCTTACATTCAACTTATACAAAATAATAGAACACTATGTCAATAAATATTCGTGGTCTAATAAAATTTTGTAGTAAAGAAAGAAGCATAAAACTGCTATGTGATGGACATGTCATGTGATGGATCAAGCTACGTTCATACCAAAGTGAACCCTTATAGCACAGGCTTGCCCGGTTGACCATCATGTACTTCTTTTACATTTTTTAAAGTTCTATATACATAACTAATGCGCCAATTATGCATATAAAAACCATATCATTGCAATAACAAACTTAATCATGAAAAAGGGCTCTTTGGAAAGTTATAAACACACTTTGGCGGACTTTAAAAAGTTTGACCTGTCCGCCTTTAGGGCTGTTTGGTAAGGAGAAATTTAGAGAAATGAAATCCTCATTTGTCCCAACTCCTTGACCAACCAAACATGGGAAATGAAACCATTTCCATTTCTCTAGTTACCAAACACACCCTTAGTTACTACTATTTTTCATTGACCTATTTGAGATGGAATAAAACCTAAATCAGTTAATCAACCTATTCTAAATCAATGGGCAGAACTTAGAATTAATTTTGCGATGAGATTGTGATGTCTCAAAACCTGGAATGTTCGTTGACCCTATGTAATAAACAGGTGGACGGGCGTTACTTAATTGTGACATTAAATATGTAGAAGACATACATTCAACTACAAAAAACCCAAATTAAAACTTCAACGGAATGCACACATAACAAATGTAGAAGATCATTTGAAGGGTCATACAAAACAAATGAAATTAATGACTTTCACTTACCCTGGTTATTTGATCAAAAAGTTCTCCACCTTCACAAGACTCAAGAGCCATGTCTTCAACATAAAACCAAACAAATGGGTTAATGTATATACCATAAAGGGAAAAGATCAGAAACAAAAATAAACAAAGGAAGTAACTTTAGCAAATTTACAAGATTAACAGATCTATGAACTATAAGCCAAATGTGCTTACATAGTGAAAAAGTGTCTTGGAATGTAAAATAAAGTTGGATTATTCCAGGATGACTCAACTGATCCAACACGATCCTCTCCAACTTCACATAAGCAGTTTTGTTTTCTTTCGTTATGAATTTTTTATCCATAATCTTTAAAGCATACACTTTTCCTGTGTCTTTCTTCTTTGCCCTCACAACCTGAAGTTACAGAAGTTAGGAACTAAAGCAACGCCAATAATAAGAAAAGGAACAGTGTCAAATGAAAAAGTTTGCAATCTGGACGAAAATAAACTAGTATAAAAGTCCAGCATTTTTATCATCTAAAAATTTAAAAGGTTGTAAGCACTTGATTATGCCATGATCCACTTTAAACCCATTTAAACATAATCACCTAAACACATTGAAATTCCCACCCCTAGATTAACTTCACTACTAACTCTAGCTTCTTTGGCCAAGAAATCCCTCGAAAACTAGGAGTAGCTTTTTTTGGAGACTTTATGGAGCTCGAGCTTTGTTTTACAGCTCCAACCAAACTGAGCCTTTGCCACATCCCCATATGAACCAAGATATCACAATATAGTGATATAAAACATATTACAGCATTTATGAGAACATAAGAGCACAACATTGCAACTAACAAAAACTACATTACAAGTTCACATATCAATCAACAAATCAAGATCAACATATAAAGCAAAAACAACAATTTCAACTACTACATCTTCAAAAACCATATTAATTAAACAAAAATACATAAAAAGGAAAAATAATAATTTACGACTGTCTACATGCCACCTCCCCATATCCCGCCCATGGCACGATTCGGTATCATTGTTTTCTTTGTTATCAAAATCACCATATAAAGCAACAATAATAATGCAACTACATAGTTAAAAAATAAAATTAAAAAAAAAAATCCTAACTACTTATAGGAAAAAAAGGGAAAAGATGAAACCTTTGAATAAGAACCAACACCATAGATCTTGCCCATTTCAAAATCTTGAATTGTGAAATTTTCTTGTGGTGCTCTAAATTTAAAGGTTTTACCTTTATTATTATTATCATCATTTTTATTAATATTTAGCTTTGATTCAACATCTTTCTCCATTTTCCCTCTCTCCAAAATCATAAATTTCCCCCAATTTCAAACCCTGCCATACCCATACCAACCTGTATCTATGTATATATATCTGTATCTATACAATCATATGTATGTATATGTATATATGTATATGTTCAGTATGTATAATTGTTTGTTTTCTGTCTCGAAATTAACGAATTTAAAACCCTAGAAAAGTGAAATTAAAGGGGAAATTTGGGGATTGAAGAATTAGGTATTTTTAATTTTATTTAATTTTTTTTTTTTTGTGATTTATGTTTATTTTTGTTTTTGTTCTTTTGGAAAGATGGAGGGAACAAAGTTAGACCGAGAAAGTAGGGGTAGAGAGAGAGTAAAGAGATGGACACGTGTTGCTTGTATAAATGCATCAAAAGCATGAATTGAATAATTTAAAAAACAAAAAAATGATACATATCCATAATCTAAAAAAATAATCATAATAAATAATATTACGTTGGAAAATGTAATGAAAATTTGGAGGTGTGTGTAGATTGGTTTTTTTCTTTTGGTTTTTTAATACACGAGAATAGTACACGTATGTTTCGGCGATGATGGAGTTGATTGATAAAGGGTGGTAATGTAATACAGGCGGCGGGAGTGGTGATGATGGGGTGATCTACCTGATGGGCTCCACCCTTAGCCGTAAGGGATCCGTTCTCTGATTTAAAAATTCGTCGAAAGTATATCGAATGACTACTATAATGAAAGAGTATGAAATTTTAAGAACACGCATATAATTTTTATAATTTATCAATGTACGATTTTTGAGATAAAAGATTTTGAATGAATTAAAAGGATAAAATGATTTATATAGAAGAGAGAAAAAAAATGATTGGTTGAAATTTGATGAGAGAAAAAGGGTATTATAGTTATTTTAGGTAAATATAGAATAAATGGAAAGTCATTTTAAGAAGATACTTAAAATCAATATTGAAAATTTAAGTTTAATGTTGCAAATCTAGAAGCTTTTTGCTTTATAAGGGTGAGGGGAGTGCTTTACCACCCCTCCCCGCCTATCCCATGTTTTTCTCCTCCTTCCCGTTCGCTCCCTAATTGCACGAAATGCTTACCCGTCCTTCCCCGCCCCTCCCAACCCACATAATGCCAAAAGACAACAAAAGACAATATGGAAAAAGGAACATTAGGTGTAGATGAACCCGGTGACCGCCCTCCCCGCCTACTAGGTACCAGTACCACGGGGCGGTGTTCCCTTAGGTACCGGAACGGTACCTATTTGCTCCCCGCCCCACTCCGTCGACCCTAATATAGTATAGATGTATCCATTTTGGTTTTTTTAAAAGAAAATGCTAAAATGACTAACATTTTACAAAAAAAAATTATATACTAACTGACATGGCACAATAGGTGGACTCTCCATGTCATACAACTAATATATATTAATTAACCATAGTTAATTCATTATCTCTTTATAGCAAACTTGCATTTTAGAATTTTGATTATTCAGTTATTCCTATTCAACCCAATCCTTTATTTTATTTTATTTTTTTATCATTCCACTGTTTCTTCTTCTCCATTTAACCTAAGGGGCAAGGGTGTAGTCGGTAAAAAGCTTCGGCAAGTCCATCGGCAACAATCGGCAAAAGTGCAAAATTATAGCATATGTATCAGCAACTATCGGCTCGGCTCATCGACACATATAATCGGCCACATTTGGCCGATGTAAGTGAACGTTGAGTGTGCGTGAATCGAGGTAAACAACAAAAAAAAATCATAAATGTACATATATATATATACACACAATACACACACATACATACACATATCGGAATATAAAAAAGGAATATCAAACTGGGGGAAGAGATGGATAAACTCCGGCGTGCCACCATCATCGCCGTCTTCATCATCATTGTCGGAAGTGGCTATAAAATCCGGCGTGCCACCCCTTTTCAGCTGTCACCACCACCGTTGACCTCCTTTTCTACCAAACCAATTTTGGATCCGATCTATTTCACGAAAATAGATTTGAAGATTTTGATATATATATATATATAT
Organism: Erigeron canadensis; assembly: GCF_010389155.1. Taxonomy (NCBI): domain Eukaryota; kingdom Viridiplantae; phylum Streptophyta; class Magnoliopsida; order Asterales; family Asteraceae; genus Erigeron; species Erigeron canadensis. The sequence continues at coordinate 33,092,407 of NC_057761.1, read as the reverse complement.
ATACATAGGGGGACAAACAAATAAGAACAATCTTAAAATAAGAACGGTGAAAACACTTAAAAAACATCATTTTGATGCATTAAAAGTCCATAAAACTAACATAGTGCATAAATAATTATCATTATTTAAGTGTATAGCAACACATTGGCCTGTCAAAATTAAGAAAATCATGTTTTTTGTTTTGTGCATCCATCTTGGATGCATATTATTCAAAATGAAGCATCCACCAAAAAACGTGATTTTTTTCGATTTTGACGGATCAATAAGTTGTTAAACACTTAAATGATGATAATTAGTTCTGCACTATGTTAGTTTTATGGACATTTAATGCATCAAAATGATATTTTTAAAGTGTTCTCACCGTTCTTATTTTAAGACTGTTCTCACCGGAGTGTTACCCTATATACATATATATATATAATCGATAGATAAAATAGATAGTTAGATGGAGATATTGATTTTAATTGGAAATAAATAGATATATAGATATAAAAGATCAGACAGAGAGAGATAGAGAAGGGGAGTGGTATATGGGTGGAAATTATTATTAGTTTTTTATATAAAATAGAATAAAAAATCGGCATATCGGCACTATAGCCTCAACTTTGGCAAGTTTTTGGTTAAATTTGGCTTTTTTTTGCTTGGCTATGTGTCAGCTTGTAATTGGCTCAAAATTTTTCAATTTATCAAAAGATTGGTACTACACATTTGCCCTAACTATGGTCATAACTCCATTGAGCCATTCATAGGTCTAACCCCTTTCATAACTTCATTAAATAAACACAATTAAATTAATCCATGTTAAATGCTTATTTGTAATAACGATCAGAGATACATCAATCTATCAATTTATTCTTTTCTTTTAGTTTAATAATTCTTTTCGCTCACCAAAAAGGCAAAAATCCAAACATTTACATCCATAACATAACTTTTCTGAATCAGATAATTTTTGTCTGATTTAAGTTTTTTATTTCTTAGATTTTCATTGATGCTTATAATCTAATTTTAATGAATCTATTTTCTTTATTTTGTTGGGATTTGTTGATTAACATTCCGTCACGATTTTCTTATACTAATTAGTCGTACTTCTCGTCTCATTCATTTTAAACTGAGACAATGATGGTAATATTGAAATTGTATGGATATGTTTGTGGAAAGAAAGTTTTGATGGGGAAGAAGTTACTGGGTGTAGAATTTTTTGATTGTACATACATGCTTTCTATCTTGTTTTGTTCGGCTGAGCAATACTAGTAACTAATACTCATATAATTGGTTTTTATAATCCTTGATTATGTGAGGGATAATTGATCATTAACTCTGCTCATATATGGTAAGAAGAAAAAAAGGAAGACGGAAAGAGTTAAGGGTTCAGATGTCATTCAAAGAAATGTAAAACTAAAAGGAAATGATTTAACTATGGTTATCTAATTAATGTTAGTTGTATGACATGGAAGCCCACATCATGTGCCATGTAAGTTAATAGAGTATAAAATATTTTGTATAAGTGTTAGTCATTCTAGCATATCTATTTTTAAAAATTGAATCTTGAAAAAATATGTTTTTATCCCAGTTCTTTCAAAATATAGCATTATTTTAAAATTTTCTTTGGACTTTTCGTATAACAAAACATAAATATTAATGTATCATTAAAAATTTATTAACAAAAACCTATTTTTTTAACACCCATCTCATAAATATCCTACGAGTATTTTAAACATTCATTTCTACATTTCATACTATTATATGCATTAATGACATAAAATGGCTAACTTATATATGTTAATAAAAAAACAAAAATAAATTGTTTCTCAAACTGGACAAAACTAAACGTTGCATAAGGCCATCAAAGAGAAGCTTAAGCTATTTCAATTTCAATTTGAGGAGATTTGTAGTATTCGATCTCAAAGAGAAGCTTAAGCTATTTCAATCTCAATTTAAGTATTCGATGGAATTGACGCAACTTTGCTCTCTCAATAAAGAACTTAATTTTATAGATAGGTTTCTTAAAATTAATCTAGATATTGGAAAGTATGCCGATCGAGAAACATGTTAGATTCAATGTTAAAGATGTTGAGGCTCGTATAGGTGGCTTGTTTCAAAGGACTGCTGTATCTGAAGTGCGTGAAACAAATAATTAGCCATGTAACATTTTTTAAACTTTGGTCATTTGTATGTGGTTAACATTTTATACATGGATTATGGATACGAAAACATTAGAGAAAGTCTAGTTCGACTTTGAAGACCTTGTTTTAAAATCGATTTGTAAACACCATGAAACCACTTTCAATCATTTCTACAACCTCTGTGTTGTGTGCTTGCATATCGTCACTGCTATATGGCATGTTGACTAAAGATAATAAAGGTTTTTATTTCTTATTTGACTTCCATCTAAATCCCACCCACTCATTTAGTAGCCCTCATCTTTAATTACATTCACTAATCACGACACTTTTACCCCGCCAAACAAATAAAGTTTACCTCCAAAACGCAGATGTATATTGAATCATTCTTTTCATCCATTTCCATTTTGTTTTACTATTTTAAGACTTCTGAATGGGTCAGATGTAATAAAAACGAAGATCAAAATTTTACATGTTTGATTATTAAAAATTTCATATATATGTTGATAACAGATTGTCAGTCATTCTCCAAAGCCTTAACTGTTACTTAATTGCCAGTCACTAAATAACTAAGCAGAAGCCACATGTAAAAGATATGATTTTTTTTTTTTTTTCAAATTCGGGTTTGGTAATGTGTACCTCGTATTGGGTTGGTTTTGGGTCAACCATATGTCCCGATATCAGGTCGGGTTCAAATACCATTTCTCTTATCGGGTTCGAGGTATATTCCTTCTTGATCCAAACACGATTTATTACCATTAGACTTTTAGCTACACCTGTATGAAGAATAATATTCTTTCTGCATTTCCAATCTAGAGCATGCTCTCGATCCCCATGAATTTATCATCTATACTTTACGCAGGTAACATGCTATTAATTTCTTACACAAGTGTCTGGTTTAAAATTAACTCGTCACGACATCTCACATGCGGTGTATTGTCAGAGCTGCATCGCGGGAGTAACCCATCTAACTAAAGAAATATTTGGTGTTGTTAATTTGTTATACCCGCGAGATAATTCAAACTAAAAACCAGAATAACATATATCCATTGCCAACATATCTTATACATTTAGAACCAATTAACAATATAGCTTTTAGGTAAAATAAAACAAGTATTAATGTAAAACAAATATTACAATAGGTTTTTCAACAGTGATAACCACCGTGCATCATAAAAATCATCGTACATCAATTGTTTTGTAAATCTTTGTGCATCAATTTAACCATGATCTATGGGTTAAGATCTTGTCTTATTTGTTTTACTTTAATACTTGTTTTACAATACCCATATATTTATTGATCAAAACAAATTAATATAGGCAAACATTGAAAGGATGCATAAAAATAACATAGCTAGTTAGCTACTTACCTTGGCCCTGAAAGAATAGAAGGCATCAACTGTGTCAGTTCTTTCTCTTGTGCAATTGTTGTTTTCTGCATTCTCAGATCCGTGAAGTTGTAATCCAAGTTCGATTCAACACTCATTCCGTCTTCTAAGACCTTAACAATAATTGACATCGAAGGCCTTCTTGTAAAATCGGTTTGTAAACACCACGAAGCTACTTTCATCATCTCCACCACCTCTGCACCATTTGCTTGCATATTTTCACTGTACTTGTCAACCATATCTAACAACGTTCCTTGTTCCCAGCTTTTTTGAAAGACGGCTAGTAAGTGCCAGCTTTCTTCTGGCAGAGATCTATCAAAAATTTTCCTCCCACATAATATCTCTAAGACAACGATCCCAAAGCTATATACATCCACCTTTTCTGTTATAACTGAGCTGCTCCAGCACTCTGGAGCGATATACCCAGGGGTTCCTTTTATAGTAGTCATCACTTGGGTTTGATTTTTTTTGACGAGCTTAGACAACCCAAAATCAGATACCTTGGCATGAAAGGTGTCGTCTAGTAGTATGTTTTGAGGCTTAATATCAAGGTGGATGATTTGCTGCCTACACTCTTCATGAAGATATGCTAATCCTTTAGCAATATGAAGAATAATGTTTTTCCTGCATTCCCATTCCAACACATGCCCCAGATATCCATGGTAGATCCAACTATCTAATGACCCGTTACTCATGAAATCATACACGAGAAGTCGTTGTGATTTCCATGCAGAGTATCCTCTAAGCCTCACTAAATTTACATGGTGAATGCTGCCAATTGATTCAACCTCTGCCAGGAATGATTTGTTGACCTGCCCATGACCCTCAAGACATTTAACTGCAATTTTGGAGCCATCTTCCAGGATCCCTTCAAAAACTGTTCCGAATCCTCCTTCACCTAGCTTTCTACTAAAATTCTCAGTTGCTGTTTTCAACTGCCCATAAGAAAATCGAGTGGGCATTCCTCGTACTTGAAGAAGATACTCTTCTTCTTCTTCTTTCGTTTTAGCATGTAGTCTTTTCTTGTGGACAATAAACATAACAAAAACTACCACCAAAATAAGAGAAATTCCAATGGCGGGACCTAGGACTTTTGCAACTAGGTTTTTTCTCTTATTTTGTGACACAGACAAAGAAGGTGCTCTTGCATTCTGGACTTTTATAAAAGCTGTAGTATGCATCCTACGATTATCCGGAAAACTAGCCATTGTAAATAGGTCAGAAGGTAGATAACAATCCCCACTTGAATTGCTGTAATAAGACCAATATAGAACAGCTTTGCAGGAGCAATTTTTCAAACATGCTTGTTTGCATGTCTCCACATTCACATTCTTCATGTTGGCGACAACCGTGAAGTGGCGGGTGACATTCTTGAGTGCAATAAAGTCTTGATCATGGGTAGCATTACATGTGATAGGAGTAATTTCAGAGCACCCGAGGTTAGGTTCTCGATCATTTACTCTTCAGAAATAATATTCTATCCTAGGGGAGTCATTTGATTCGGGACAGATACATTGTTTCTCATTTAAGCAAAGGGAATTCCTCCCACAAGCCAAAGGATAACCACACTCTCCACCAATATAGGTTAATTGTAAGTACATCATGAGCCTCTTTCCAATCGTCAAGTTGCCACTCAAACAATTTCAAATGCCCATCTGGCATCAGTTTCATAAACTGAGCCGACGATGCTTGAGTTATGTACGTACATCACACCGTCGGGGTAATTTGGCTCGGCAGAATGAATGAATAAAGACAAATTCCCATTTAAAAATCCAACATAACTTTTTTTGCCTTTATTTATTTTTATTTCATTAGATTGTTGATCAGGAACACTAAAGTAGGCTTGAGGTGGGTTTGATTCAATATAAGCAAACAAACCTTCATCAGCGACTTGAAGGGAGAACATATCTTTCTTCTGACTATTTGTTGATATCAGCTGTTGACCTTAATTGATACAGCTTTTGGCCAGGTAACAGACAGTCGGTCTTGTTCTTGACCGGATAGTCTCGGTTGGCTGACCAAACTAAGGCAGAAGGGGAGCTGTAATATCCTTCAATAAAAATGAAGATGGCAAGGAGGTGGCGAGAGGTACATGACTCAAAATCCCCTCCTTGACAGAAGAAGCCAAGTGCGAATCGAGTTTTCATTACCTTGCCTTCTGTAAGGAGGATGAGGTTGAAAATTCCTTTTGCTTCTCCATATATGTTAAATGCATAGTAGGAATCTGCAGTAGTGTCATTGGGGGTCCATGTGGTGGAAAGATTTGCACTACTATTAGGATATTCAGCATATATTGGATGTGAGTAGCGAGTAGAAAGCAGAGAAAATGATAGAGAAAATTATAGCAAACATTATTAATCCATATATGAGCAGGATGCAATTACTAGCTAGTAATTAAACAAGAATAATTTTTAGTTTTACAACCAATAAATGAATAATTGATGAAGAATATAGTTAACGGAGAAAATTGATCACGCCAAGTCAATATATATCAATATATAATGCAAGCTAGCTATAGTCAACTACGACGACTCATAATTTTCTTCTAATGTAATTATTATATCTACGCATATCATCACATCCTGAATTTAATTTTCAACCAATTTCCTTCTCATTTCCTACACACCGACGAAACAGTCCTACTCGTAATAATATATGTAGAGGCATGGACTATGGAGCACTCTTCATCTTCTCATCTATAAGTCTAAGCTACTGTATATCTATGGACTCATTAGAGCACTCCTAATGTGAACAAATTATAAATATATCTGGATTCAAACTTGATTTTTATAATTTTGATCTCTTTATTATCTATACTATCTTATAATAATTATTACTTTCTCTCTCATGAAAGTGTTAGATGCAAAATTACCACTTTACCTCTGATAAATTAATTTACATCATCAATTCTTTATCTTTTAAAATATCTCCATTACCCTTTACATCAATTACTTACACCCACCACCAACAATTCATCGCCACCGCGACCGCCGTCACTACCACCCATCATCATCACCACCAAACGGCCGCCGCATCGCGCGGGTACAATGCTAGTAACAGTTAAGTACGTCAAATGTAAATATTAAGTTCAAAAGAACAGTTTTATACATATATATATATATATATATATATATATAGGGTAAGGTTATTTTAAGAATCCCTAAAAAGGCAAGAATCTTTAAAAACCCTTTTTAAATTCAAATTATTCACTATATGATTGCTTACACATATTCAAATGGCTATATAATTGCTTAAAAATGTTCATATAACCATCTATATACATTTGATCATTACCAATCTCATGAAAATATTATTTTACAAAAATACTTGCATACATACGATCGACCTGCATACATGTGATCATAACGTTATTCTTGCACATGTGATCATAAAATTCATGTCTCCAAAAATAGCATAATGGATGATAATTTATGTTTCTACATAATTGTAAAATCTAAAATTGCATCTAAATAACTCAAAAATAATCAAAAAAAATTATCATGTAAATAATAATTAAGGATTAAGCTTGATTAAAAAAATTCTTAAAAGTTCTTGCCTTTTTAGAGGTTCTTAAAATAACTTTTCACTATATATATAGATATATATATATAGGGGAGCCTTATTTTGAGAACCCATTTTTTTGTAAGAATTCCTAATATTTATATTGGATCACATGTTTTTTTGTTCATTCACATGTGAAACGTTATAAAAATATCCGTTGCAGAATTTTTTTTTTCAAAACCTTACATATAGCCGTTTGTCACATGTGAACAGAAAATGTGAACAAATTCATTCACAAGTTCATAAAAAACTACTTTGAAGGTTTCATAAAAAAGTTTCTTCTACAATATACCTTTTTATAAAATTTCACATGTGAATAAACAAAAAAAAAAAACATGTGAACAAATATATTATCTAAGAGTTCTCATGGTTCTTACAAAAAAATGGTTCTTAAAATAAGAAAACTATATATATATATATATATATAGAGAGAGAGAGAGAGAGAGAGAGGAAAAGGTTCAAATGAAAACCATTTGAATTGAAAAAACCATAAGAACCTTTTAATTATAACTTGGTGTTCATATGTGGATAGTCTATGTGAACAAATTCATGCACATATGAACATGTCAAGTTATAACTAATATTACCCAAGGTTGTAAAACTCCCCCGAGTCAGCCGAGTTTCCAAAATAAACTCCTGACTCCCCACCTCGTCGAGTCGAGTCTGAGTCACAAGTTCTCCAACTTTGATGCGGACAAGATGATGATGAAGTGTGATCTTATCAATTAATCTAACGTTTAATTTTCAAGTTTGAATTATTATGTTAATGTTTTTAAACAATTATATTTAAATTTGAAGTTTGAAATATATTTTTAAAGTTTTATTACATATATATATTCAAAAATACTTATGTTTCCATATAAAATTACAATCCAAGTTCTCCCCGAGTCGAGTCCGATTCTCCAAAAACTCCTGACTCACCCCCTCACCTAGACGAGTCCGAGTCACGAGTTCCCCAACCTTGATATTACCTATGTTTATATATGAATGGTTCTCAAAAGAACCTACGTGAACGAATATGTTCACATATACCTATCGCATATGAACATCAAGTTATAATATAATGGTTCTCATGATTATTCTAATTTAAATGGTTCTTAATTGAACCTTATCCTATATATATATATATATATATATATATTTATATATTTATATTAATTTTATTACATATTTAACATTTACTTATTAAATCAATTATATTTAAACAAAAGAAAAATTATTAAAATGGTTAAAAATGAAGGTCTATATTTAGATTTAGATACATATAGATATTGAGGTCTGGTATTGTAAAGGAAATATTAAAATAAAACAAATAAAATAAGATCTTGACCCTTAGATCATAGTTAAATTGATGAACGAAGATTCACGAAGCAATTGATGCGCGATAATTTTCATAATGCACGGTGATCTTTAGTGAAGGGAAACATATTATTTTATTTGTTTTACTTTAATACTTATTTTATTTTACCTAAAATTTATAGATATTTTTTATCTATTTGGTCAAACATTTCTTATTATCTAACTTGTTTGGTAAGAAATGAAATTATCAAATAATATCATGTCATGTATCATACATATATTGTTTCCAAAACATTTGACCATTTTTTTTTATTTTAAACAGCAAACATATGAGCAAATTTAATCCTTATCATGATTTAAACCAAATTTAATCAACAATTTTTTTCTTTGATTATTTATTTACGAGTATTAGCTTTACCACCATTCTTGTATTTTTTTCATCACCCCAATACTTGTCTCTGTTTTTTATTTTATTGCTCCTATTGATGGCATCACCAAATTTCTTGCTTAGTGTATAACAGTCAACATCCCTTAATGCTATTATATTATCTTGCGCTGTTTTGGATCTATACTTCTGATGTAAACTCCTATCTATAAAAAAATCAAAATAATGATCAAATATGTAGATTCACAACACCCATATCAGATTTAACAAAAATTATGAGAATTAACACATTTTATAAACATTACCATCAATTCTTTCAACTATTTTACTATTATTAAATTCAACAGGAGAATCCCAAAAACATATAAAAGAAAAAGAGGTTGGAATTTTTACTACTATCAATGAAAAAGGTTAAGTTTCCTGGAATGTAACTATCTTTGACCGAATGTCTATAGTAGGAAAAAACTAAAATTATGTGTATTGTGTGTAAGCAACTTGAAAAAATGTTTATTGTATGTAAGAAAACATACGTGACAACCATATACAGGTGCCACTTGTCAGATTTTAATTGGTTGAAACGAAATTCTTACATACAATAAACATTATTTCAAAGTTGTTTACATACAATACACACAACTTTAGTTATTTCCTACTATAGACAATCGTTCAAAGTTTCTTACATTCGAGGAAACTAATCTCATATTTTTATTGATGTGAATGTACTTTATAGATGATCCAATGCATGATGAAGAGATTTTCCGTTCGAGATATCGTATGTCGAAGTCTTTGTTTCCGGCCGTCGAGGATCTCACTGCAAGATTTACATGGTTTCGGGATGGAGTGAATGCGGCAGGTACAAGAGGGTTGCCAATTCAAAAGTGCACGTGTGCTCTATGTGTGCTCGCAACTAGCGTACGGCAACATTGTTGGGTAAATCAAGCAAACAAGAGTAAACATGATAAAGGTAGTCTAAAGTCACTGCTTTATTTTATAAAGTAGAAACCAAATGTTTACAGTGATAAAGACTTTTCGACGAGTGAGTTTTGGAAAGTAAACAAACAATGCTTTAAATAATAAACTAATGAAACTAACTTCTCTAAAAAGACTCCACTAAACTTAATACACGGTCATATCTTCCAACGTCTTTGAAGCACGTTTTATTCCCCTAAAGTGTCGGTCAAACTTGCAACATGAATAACCACATCATCCTACATACTCCCCCTGATGTGGATATTTCTCATCAGCTTCATGCATACCAACTAGTCTTCATTTCAGCATACTTTAACCTTGGCAAAGGCTTCGTGAGAATGTCAGCTTTCTGCTTCTTACCACTAACATGTTCCACTTGAATCAATCCTTGATCAACACATTCTCGAATGAAATGGTATATTGTGTCTATATGCTTACTTCGACCATGAAAAACCGGGTTCCTCAATGGAGCTGCCACTATTGTTTTTTACGGATTTTTGACCCTAATACCTCAACGGTGTAAGGAGGTTAAAATATACTGACCTTATCTCTACCTAGGTAGATATGCTGCTTCCAGATTTTATCTAAATAGTAGAAAAGGACCTCCGGCTTTTGCATGGTAGATGAGGATCGAACCTTTGACTCGGGAGGCTAGAGTTATACCACTGATCCAAACCATGTTGTAGCAAGAGAGACCTGATTAGCCCAGCAAGCACAGACGGCAACTACACATGCTTTTTTCCTGATTTTGTCTGACAAACATACAATTCAACCAAACTCAACCAATTAAGAGGACGACAACTCTTAGTATTGACATATACCAGAATCGGTTACATGCCATTTAAATAACGACATGTTTTCTATAGAATTGAAACCATTCTAACTCTTCAAACACAACCTTACATACATGTATTACCTTAACCAACACCAACATTGCATCGTAAGTAATAATAAGTATCTCTAAAGTCTAAACATAATAATAAATAATAAATCACCATTTATTATAATAATGAGGTCCTTTTCTTTGATGCTCTTTCAGACCCGAGTAAGAGTATGTTTTGAATGCGGCATCAAACAGATTCATTATGTCTTGGTCAAAACTCTGTCACATATTTTGTCCTTCATGTTGGCCATGGTGTTAAGCTACATTTGCAAAACCTCCTAACGCTCTGTCGAAATTCAACTTGATAAGTTAATCTAGTTTCTAGCTTCAAGCAATTGTTATTGCAAGGACTGTACATATAATGTAAGATTGTAAGTTATGTTTGTATAAAGACTAAAAACTGCTAATTGATAATCATAATGAATGTAAAACACAAATCCAAAAAACATTTAGTGTGTCATAACCTAAGCCAACTAATCATTCTGGTAAGAAATTAGGACAGCTAACTAATGGTTCAAACAAAAATTATACACATGATAATAATTTGTATCGCCGAATTTGGGCATTTTCTTTGTCAAATTTCAGGCTAGGAGAACTCTTCGATCTCTCTAACAAACTATCTGGTGAACGATAAACATATTATATAACTAAGATACTAGATAATGTTACAACCCTATGACTAGAAATACTTTGACCGAAAATGATGAGTAAAGTGATATACATAATACTTTAACTGAATATTCATATATAAAGAAAGCAAGCTATACAATAGGAAGGCACATGGCAAAATGGGCCAATATTGCAGTAAAAACTAGCTAAATATAAAACCATACCAAATTGCATCAATAGTGAGCCTTGAACAAATAGCTCTGTTTGAATTTTTCATCTTGATTGAAACCACCTGATTACATAGCCGAGTTCTTTCGACAACATCCTTTTGCGAAGCCTCCTTGTCAAATACTCAGCCATGCATGGCTGTACAATTGTAATTCTAAATGATGTGAGTTAAATCCAGAAAAGCTCCCTAAAACATAATGTAAACATTATTGTACTCAGCATGATATTGTAATAATCAGTCAAGAAATAGACGAATCTTGAACATGTATAGTGAACATAGATCGAGAGGTGATTACAACCTCATTATTCTATAAGCATTCTATAACAGCTTTCGGCTCACTTCATTTTTAGCTTATAATTTTTTTTTTGATAAAGAATAGAATATCAGTGGGTTACTAGTGTATTAAGATATAAAAAAAAAAAAATAGCAACTAAACTATGTCAATCATCAACACAATAATTCTTCAACAAAGTTGTAGAGCCTCCTAAAACTCCACCAAACGCAATATGCTATGAAATTTAAGATACAAGTTAAATCGTACAGAATAGTTGTCAAAAGTAAATCGGTAACGGAAATGGCAAAATAGATAATAAGCATTCGACTGCCAAAGAGATACCTCATACCTGGTGCAGTGGGATGGGTTCAACTGCAAAAGAGAAATGTGTAATTGACGAGCATTAGCATGCGTAATCTATACAAATTGATAGTTGCTATTTGTTGGAACATTCAATTACGATGAAAGAATCTGAAAACTCATGGTAGATGATGAAGTTTGTATGGAAACTAAAATGATTATATATTTTATTCCCTACCATCTTTGATGTACAAAAATACATTCCAAAAATTTTGCATCATATTTGACAACAAAACCAACACTATGGCAGGCAGCACTTTCATCATCCAATCCAGATGTTATACACTTATATATACAGTAATTCTACAGATCCCAGCCATCCTTCCTACGTCTGAACTCAACTTTCCGATCAGTTAATCCTCCATATAACGTCGTAAACTTTTCTAAGCACTTGCTTCGCACTTGATAATGTGCTTGTGTATTCCCACTAATTGCTACACCTGAAAACTTTGATGTATCGATTGCCCAAGCCGGTTTTATATACTCCACTGTCGGCCCAGTAGGTGTGGCATTTGCATATAGGAAGTTCATTAGAACATCTTCACAGTTAAAAACCTCGTCCACTGTTTTCCGCCCTAACTCTGCTTCGTCACTCCAATACCTCTTAAACGCCACGTCATGATCAATAAACACTGCCCCGGTCAAAATCATGTTATAACCGTTGTGTTTACGAGCGTGTTTCTCAGGCCGATACTGCAATGGTGATGGTCCAGTAACGAGCCGAGGATAAAACCCGACTAGCCGCTCGGGATTCTCCCTCCAAGTTTTAAATCCACGCTCAAGATCGTCACAGTTCATCATGATATCATCGTCCAACTCAAGAATTGCTTTGGTCTTTATCAATGGGTCCGGCCTGAATCGGTTGTTCAACGAGTTTTGCTCCTCGACCCGGATCCTGACTGGAACGGCCGAGTCAAATTCCTTTGGATCAGGCGGCTTCCCTTTGTTCCAAACAACCAGTATTTCACGGACTGAAGCGCATTGAGAGTAATGGTTTACATACATTTTCAAGTTCCATATTCGAGCATCGTATGTCATTGCTAATAACGTAAACTGAGAATAAAGACCATCGACAGGATACGGTTTTTCTGCACCATTTCCTCCATATATGTATCCAAATCCAACACATAATATCACAACTGATACTATCAAAAAGAACGATAAAACAAATTTACCCATGTAGGTGTCTGGGTTAATATTCAAGCGTAATCTCATTTTCAACCTATCCAAAGCTAACAAAACATCATTTCTCTTCTTTATATTGTGTTTGAGAGGAAGAAAGCACTTGACAAACCCGAGTAGCCAACACACAAGGAAAACAATTAAACCACCAACCAAAAACAAACCACACCCAACCATGCGCCGGCTTGTTACATCTCCAAAGAGAGTCCTATCACCATCTGCAACGGCAACCCACTGCCCGGTCCTTAACCGTTGAACATCAAGGTGATGCGACCGAGCCCCATTCCATGCGTTCTTACCTTTTTTCGGGTGTTCAATTCCAAAATCAACTTCTACTTCTTTGTAATTGTAAGACTGAAGAACTTCAATTTTGAACACGCGGACACGTTCATTATCGTGAGCTAACCGATAAAGATTCCCATTGTAAACGAAGGGTCTGCCTCCATTACGAGGTGCTGAAATGGGGTTTTTGTTGTGTGGAGTCCATGGGCCGTATGGTGAACTACTATACCAGATTTCGAGATCTTCGTAGGCTAGCCCATTATCATAAGAACCAAAAATCCAATACATTTCTTTGTGTTGTATGATAAATGTATCAACTAGAGGACGCTCCAAGATGATCTTTTCAAGTTTCCACTTTAATGGAAACTCTATTGCCCGGTAAAGACGAACGTCCCCTTTTCCTCTCCCATCAGGCATCATGTATATCTATAATGAATATGTTTAATAACATAGAAAATATTAGAAATATATCAGTAGTAAGACATTGACTATTTACAGTGTTAATACATATATAAGAATACATTTATACAGAAGTATCAAATATGACTGTACGTACAAGTGTATAAGTTTATGTTGAACTACTAAATAGAAAACACAAACTAATAACTAAAATATGATACAAGAATTCACTTTAGAAACTTACTTGATGATTGTAGTTGAACACGTACGGATGTGAAAGATGCCAGTCTTTATCTAAAGCTACTCCTAATTGTTCCCAGGTGACACCATTATCCATGCTTCTTGCAACCCCAATATCTCCTTGCATTGTAACTGGATTCTTGCTTTCGAAAAACATGTAAAGAATATCATCCTGAAAGAAAGTTAAATGCAAAGCTTTCACATGTTATTCATAAAAACCACAACAATTTTATTAGTGCAAGAAGAAAATGAGACTGAAGCAGTCATAAGTTGCAAGTATCCGAATGACTATCTGTTCAGCTGTATGGATGGAGGATTAATATATCTTCTTATGGTTGTATGTAGTTCATGTTAACCTATTTAACAGTCAAACGCCTATGAAAAGTAACACAAGGTCAAATGCCTATGAGAATTAACATGAACTATTAATATTGTTCTATACACACTACAAACTAAGAAATAGTTTCCTAAATCATCTGCAAGTTTAGAAATGTTGATGACTTGATGTGACGCTGACATAGCAAAACTGATGAAGGAAATAAGAGGTTATAATTGGAAGATGCCTAACATGCTTAAAGATCATTTTATAGCAGCTAGCATAGCAAACAATCCATAGGTGAAGCAAAATTCAATGAATTTGATCAGCATTAATTTGCTATAACAAAAGATGACAAAGAAATTACCTTAACATAAAGAAAAGGATCAGCAACATAATTACTTGGGAACCCAGAATCCGTAACTGAAGCACATGTCAAAATTGGGTTTGCGACGGGCCATGCTGCACTTCTATTGACCCATATATTCATCTGCAAATTTAAGCCATAACTCACTTAATTTAGTCGAAACTCCACGATAAAGTTGAAATCTTTTTCAAATTTTAACAAAGAATTCATATAAAAAGTCATAGAACAGTAGCACCACTAGTACACCACATTGTATATCACAAAACTAAGCAAAAAGAAAACAAATTTCAACTATATTAATACATAAAAAAAAAAAACATTTAGTTGGAGCAACTACATACATAATAATACACTTATACCACACTCCTGGTCTTTCGATGCTAATGGCTTAGATTTTTAGCTTGTTTGTTCTAAGCGACAAGAGTAGCTTATGTGGCTTATTTTTTCGTTTATAAGTTTATTAAATATGAAATTATGGTTATCAGGAGTCCATCAACCAAAAGGTTCTGTGATCAAGTATCACGGTATCTAGACAAACGTGTAAAATAAGCTTATTAGCCAGAAGATATGACACAAAAACTTGACTCATTAAAAATAAGCCAAAAAGAATAAGCGATAAGCTTCATAAATAAGCAAGGCCAAATTTTTATCATATATGTATATAAGAAACAAGTGCTCCATATAATTATAAATCTTATAACAATTGTGAAACAAAAAGTGTATGACCAATATCACAACTTAATAAATACGAAAGCTAAAAAAGTAACCTATGAAAAGTAACTCCATATAATTATCAATTCCAGTTTACCTTTTTTTTTCCAACTTTAGTTAAATAAAAACAGAAACAAAAAGTGTATGACCAATATAACAATTTAATCAATACGAAAGCTAAAGAAAAAAATATGAAAATTAACTCCATATTAATATTGATTCCAGTTTACTTTTATTTTCAACTTTAGTTACATAAAAAGAGAAACAAAAAGTGTATAGTATATAATTTGAAAAAATTAATACGAAAGCTAATGAAAAAAACATATGAAAATTAACTTCATATAAATATTGATTCAAGTTTACCTTTTTTTTTCAACTTTAGTTAAATAAAAATACATACCCTGTTTTAGTAATCCCATAGCATTTTTTGCCGTATGTTTTTCTTATTTTTTTTTACGATTGAGAATATGTGAGGAGTTTTTCTAGGTGAGATATATATATATATACGAGAGTAAGTACCCGCGCGTTGCGGCGGTGAGATGGTGGGGGTGATAGCTAGGTCAGAGAGTGTGATAGTCAAATGCCTCTGGCCTCCGCCCTCGGATTTAAAAATTCGTCGAAAGTATATCGAATGACATCTCTAATGAAAGAGCATGAAATTTTAAGAACACTCATACAATTTTTATAATTTATCGACGTATGATTTTTGAGATAAAAGATTTTGAATGAATTGGAGAAATTAATGATTTATGGAGGATAGTAGAAAAAAGATGATTGGTTGAGATTTGAGGAGAGAGAAAGGGTATTATGGTTATTTTAGATAAATATAGGATAAATGAGAGGGGTATTTTGGGGATGTACTTAAAATCAATATTGAAAATTTCAACTCAATGTTGAAAATCTGGAAGGAATCTGCTTTATAATATAGTATAGATATAAAGATTTTTTTTTCTAGGTGATATATATATTTTTTTTTTTTATTACAGGCCAGCCATTTTTTATTATATAGGAAGGAGATTAGGGATGCCGAGTGTATCCCAACCTCCTCTTTTATAGATAGATAAAAGTCAAGCAAAAATCAAATTTTATTTGATTAATTTAATTCCCAAAAGAAAAAAAGTTCATGACCCACTCCAGGCATAGGATCCCACATTATTTCCATTTTTAACAAATTAGTTAAAGCATTCAAAACAACAAACCATAAACATAGTACATATATGGTAAAAAAAAAAATTGTTTTCTTTAGCTATCTGTAGTACATAAACACAGACACAGTACATATTTCACAAAATTAAGCAATAAAAAAAAAACTTTTTTCTTTAGCTATCTGTAAGTCCCAGAATAAAAATTCAAACTTTCTAAAATATATATCCTAGAACAGTAATACCCACTTCATATATCACAAATTCCAGTTGAAAAATACCATATATCTTTGATTATTTACAACAACCACAATAAAAATCAAAACTTTTTCAAAAAACTAATTAAGAATATCATAAAACAGTAACACCCATCTCCAATATCCAAAAAACCTATAATATATATAGATTTTTTAATAATTTACTACGCATAAAAGCATTGTGCATGACAAATTGACAATAACCACCCTTGAGAGTTTTTGAATCAATGTAAATTCTAAAAATTAAAAAAAATTGCATAGAAACTAACATATAAATTTAAATTAAATAAAAATAATAAAAATAAAAACTTACATGTTCAATGGGTTTAAGAGAAAAAGGTGAATCCCCATAATAAACTCCAATTCCCCATGAACCTTCATTATCTTCTTGACAACCAATCAAATTCTTATTATTATTATTATTATTATTATGATTATAATTATAATTATAATTATTTAAATTAGGATTACTAAATAAATAAAAAATATAAAAAACCCCAACTGAGCTACATAATAAAAACGAAACAAATAGATAATGCACGCCACCGCCATTATCATGCACGCGCCACCGCGCTTTCTCCGACGCGCCGCCGACGTTTCCAACCACCGGACTCGAACCCATCTCGGCGCCGACGATTACAAACTATCAATGACCCAGATATGTAAAGATATATGATAATTTCATAATATATACAAATCTTGAAAAAACAAAAAAAAGAGAGGGGGGGGGGGGGGGGGGGGTTTAAAATGCTGTAAAAAAATTAATATTAATATGAAATTGATAGATTTGAAAATAGAGTGGGTGGTGGTGAATTTATTTGAAGAGAAATTCCTAAAAATGGTGGTGAACCAAAAGGTGGCAAAGACACTCGGTGGTCATATAAGTGATAACGTGACGTGCTTGTATATTTGTATTTGCATTGATATTTATCTTTTATATTTTCTACTATATCTACATTTAAGCATGTTACTCGGTTAAGTTAATACTCTCGATCCCACTAAATATGTTTTGTTTTATATTTTTAAAATCTTTCTTTATTAACTTTAACTTTAAATATTTTTACGTATATTATATAATACTTAATGAAAATTACACAAGATAAAAACACATCTAAATCTAAATCTTAATGAATGTATATAACTTTATTATATAACACAAAAAAGATTATTTAAAGTCAAAATTGATAAAAACAAAAAACAAAACTTTAAAAATATATAACAAGACACACAGACTGAAGAAGTACTTTTTTTTTTACGGATTATATATGACACTTAATAAAGACTTTCGACCTCACAATAAGTAAAGAACTAAAGATCAAAACTTTATCTCTAGCTTATTTAACCACTTAATTGTATGGATAATATAATGTCAAGATTTAATCATTGATATATACATATTTAGGATAGTTTAAGAAATAGTATTAAATTTGGTGTAATTAATGATTTTCTAAACTTGTAATTTAATGGGAAAAAAAACTAACACAATATTAACGCAATGCGATAGCAGCGACTACTAGTAGTGATGGCGAATTTCGATGGTGATGGTAGCGACGAGCGGTAAAAGTAATTGATACAAAATATTAGTCGAGATATTTTAAAATATAATGAATTCATTGTGAAATTAAATCATCAAAGGTATATTTGGTAAATTGTTTATCCCAAAAATGTAATTTTTTAAACGACTATTAGCAAATATTAATAAATATTTAAATTGTACCTATGATGTTAAATATCACAAATAAAAAAGTTATGCTAAAGTGATAAACATTTTACAAACATGGTAACTTATAAAATGGTCCAATCAAGTAAGAGATAGAAAAAAGATAAAATACGATTTGATTGGTGAAAGTTACATTTGTAAAGATTTGTTTGTAAACTTAGAATTACTCCAAATAAAAACCTTTTAATTTCACTGTTTAATATATAGCAATTATAATCATCATCTTCACGATATGTTAAAAGTTCGCCCTCTAGGCTCTAGTAACTCCAATAGGTAGCTGTTGTCTGGTTGATATGTAACGGCCCAAATATCATGTGTTTGATAATGTGATATAGCGACATGTGTCGTGATATATCAACTATTTGCCGCATACTAAATGAACTTGACGAAAAGGTGTATATATGTGGGTTACAAATGTTATCCTTTTGAATATCTTTTTATTTTTATGATTTTTACTTTTATTATTAAATTTTTTTAACGACAAATTTAGGCTTAGTGACATGTATCTTCATATACTCAACTCTAATTTCAGAGGAAACCTGTTTGGGGTGAGATTTTCAGATCTAAGATCATGGGGGATCAAGATCATAACTGCTATTCATGACTAAACTTTGTACTTCAGGATCATAAATATGAAAAATGAGAAAGGTCATTAAATATGCTTAAGACCCTAAAATATGTATAAAATCCTTAAATATGGCCAAAATATGTTTAAAATCCTAAAATATGCTTAAAATATGCTTAGGATCCTAAAATGTGCTTAAGATCCTAAGATGTGTTCAGATAGTTAACATATGGTCAGGATATTAAGATATGGGTCAAGATCCGAAATATGTCCAGGATCACGAGCTATGAGATTACTAACGGTTATTTATTTTATCTTAGTAATATAGGAACGTGCAAAAGTGTTTTCTTGCATCCAAAGTCGGAGTTAGTTGCTGGAAAACGTGTGAAAATGGTCCTTTAACGTTCAAGAGCCAAGTCTTCAAGTCAAGTGAAGAATCTGCCAAGAACCCGGATTTTTAGGATAGTTAGTTGTACTTTTTCCCTATAAAAGGGGCAAGTGATCAATAGGTTGAACAATTCGGTTCTACCACAGAAAAAACACACACATCTTCTCTCTAAAACTCCAAAAAACCTTTGTAAACACTCAGAATTCATTCACACCAAAATTCAACCCTAAATTCATCACTTAGATCGATCACTTCCGCCCTCGTATTGTAATTATCATGAAATAATAATAAAACAACAAAGGCAGGAGCAATTGCTTCCTCCCGAGGTTTTTATGCCTGCAATCCAGATGGATTAAGGGTTTTTCCTCGTAAAAATGCTCTTTGTTCATGCCCTTTACTTTTTATTTGTCCTAGTTTGCATTTACGAAAGGTTTTTTAGTAGTTTATTTAGGGTTCGTAGTCTAGATCTTGAGTCTTTATTGCTTTAATCTTCGTTGTTTTTGTCATATCTCCTTTAAAACGTCTTTTTAGGTCTTTGTTAAAGGTTTCCTTATCAAAAATCTTTTCGTACTATTTTCATTAGCAAAAACCTTTATTTTAGGATCCTAGTTTTAATTTTCAGTACTTCATTATTATCTTCAACAATTTTCTTAGTTTCTCAAACTAATTATTTCTCAAAGGCTTTCATAAAACTCTTTTTAATAAAAACTCTTAGTTTTAATTATTATATTTAAGAAAACTTTACTTTTACTTGAAGATCCTTAAACACTAGAAAAATTTTTCGAAACGGACTTATTTCAAGGGTGTTTTGTCAAACAAGTTTTGGAAAAAAAAAATTTATCAAACAAGTCAAACCGGTATTTGAAATACCGGATTCAAAATTCCCGGTCAAATCCGGTATTTGAAATACCGGTTTCAAAAAGGAAGTTTGAATCCGGTATTTCAAATACCGGACTCGAAAGATGATGTGACAAGAGACAGTGCAGACGTGACAGAGACAGACGCACAGAGACAGACAGAGACAGAGACAGACAGACGTGCAGGAGAAAGTGACAAACATAGTACAATGAATCCGGTAATGGAAAAACCGGATTCAACCAAACCCTAACACGTGTCAAATGGAGGTGAAACTCTAGTTGATATGATGTGACCTTGGTTCAGAGCTGCAGGAAAATGGCAGTAGGTGACTATGAATCCGGTATTTCCAAAACCGGTTTGAAGTTGAGACAAAAAAAAGCCCATGCAAAGTAGCAGACTATGTATTGTATATATACATGCATATTTTCCTCATAGATGATCACGCAAAAACATATATTTTTCATAAACAAGCAACAAGCAACAAACAATTTATCAAAGCAGTATTTTCATAAACAAAAAATGGCCTCTATCAATGTTAGCTGTGTTCCCAGAAACCCAGAGTTGTTGTGGCTACAAGCTGCAGATGAACACCGGTCATACATCATCTCGCATGACCGTGCCCTCACAAAAGAGCCACGTTGCAGAAGAGGTGATGGAGGGCTTAACAGACTAATGCAAGATGGTGTGGCCGACGAGGTTGTACGTTATATCAGGAGTGCTGGGTTTTACGAACTCTTCCAGTCATATACATGCCAACTTGATCATTCTTTGATCATCGCGTTGGCTGAGCATGGCGTCCTGAAACCAACACGTTTCACTTTCCTATCGGTGAAGCGACTGTCACCTTGCAAGATGTGCAGGTGATATGGGGTTTACCCATACAGGGACCACCGGTGTGTGGTAAGTGGGTTACAAAGACCCGAAATGTTGAGTATTGGAAGAATTTGTGTCAGGAGTATCTGGGTATTTACCCGGAAGATGACGACTTGCGCAAAGGTCGGATGAAGTTTAATCGGTTGGCGGGTACGATTACTTTTGAACATTGGGACCCGAATGATGACGAGCGTTGCCAACAAATGGCTAGACGGGTTATTCTAGCTCTTATTGGTTCGCAGCTTTTTCCTGATTCTAACAGCTATGATGTTAGTCTTAACTATTTGCCGTTTCTGGGAGACCTGAGCATAGCGGGTCGAAGGAGCTGGGGTTCAGCGACCCTTTGTTGTTTGTATAGGAATTTGTCTAAGGGGACTTGGCCTACTAGACAAGGCATTGATGGACCCTTGTTGTTGTTGCAGTACTGGGCGTGGGAAAGATTTCCACGCATTGCCCCACGAGTCACGCCATTCAAACCGGATGACGGAGAAGAAGAAGAGGTGTATGAATACGGAAGCTGTTTAGCAAACAAGTGGTGTGGAGACCACTCAAATCGTGATACACCGGGACACTGTAAAATTTCGTTTCGTTCTTTTTTCAATGCGCTAACACCTGACCAGGTAATAATTAATATGTTTTAATACGTTTTAAGTTATATTTACTTATTAATCTCTAAGTTATAATATGTTAATATCTTTGAATACTTTTTAATTAATGCAGTTCGAATGGACTCCGTATAACAACTTCATCAACATACTCCCCGCGAGTTGCAAGACTGGGCGAAGCATATGGAGATACATGGGCCCCTTGATTTGTTGGGAGGAAGTGGAGTTCCATCTAGCAGATAGAGTTGCTAGACAGTTCGGCTTGATACAAGCCATTCCTGATAATGATGCTTTGGTGGCCCCAGCACAACATAAGACCCTCATCAAAATGCGAAAAGCGAGGGTCGATTACTGTGAAGTACATGCCGACTATATCGACCAGTGGAACAACCGGGCGCAGCGGATCCACCAGGGAGACCGAGGGGCCACCTGTGCACCAGGGTATATGCAGTGGTATTTGGAGCGTACTGTCTTAACAGTCGGTAAGCCCGGTCAGCAACAGCCTCCAAGCCAGTACCCTCAATGGGGCGTTACCCAACAGTTTTATGTAAGTGTTTTTTTGTTAAATAAACCTTAATATTATTAAATATTTATTTGTTACTAATATTTAAATATTTATTTTTCTTGTAATTCTTTGTTAGGTTTGTGTTAATAACTATCTGTATATTTTATAAATAAATATATTTTTTTTAATAATATTGGTTAATTGAATTATTAAAAAAAAAAGCACCTTTAACTGAAACCGTAAACTTAAATAAACATAATACATATTTGAAATAAAAGATAAATTGAATACGTAAACTTAAATAAACATAATACATATTTGAAATACTACATAAACTTTTTAACTGAAACCGTCTTCAGCTTCCAATTTGTAAATTGTTGCCAAGTCGATTTTTTTGTTAACCAACTTTAACATTTTCTCAAGTTCAGATGTTATTTCGTCGATACTTGGTAATTCCGTCTCAAGATAATCCTTATGCATTTCTTCACTTATAATCATTCCGATGCCCTTTTTGCTTATTTCTTTTATTTTCTTCTTATGTTCGAGCTTCCTTTGTTCCATAAGCAGCTTACAGTCATTAATTTTCAAGTAAAGTTCATACTCGTCACTTATATCTTCTTTACATTGCACTTTCAATGCATGAAATGTTACCGTAGGAGGTGATGATGGGTCAGATGACGATGAAGAAGCCATAACTTACAAATCGTTATGGGTTTTTAGATGTCGGATATATATGTTACAAATGCTTAAACACCTGAGTTATATATATATACTATATTTAGAACCGGGATTTGGAATACCGGTTTCGAAATTGATGCATGCGACCACTGTAGCCAGTCAACAGACCTGTCACATCACCTGAAGACAACAGGCTTAATCAATGTTGCTTTTTGAATCCGATTTTTCAAAAACCGGATACTGCAGGTTTCTGTCAGGTTGATATGATCGTGAATAGGGGTAATGGGTACTAAGTTCGAAACCGGTATTTCAAAAACCGGTTTCAAAATAAATGACCAAAAAAATACAAGGATGACATAAAAACAAACATAGTTTTTAATGATGGTTAAGATTTTGGCTTATATCCCAATTAAATAGTTTTTTTTAATTAGCAACCATTATTTTCAATTTTTACGTATGTATATATTTTTTAATGTTTGTTTTATGTATTGTTATGTTTACTTTGTATTTTAATCAAAACACACTTTTATTCATAATTTAAAAATACATAGAACATATTAACGACAAACATACAACATAATAATACATAGAACACATTATTTCATCATCTCATGGACTCCTTTGGCCGTCATGATGAAGTTGTTGAATGTGTAAACCGCATTAGCAAGTTGGTCAATAGCAATTTGAATTTTCTCGTACTTCCCCTGCAAATAAGTAACATATTGACACTCAAGCTCAGTACAATGCCCAGTTTGTATATAACGGATTTCTTCAGCACACCATTTCTTTTTCGCTGCCAGTTTGAGACCAATTTCAACAATTTCCTCTTTGGACTTTTGGTGGTCGAGGATATCAGCCATGATACTGTCATTCACTTGATCGACAGTCATTGGTGGTTTTGGTTACATGATCGAAAGACATTGGATGAGGAAGCCATTTAAGATGTATAAGATTTTGAGAGTTTGTAAGAAATATCTGATAAGGAGCCAATATTTATAGCTAAAATATTTACACAATTAGTCCCTGTAACATTTTATTACCTCAAATTCAAAAGATGTACAGTTTTGGTCCCTTAATCCAAGCTATAAATACAAACTCATAGACAGTTCATTTGCACGACGACAAATTTTCAATTATTTTACAAATTCAAACACTCTTGCTAACAAAATAGCCTCCTCATCATCAAACAAGAATGTACAACGACCTCGTCTGACCGAAGAAGAGATGAAATCAAGAATCATTGCTGATGTCAAAGAGGATACTCTCCTACAAACTGAACTCTCTAACCAAATGCGTTATCTACGGGAGAAAGGGCGACAATGCGAGCATCGCCTTGAGGCACTACAAGCACCAGGCCGTAAGCTCTCGAAGCACGAAGAGACGTATTCGTTGGTTTTGCAGGATGAGATCAAGAAGATAAAGAGGGTAGTGGATGACGTTTTTGACGCTGGTCACACGTTGGGTGACCAGTGCACCTGGGCTGAATCGTTTCATGACAACTGCGGGGAAGGCAAAAGTACTTGGGAAGTCAAATGCCCGCAACACGACAAGTGGTGGGCAAACGAAAAAGCTTACCGCGGCTGGGGAAAAATGTCAAGCAAAGATGCAGACTAATTTGTGTTGTATTTTAGTTTAAGTACTATGTTTTTTATATTTTGTGTTGTAACGTTATCAATAAAATGTGTTTTTATTTCATGTTGGAACCAATTAAAAACAGATAACCAATTAAAAACAGATTAGGAATTCAGGAAAAAACAAACCTAAATTTCAAATTCATCAATACAAAGAGAAATTTTAATTTCAGGTAAAACAAACAAAAAAAACATTTTAATTGAGGTTGAAATTACATGGCATGACATATTCAAATTTTAGGGCATGTCTTCCTGTTATGGCCCAATTGACCGCAAATACCACATCTAGCTTGTTGTCTTGAGGTTGAAGATCTGCTCGTAGAACTCTCATCCATCTCATTCCGGTACCGTCTGGTGCGTCTCCTACCCCTTTGCGTGACCAGTTTTTCAGGGTCTCCCTGAATCTGCCAATCTACCGGCGCCCAGTAATTCACCTCTCGAAGGGGAGAAAGTGCAGCATTATACTGATTTATCCATGTCCTAGTTGTGTACCTTTTACTTGGAAGATTAGCAGCTCTCTCTTGTCTATACCCGCAAACAGCAATGGCATGAGAACATGGAAACCTTTGATGCTGCCAAGCTCCACAAGAGCATTTTTTCCTATTCTCCCCCATGACAACATTGTATGTGTACTCGCCTTCTACATTTCTTTGGTTTGTTCTGACCGTGTAATTACCTGTTCGTTCATCAAACACTTCCACTCTATGGCTTGTTGACGCTCGTTCACGCATCTGATAAACCTGCCACATTTTGCGAGCTAGTGGTGGGTTCCAGCTACTTGCCTTCCGGTATTGGCTGACAAAATGGTCTCTTGTCCAAGTAAAAGTGCTCTCAATTAAAGCTCTAATAGGTAGCATTCGAGCCTTACCAAGGATATTGTTTTGGCACTCGGAAATGTTTGTCGTTAAGTTACCCCAACGACGAAGCGCCGAGTCGTGCCTTAGAGTCCACTTGTCCAAACCAATGTTCCTCAAATACGGCCAAACAACATCATCTTCACCTTTGATTGTGTTTATCGCCCAAGTATACTTGGATGATTGGGAGGTGGAACCGATAACCCAAGCCAGATTCTTGATTCTCCTGTTCTTGAAGTGCGAGTTGACGTTGCTACAAATGTGCCTCAAACAATACCGATGATGCCACCCATCAATTTGGCTCACTGCATTAAGAATGCCTTGGTGACGGTCTGAAATGATACACAAATCTCCTTGCCTCTGCGACCCGACATGCTCTTCAAAGAGATTTAGAAACCATCCCCAACTTTCATTAGACTCTTCATCAACCAAGCCATAAGCGACCGGCAATAGTTGTCCATTGGCGTTCTTTGTCACTACAGTTAGCAACTTACCTTTGTAGCTGCCTTTCAAATGAGTGCCATCGACAAAGATCACCGGAATACAACGTTGGAATGCCCTAATTGCCGGTCCAAATGCCCAAAATACATACTTGAATGTATGTATATGGCTTGAACTGGTTGGAGAATGGAGCCATTCCACAACAGTGTCTGGGTTAGCACGTTGTAATTCAGCAACATACTTGGGCAGTGCATCAAAGTTACTCGGCCAAGTTCCATACAACCTTTCAATTGCCAACCTTCTTGCATTCCACGCCTTGGCGTAGCTCACATCAACATTGAACGTTGTTTTTACTTGGGCCTGGATCTGTCTAACTTTTAAAGTTAAATCCTCCCGCACTTGTGACAAAATTTCAGAAGCAATCATACTTGCTGTCATACAACGATTGTTATTAGATATCACTTTTCCATAACAATTGTGACTCTCCACCCACTTTGTGATCTGAAACAATCTTAATCTGTTTTTGTTAGATCCAGCTACAAGCCACCTACACGGGACCCGGTCCAAAACACCACGATAATTCTTCCCCCTGGTCATGCACTGTGCTTTCCAAAACGTTGGCCTTGTATTCATAACAATAAGTTCCCTGTTTTCTCTTATGTTCCAAAGCCTAACAGCGTGTATAAGCTCCGCCTTGCTCTGAAAAAACATTCCTTTTTCTATCACATTTCTATCTGGCGACCAAAATTTCACATCTTCTTGAACTTCATTGAATGGCATTAGACGATCTTCATTATCATCTTCAAGATTAACAAGTTCTTCATGCTCCAAAGGACCTTGTGCATGAGCCCCTTCTTCTTCTTCATCTCCAGATACATCCCCATCAATGCTATATGTGTCGATGGTATTATCACTTGTATAAGGTGTCTCGTCGCTTGATCCACCAACCATTGGGTCAATTTCATGATCTTGAACATGTTCATCGTCTTCATCGTCATTGTCTTCATCATCGTCATTGTCATTGCCTGCATCATCTTCGTTATCTTCTGGTTCGTTACTTCCTTGGAAATAACATTGGCTTTGATTCAAGCTTAACAACTGGTTTGTAAAAGTAGGCTCGAACATCACTTCAAATTGCGCTTCACCGAGATGATAAATCATTGCCAAAGTATTATCATCCGTAATTAAGTTCCTAAAAGGAACACCCTTAAATTCATACCACAAATATAATTGCAGTTTGAACTGTTGTTTTGAAACACCAAAACAACTGTAAATTATATCACAGATTTGTGAATAAGTCATCATGTGGAAAATGGGAAAACTTCTTCTTTTTGATGGATTTGTATTTTGAAGGATTCCATTTATGAATGATACTTGATCATCCCATACTAACTGAACTACAATGGGTTTGAATGATGAAGAAGAAGCCATTTGTTTTGAAAGTGTTTGAAATGTTATCTGAAAATGTTTGTTTTTTTTTTAAAGTGTTTGAAATGTTATCTGAAAATGTTTGTTAATGTTATCTGAAGAAGCCATCACATACTATATATATACAACAAAAATCTAATTAAGTTAACCTAGCATATTAGGGTTTCACCACGACATGACACGTATTAGGGTTTCATCGAAACCGGTTTTTCAAATACCGGTTTCGATAAACGTGCATTTGACCACTGTACTACCGTACCACTATTCACTCTGTCTGCTCTGTCTTGCCACTATCTCTTGTCACATCATCTTTCGAGTCCGGTATTTGAAATACCGGATTCAAACTTCCCTTTTTGAAACCGGTATTTCAAATACCGGATTTGACCGGGAATTTTGAATCCGGTATTTCAAATACCGGATTTGACCGGGAATTTTGAATCCGGTATTTCAAATACCGGTTTGACTTGTTTGATAAAAAAAATTTTTCCAAAACTTGTTTGACAAAACACCCTTGAAATAAGTCCGTTTCGAAAAATTTTTCTAAACACCAAACCTCACTTACAAATCTTTGGTTCTTGAGTTGTCAAAAATCCTTTCTAAAACTATCTTATTTAATTTTTGACCGAAACAAAACCCATTATGGGAAAACCCGTGTCTCCATTCCTGAGAACATTTTTGCTCACACCATGATTTAAACCTAAGATCTCACAGTCTCAGGCTCCACTATTATTTAGACGGATTTTGATTATATATACGAATCATTAAGTATCTTTTTATAGAAAATAGTATTAGATTTTAAAGATTTTAAGAGTTATTGTATATATTTTAAAAAATAATGGATATAAAGGGATTTTGATTATATATACGAATCATTAAGTATCTTTTTATAAGAATCATTAGTTAACAAGCATTTAATGAACCAAATTATTTCCTTATTAATTAAAAATTATATTTAATGTGTATTAAATCAACCTAACAATTTCTATTTTTAAATGATTAGTTAATACATATTTTCATATTTTAGGAAAGTTGAACTTCATTAAATGTTTCTTAACTAGTGCACTAGGGGCACTAGTTAGCAAATCCCATATGTAAAAACTAAAAATGTAATATGCGTATTTCTAATACTCCATCCGTCCCATATTAAATGTCTAATTTTGACTTGTCAAGTCTTTTACTTTCAATTTTGACCGTAAATATTTTTGTTTGTATCATATAACACTTCATATAAATTATATGAACGGATTGAGTTTTAAGTATACTTTTTATTTATATAACTTTAATCAACTACTATATAATACAAACAAAAATATTCATGATCAAAGTTGTAAGCAGAAGACTTAACAAGTCAAAATTAGACATTTAATATAAAATGGAGGGAGTAATAAATATAAAGTGCATTTTTATAAAGATAATGTCAACGAAAACCTTGAATATTGTATATTTATCACAGAGGGTTGGATAAGCCAATGACACCATTTGGGGGAGAAATAACTACTAACTTACGGAGAAAAAAAGCCATCACCACTTAGGTAGGGACATAGGGTGGTGGAGCCTTTGGCTTTTTGGAGAAAAATAATGAAGTATTATGGGGTTTCTAAATTAGAGTAAGAGTAGTGTGGATTTGTTGTTAAAAAATTTTTAAAAAAAAATCCCAAACTTACAGAGGAAAAGATGATATATAGTATAATGTAAAAAAAAAAAAAAATTCTAAATATATATACTCTTTTAATAAGCAAACTACCCTACCTCTCTTTTAACACCTCTATCTTTAAAATGTCTTTTATGCCCTCTTAATTTATACTACCATATTTTTTCTCCATCACGCTCATTACACACACATACGTTCATCCGATTTTCGGTATTCTCTCCCTCCCCCCTTCTCTGATTTTCTCCCCCCATAAACACCATCCACCACCGCCCAAAATACCACCATCCACCACCGCCCAAAATACCACCATCCACCGCCGCAATCCACCTTCTATGTACGCTATCCCCCCATAAACACCATCCACCACCGGCCCAAAAACCACCATCAAACCACCATCTACTGCCGCCGGCTTATTTTTTTTCTTTTTCATCGCCGCCGCCCCACAAACCACCATCAAACCACCAACTTTTTTTCTTATTCCCCGCTGCATCGCACGGATACAACGCTAGTATACTAAAAATACAACTAACCTAACAATTAATGACTAATCAGAGTTCTCAATTTTTTTAAATGAAATTAATTAAGCACCCCTTATTATTATAATTACACTTTTTATCTTATTACTAATTTACACATTTTAACCTTTTTCTTTAAATAATAATTAGAAAAATAGAGTTATATATACAAAAATATATAACTCTATTTCTATTTCAAGTTGATGGAATACCACAATAATTATCTCTACTATTTTATAAAAACTATCATACACTCTCTCTAACATTTTAAAATACTCTCTTTCATAAAAATGTCCGCATACGAAATGACTATTTTACCTTTAATAAATTAATTAATTATCTCTCTTTTATTTATTAATTCAAACATCTATACTTAAAATACTTATAATACCATTAACAAAATAATTTACGACATAGACCCACCAACTCTTAAAACAACTACACTACCCTTTCTGCATTAATTATTTTTTACAATAATAACCACACTGCCACTACCAACCACCATCGCCACCACCACGCCACCGCCAACATCACCACCGCTGCATTGCATAAGTAAAATGCTAGTCATATTAAACTTTATTCATATTTTTACATGATTATACAATTTGGTTCAATAACAATAGTCGGAATTATGCAATAAAGTATTAATTATTTTTGAATTGGGTTAAAAATGTAAATTAGTTATGGAAAACCAAAAAGTGTAAATTATATTAATTATTTTTGAATTGGGTTAAAAGTGTAAATTAGTGATGAAAAATCAAAAGAATAAAATAAGTTAGACTTAATTTTGAAAAATTAAAGGTTGTGATTGGTCAATTGAAGTTATGTTAGTTTCCTTTTAGTATATACTACACTAGTTTTAGACCCATATCAAATTCACGAATTATTTATGACATATTGAAGATAAAGTTAAATAGATGTAATCTAATTAAAGCTTCAAATATAAATAATGTAATATGAAAGAACAAATTGATAAATTCAAATATATATAATGTAATAAAAGTCAAAATAACATAATGTAATATTGGAATATTGACGAAATTGTTTATCATGTCAAGAATTGGTGTTGTAACTGTTTTCTTAACAATACAAATAAGAGAAACTTCTTATAGTTTTTGTTGTGTTATTTGTTTTACATGAAGGTTTTAGATTATACCGTAATATATTATTTTTTAATATATAATCTTTGATAATTTATAAATAAAAATAACTTGAATAAGTTATAATTATAGTTGGATGGAAACTAATCGTAAGCAAAGTTGCTTGATTTTTTATTTATTAAAAAATATTTTTTTAATTATTTAGTAAGTTGGATATTTGAGATAAACATGAGTTTTATATTTTATGTTTATTTCACATAAATTATTATTTTAAGAAAAAGATTAAAAGTGTAAATTGATGATGAAAAACAAAACAAAAAGTGTAAATTATATTATGACATGTGCTAATTTAATTAAAATAGAGAAATTAAGGGTTGTGATTGGTAAAAATTTTTTTAATTATTTAGTTAGTTAGATATTTGAGATAAACATGCGTTTTATTTTATGTATTTTATTTCACATAAGTTATTATTTTAAGAAAAAGGTTTAAAAGTGTAAATTGATAATATAAAAGAAAAAAATGTAAATTATATTATGACATGTGTTAATCTAATTAAATTAGAGAAATTCAGAGTGTGATTGGTCAATTGAGGTTATATCAGTTGTCTTTTAGTATATATTAAGATTAAGATAGCTAAAAGAGGATATGGGAGTACACTTAGGCACCCCTTAAAGCTCTTTATGGGCCTAAAATTCTCTTCAAATTACTCTTGGTCTCTCTCCTTTTTCTAGATTTTTTTAAAATTTTTATTTGTTTATTAAATAGATAATTATATTTAAAACTCTCTCATAAATATTTTTCAATCAAAACAATTCTTTTAAATTTCAAAGATATATAATATCCTTAAAACTCTCCTAATAAATTATTATACATATAATCTAAATTTTCATTAATCATTCTCATACATATTATTTTTCTCTCTCTCATCTTTAATAAGCAAATCAAGTTCAGATATTTCTCAACAGAAAAACATATGTTTTTTTTATATCACTTTAATTTTATTTTAGATATCTTGTTCTTGTTTGTTTATTACTTAATTTTAAATTATTATGTTATTGTTATTTTTCATCTCTTTTATTTTAAATTGTTGTCAATTGTAGTTTACTTATGATTACCTTTGCTACAAAAAGGTTTTATTCTTTTATTTTTGTTTTGTTCATGTTTTGTTAATTTTCATCTGTTTTGTTATTTATTATTTTGATATTTACCTTTAATATATATATATATATAGGGGATGAGAATATAAGGTTGTTAGGTACCTAAGCTTAGGTGTGGAATACCCACTTATTATTTTTTTAATCCATAAAAATCATTGGGGTCATGTGATTTAATTAAAATTCAACAAATATTAAAGAATTAGTATGTGAGGGGTTTCACACCTAAGCTTAGATGTCGGACAGCCTTATATTAACTTTTCCCTATATATATATATATATATATATATTGAGACTATCCGTCCATCAGACGCGTTGAAAGACTAGTCCTATAATTAAAAGAGGGGGTTAGGAGTACACTTTGCACCCCTTAAAGTTCTTTTTAGGCCTAAAACTCTCTTTTAATTACTCTAGGAGCTCTCTTCTTTATTCTAGATATTTTATTTTTTATTTGCTTATTAAATAGATAATTATATTTAAAACTCTATCATAAATCTTTTCTATCAAAATAAATCTTTTTAACTTTTAAAGATATATAATATCTTTAAAATTCTCCCAAAAATTATTATCTATTGTAACATCCCGAACTTTTTAATTAACGGTTGACTAGAGTCGTTAAGTCAACACTACGTGTCCGTTAGGTCCTTAGGAGATTTAATGCTTATATGTGATTAATATGCTATATGTGTGAGGCTTCAATGCCTTAATGATGTATATGTTAATGTGTTTAAGATGTCATAGATGATTAAATGTGTTTAATATGTCAAGAAGTATTTCCGTTAGGTTGTTTAAGCCTTAGATCTAAAGATGTGAAGTGGGGGGACTTCATTGTGAACCTTTGAAAGATGAATCCAGGTTTTAGGGGTCAATTAGGCTAACCTAACTGAAATTAATCAGATCCTAAACCTTCTTGTGCCTCCCCAAAATCGTCCCCTCATTCTCCATTCGATTTCCATTGCAAACCTTCTTCAAACGTGTTGATTCGGGTGTCATTGATCAAGTCTTTTGCATCATTCTTGCAATCTACAGGTAGTAAAGGTATAACAACATTGATTTTATATCATTTCAATCATACAATCAGATCCATAACATATCTAGGTCATTAGAGAATCAATTGATGTAATAAACGAGTGTTTTGATCGATTCGGTAACCTAAAATGTTTGTTATTGTGATACAAATAAAGTAGGAGTTAATCAATGATTTCATTACATCATTATGGTTTTAAAATGATGAATTTTGAGGTACAAAAGTCGTTCATAAGGTTAGGGATCGTTTGGGGTGTGTTTGGTTAATTTTTGGAGATTAAACAATGAGTTTTGTGCGGTAATTGGGCTTGGTGCGCCGCAATCACTAAACTGTGACGCAGTTTGAGTCCAGTGACTTTAACTGCTACGCAGTCCTGGCCCATTGCGACGCATTAGCGACAAAATTTTAAATGGCCGTAACTTTTGAACCGTAACTCTGTTTTTAACAAATAAGTTATCCACATAATCGTAAAAGAGTCAACTTTCTAATGGTAATATTTTTAAAAGATGATTATGATGTCAACTTTCCAGAAAGGTTAGTTTAGTGAATGAATGCCGAGTTCCGTCGAGTTATGTAAGCTCTAAAGTATTAAACGAACCTCCGATGCATCAAGTCTTGTCATGGGTCACGTTTATAGGTATCTAGACTTGAGTCATGACCATAAGTAGCAGGTAATTCATAGCTCATTATGTTATTTAATGATTATAGGTAGTCGGGAATACTTGCAAAGCTCGGTAACTTACGTTATCACTTTGTACGCTTCTACGAGGTAAGTGATGCGTATTTTCTAGTCTTAAATTTATAAACACGAAATACCTAGCTACTGACTACTACACACTTGCGGGCAGTATACCCACTCGTATGCAATATAGTGACTTGGTAAGTACGAGGTCGAACACAAGGACTTATTAAGCAATTATTACAATAAAGTGATTCAGATTAAAAGGGGGTTTTGTGGCCGAATTGCCACTTTGCAAGAGTTAGTAAGAAAAGTCAGTAATCTCGTAGGATTAATCGCAAGAGAATATTTGTTGTTGAATTTCGAACAATAATTTAAAAGGACACCCACTTGGATCAACTCACATGCCAATCATCGGATCTAAACATTACTTTCATTTGTTGAACGACTCAAAAGATAGACAAGACGAACTTCCGTTATACTTGACACTTTAATTGCTCCAAATATAGTTTTTGCTTCCGCTTTTAATTTCTATTCAAAACAATTAAGCCTTAAGATCCTGAGTTGATTTTTACGATTTAACCTATAAAAGCTTTCTTCCGAACTTCTTATTCACTTAATCAGATTCCTCTATCATAAGTGTTTACACATTTAAAATGAATTTAATCGCTTAAATTCTTTATCGTTAGTTTCTTCCGAACTCCAACGACTTTGGCTAATTATAGACCGATCAACCTTTTCATAAACCAATTGATAATGACATAGATTTCTTCCGAACTTCTAATTACGATTATCAATCAATAGATATAAAAGATGAAAACAATATTTAAACTCAAATAAATATGGATCTTCGATTAAACGTAAAAACTTTGTTCAACGTTTGCAAGTAACATTCACAACGACCCTATGACATGTTCACTACCCAAGCGGGTGCAAATAAGATTTAGCCACTCATATTAAAGTAAGAATAACAAATCAAATATGAAAAATTCATTGTTAGCGAATACAAGAAATCGAGAGCAACGAACAAATTAAACCCAATCGTGTTTTAGATCTTCAAAGATGACGATTCGGGTGAAAAACCTCCTTCAAGAGCTTAAAAAACGACTGAGATATGACTTAGGGTTTCTAAGTTATGAAAAAGTTCCTTTAAAATTCGTCCAAAAGAGTTTTTATATAAAGTCCACGCGTAACTGCCGTTATAGACTTGTAACTCCCATTAAGACCCAGCTTGTAACTCCCGTTAGGACAAATGTAACTGCAGTTACAGTGGCCATGTTATTTCCTTGATCTTCTTAACGACCATTAGATGTATTGTAACTGGAGTTAAGCTTCTTTCATCAAGATTTCTTAATTTTAACCTCCTTTTTCACTATATCTTCGACCCAATTCATCCACGAACTTCATGATGTACTTTCTTAAGTTGTTTTTGGCCATTTTCCTCCATGAACCTGCTATCGACCTGAAACCACTCATACATACCATAAAGCATCGAAATATAGGTACGAATGACTATAAATGTAGCATAAATGGCATAAAACAATGTGGGAAATATGTATAAAATGAGTCACATCAGTAAGATACACTACTTTGACATGCTGAGGGTTCAACAAAAACATAGCTTTCATATAATAACTTCCCCAAATGTTATCTTGTTTGCTTATGGGTATTTGGGTTTATACGGGAGGTGATATGGGCGATGTAAATGAATATTAAAGCCTGAAATGCTACCCAAATGATATGAGATGATATGTATTGTTAGGATATGCTATGAGATGATAAGAATTGTTATTATATACTATGGGTTGATATGTTTTTCAGATGAGATTCCATGAAATGTTTTGAGATGTTATGGATTACGATATGTAATGATATATGGTATGCGATGTAATGATATGCTATGAAATGATATGTAATGTCTTGAGATGTGTTGAAATGTGATATATGCTGATGATAAATGAAATGTGCATGTTTGTATGGCTTGTTCATCTAGTTCACTAGACTTATTAAGTTGACATGACACGTGCACGTTTAAGGCCCCAAACGTAAAGATGTATATGTGATAATTGTTTAGGTAGTTTAAACACCTAAACTATACGTGATGTGAAATCGAGCTCGTAAATTAGATGTGAAAGTGTTAAGCTTAACTCGTACTTGCCCTTGCCTGGCGGGTGCGTAGATGTGGTTGCTTTGGTGGCTCCTTGCAACATGGTCAAGGATGTGAAGAGTAATACAGGAGGTCTGACCCGCCCCACTTGTCTTGAACATACGGATTACTCCGGGATTGGCTTATCATTCCTTAACAACATTGATGTACAACCGTAAGATTTGTCCATCTAGTCGGGTGTAACTTATGTCACCCTTACAAGATGTATATGTTATATGAGATGCGTGACTAATGTTACAATTACAAAGATGTTTAGATGATATATGTGAGGATGCAAAAGATGACTAGGCATATTTAGGATAACCCATCCTATATAAAAGATGTGTAATGCAAGATGTGATATGATATATGTTATTACTTGTGATGATATGTGCCTTAAAGATGAACTATGACTTTTCTATAATGTTTTAAATGGACAAATGCTTTATAAACTATGTGTTATCTTACTTAGCTAATTCGTTAGCTAACACTTGCTCTTTTAAAATGTGTTGTGCCCTTAGGTCTAACATAATAAGCAGGTAGATGTGAGAAGATGTGAGGCATGGGTAGATGGTCTTAAAGCTGGCTTTAGTTTACCCATAGTTGCTGCTCATTAGACACTTGATGATCATTTAGATGTTATTTACTATGTAGTTACCTTTGATGTTGGTTGTTTAATGTTGGGCAACCGATGGATTTCCATTTAGACTTGTTTTGATGATATGGCTAGTAACACCATTTAATGAATGAACCAAACATATTTTGTTGGTTTGAACTTTTAAAGTTTGATTCCGCTTCCTTTTGACTCCGTTAAGCAAAAGTTTTTGGAAATCCATATTTTTAAACGACGGGTGTTACATATATACAACTTACAATTTTATTAATTTATATTATTCTTCTACTTTCTATCTTTAATAAACAAATCAAGTTCAGTAAATTTCCCAAAAAAAAAAAAACATATCGTTTTTTATATCACTTTAATTTTATTTTTAGTATTTTGTTTGTGTCTGTTTTTTATTTGATATTGAATCGTTAAGTTATTGTTCTTTTTCATCACCTTTTAAATATATAGTAATACTATATAGTTTTTGTTAAATATAATCCATATTTATGTTTATTTACACCACCAAGCTTTGACACCATATAAAATATTTTTGTTAATATTTTATTTTAATTTTATTATATATTTTTGCATCTCAATTTGCAAGGATTCTAATTATATGTATAATTATTTATACTTTTTATACTAACATAGATTATATACTCCTGTTGAAAAACAAAAGTTGCAAAATGACTATTTTACTTTTAATGAATTAATTTACACTATTGATTTTTTATCATTTAAAATATTTCCACTACACCTTTTGATTAATTACTTTCACCATTCCCCCTCGCCGCCATCACCACCGGTCGCCGTCATACCATATCACCGCCGCATTACACGTGTATCCTTTTATCTCCTAAAATACTTTCATCAACACTTTTATATCAATTACATTTACATCAACATACCTCACTCGACATCGTCACCATTACCGATAGTCACCCCATCAACATCCGTTGTCGACATCACCCATATCGCCGTCGTGGTCACCACCACCGCATTATGCGGATACCATACTAGTATAATTAATATATATTATATTGAATATGTAATAAATACGGGACTATGTCTAGTAACTACTATCTATACTTCTATACTACTTTATAAAGCAAATTATTCTTTGTTTTTAATTAAGTAATTAAAATTTTGAAATGACCATACTATCTATCTTCTTTATTCACCATTTACCAATTTAAACATCTTCATCTATTTACCTATAATAACCTTAATGAAATAAATTACAACATATATAAATTATTCAACCTTTAAATAACCATATTAACCCCTCTTATATCAATTAATTTACATTCACCACCACGCCACCACCACGCCACCACCACTGTCACCACCGCACATCGCCGCCACTAATGCCGTCGTTGCCACACCTTCGTCGCTACCACCATCAACACTGCAACGTGCGGGCATCTATCAGCTAGTTAAAAGTAAGAAGCTAGATATAGAATAAGTTAAACTAAAGAAATAATACAACCACCGAACTATATAATGATCGAGAAAACTGAACATGCAACATGCATGAATATTACTTGCATAATACGGAACTAACTAACTTCATGATTTAACCTTTTCCTTTTTCTTTATTAAGCAAACCGATAATGAGCCTCACTACACTAATTAATTGATTTGTATCTTTTTTATATAGATTATAAGATAGGTTATATAAGGGATAGTAATATAAAGTTGTCAGTTATCTAAGCTTAGGTGTGGAACACTGCGTATTAATTTTTTAAACCATAAAATTTATAGGGGGTCAAACATTTATTCATTAAACAAAAAATAATAAAATATTAGTATATGAAAGATTCCAAGCCTAAACTTAGGTGTTGGACAACTTTAAATTCACTTTTCACTATATATAAACGAGACATACATGTTATTTATCATGTTAATTCTAAACGTTAGACATAAATATGCATGGCTAAAGTGGGCAGGACAATATCAAAGCATCAAAAATAAAGTCATTTTATGATGCTAGACAAGTCTGATTAGGATGCATAAGTATCTTATGTATTAAGGGTTAAGTTGTTACAATATGCTACTACCTTATTATTCAGCATTCACAAAGATTTATTATAAATCATCGATCGATGTCGTTTGGAGTATTTTAATACGAATAGTAATTTGTGAATGAAGTATTTTGAGTAGTAACTACAATAAGGGTAAATGAGCAGAAATTTTTTATCTCATGTATCATTTTGGTACCTTAAGCACATACAACATAAAATACATGTCTGATCAACCATCATCTTCACACATGAAACACAATAAATATTTCCTCCATTTGTCTTTAATAAAGTTTGAACCTCACTTTTTATGACCTTATATCTTTTATCTTGTAGATCATACGGTAACATTACTAGTTGATTTATGTTCAAATGAATGATGTTGGAGTATTTTAAATAAGAATTTGTAAATGACATAATGATATTTTAAAAGTTTTAGTTTGGTGAACAATAACTATTTTTATAATTTACAACTGTCTATTTAGAATGATGAAAGTATAATTAATTATTATTGACAAAAAGTTATTGTTTGGTGAACAATAACCATTCTACATTTTTGTTATATATAAACATAAACATATATCATGGTTTGAGATAAAATAAAACAAGTATTAAAATAAAACAAATAAAAACAATATGTTTTTCTTCACTGAATATCATCGTGCATCATGAAAGTCATCGTGCATCAATTGTTTCGTGAATCTCTGTGCATCAATTTAACAATGATCTAAAAGTCAATATCCTGTCCCATTTAATTTACTTTAATACTTATTTTACAATATTCAACCCCTATATATCATATATCTATACACTCACATAAATTGCTAGTTTAAAGAATTCATGTCCATTTATGGCATTTTTCTTGCTTCCATTATAAACCATGTGCATTAACCATTTTGGATATAGGTTGATGTAGTCGTTGAAGTGATATAAATTAGTTTACTAACAAGTAACAAACGTTGGGTTTGAAATATATATTTGATGTTTAGTTCAACGTTTTAGCAGTTGAGAAAATAACAATTTAACATGGTGGCAACAAAAAAAGGTTGGTTAATGCCAACAACAACAAAATAAAAAACTCATTCACGGATCGATCGACAAGCTAGCTTTGATGATTAGGAACATTTATCAAAAATATAATATAATTCTATAGTATTCGGACGTTGTTAAATCAATAATTAATCAAGTTGAAACAACCATATAATCTTCTTTGGTTTAACGGTATTCGATGTGATTAAAGGTGTTTACAACTCGAAGGCGGTGTAGACCGTTGCAACTACAAAGTGTTTTATGTGTAATGTTAATCATAAAGGAAAGGAAGGTTGGTTGTTAGTAACTTATGTTTGAAGTCGTCTTTTGCATCTTTGTGTTCTCAAGATTGTTTAATGAAAGAAAAGAAAAGATTAGATGTGAAGATTGTTTCTTTCCAAATCACCCCAAATGTGGGGAGAAAATTTTTTAAACAAAATTAACTAAAAATTCTTTTTAAATCTTATCATTTCATTTCTTTTTCATCTTAAAAAAACTCAAGAATACAACTTTTTTTACAATTCATTGTATTCTTTTCTTTTGTTTCTCTAAAACAACTCAAGAACATAGTGACTCGTGTCTATTTAACTTCTAAATTTTTGCTAATTTATATAATAAAGGGCCTTGTAAATGAAAACGTTGATACGATAAAACCAAAATTTATAATTTTGTATAATTCAAACTAATAGCAAGAGTCAATATCTTTTACTCGTAACTAATACTACATAATAAAAAGTAGAATTTAATATGAATTTGCGAGGCATGTCATATTGAGCAAATGATGTTTATTGGTGTGATGAATGATGATGAATTGATGATATAGGAAAGGCTAGGATAGGATTTATGATATTGTGGTCCAATGCAAGAATATTGAACCCAAAAATCCAGTTGGAATCCATAGTAGAATATGGCAATATGCCCATATATCTATAATATATAATAAAAATAATTCATAGGAAAAAAATACTTAAAATATCCTTAATAAGTATATAGCATTATCAGTTTTTTTTTTTTTAAAATATATCCACATTAACTTTTTACATTAATTACTTTTACATCAATTATCTAACATCACTCGTCACTACCACCAACGGCCGCCCCCCACCATCACATCATTGTTGCCACGAAAACCGCCGCTTTGCGTGG
Source organism: Erigeron canadensis (assembly GCF_010389155.1). NCBI lineage: Eukaryota > Viridiplantae > Streptophyta > Magnoliopsida > Asterales > Asteraceae > Erigeron > Erigeron canadensis. The sequence continues at coordinate 33,051,815 of NC_057761.1, read as the reverse complement.
TTACGAGCGTCAAACATTACATGTAGTATTAGTGTATTACGTAACTTAGTTGTTACGACCGACAAAACCAAATGATAGAAAGAACCAAAATGGATTAAAATTGGTTAAACTTGTCTTGAAATTTCATTTTAAATACACTTCGAAACTAATAATGTGCTCAGTGCTCACAACTTTAAAATTTTAACAAGGAAATGTGTTTAAAAGATTATTATGTTTGACTTAACTGACGATTGCATGGTGTTTTTTTTTTTTTATACTTGATAGTTGATACTAATTATTTAAGGGAAAACTGCATAAAATAGAAATGAACTTTACTTGTTTTCACAATATTAGCAATATCTTTTAAAAACCTTACTTTTTAGAAATCATATTTCATTTATTAGCATGAACAGTATCAGTTGACCGGGTAATCTGCTGATGTGTCCGTTTTCACGATATTAAAAATGATATTTCCCTTTTTCCTTTTTTTAATGCCACGTCATTTCCCTCCCACCTAAATAAATTCCCCCCAAAACACAACTCGTTCTTTCATTTTCCCCCAAATCGATTTAGGGCTTCAAATATCATTACCAGACATGTCTTCATCTTCATCAACATCAATCAAATTAGGGCTTCGAGATTCATCTTCACAACATCATGATCAATTTTGTGATTGTACACCTCCTTTGTTGACAAAAGAATGGACTTCATGGACCAAAAAGAACCCTAATAGAAGATTCAAGAGATGTGCTAAATGGGTAAGTTTGTTATTGTTGATTAATTTTTTTCTTCTTTTTACAATTGTTTCTTGCTTTGATTATGAATGATGAAATCAGAGCACTGGAAGTATTCCTTGCAACTTTTTTTGGTGGGTTGATCCTCCCCTTGATGAGAGATATAAGAAAGCAATGTATGAGCTTCATTTACTTATTAAAGGTAATGGACATGAAGATGGTAACAGGGAAGAATTACTGCAGGCTATGGATGTTATGAAAAATGAATTAGCAAAAACTAAAGCAAAATTGTCATGTGTGGTTCTGTTGTTGTTTTTGTTGCTCTTTGTTTATTATGTTTTATAGAGTAGTAATGGTGTGTTCTTGTTTGCAATGGTATTGCAAAGTTTGTGCCTTTTGTTCTGAATTATTGTAGTTTTTTGATGGAATGGAAATAGAGTTGCAAATTTATGTCATTTTGTACTGAATTGTTGTAGTTTTATGATTGAATGGAAATGTAATTGCAAAGTTATGTCATCTTGAAATGATTATTTACCAGAAACATAATATATTAACCAAAATAAATAGATACAAAAGAGATGATTAGCATTGTTTTAGTGTCAAAAGTGAGCAACCATCATAATCTAGTTCAGAATAAACATCATAATTTAGAGAACAACCTTTTCACAATAATCTAGTTCAAAATAAACATCAAAAACAACCTTCATCATAATACTTCAAAGAAGAGTAATTGGGTTGTCTTTTTTTGCACCCATTTCATGTGGAAGCAGTGGCTTACTAGGTCTTGGTCTAAGATTGTGCCTTTTTGGTGGACGCCCATATAAACCATACTTGCCCAGCCTCTTATGATGGTTAAAGAAATGCTTGTGTCGTTCTTGAGTGGAAGCACCTTCTGGTGCTGTTGGAAACAATAACTCTTGCAGACCCTCTTTAGTATTCATCATTGCTTCTATTTCTTCCTTGGTCATTGGGTCTGCAACTTCTGCATTCATATCTGCAGATTCTGTAGCTTCTGCAATTATATTGTCTGCAGCTTTTGTTTGTTCTTCATCCCTCTTTTTTAATCTTGATAATAGTTTCCATCACCTTGTCTGCTTTTGCCATGACTGAATCTTGAGTCTCAAAACCTTCATTGGTAAATTCCTCCATGTTCAATGACTCTTGAGTGCCAATTATATCTTCAGAAGTTGCTACATTTGTTTAGGGCAATGAATGGTCAGTTGGTTTTTCTTGAGTGTCATTTGCAGAGTACACTCGATGCAAATGCTCTCTTATACCCTAATTACACATGTAATATAAGTCATATAAGCATTTACTAGCAACATATAAAACAAAAGTTGATAGGTTAGAAGACTTGCCCCCTACCAAGGTTTCACCAGTTTGAGGATCAAATGTAACTCCAATTCCTTTGGGTAATTTGGATCCCACAGCCCTACCAACACCCCTTCTACCTCTACCACCCCTTCCAGTACCTCTATCACCCCTTCCAGTGCCCCTTTCTCTGCCACTCACTTCATTGAACTGACTTACTCTTGCCCTTCCAGGATTTCTGAACACCTTAGGGGGTGGTACTTTTTGTTCATTTTGACAAGATCTTATATTGTGACCCTCCTGCAGATACTTTGAGGCTTTGAGCATGTCATCATTACTCCAGTCTTTTTCATCTTACCTGTAGCCTTACTGCCCTGATCAACAAGCTCACTTGCATCTTTTCTTCTAGTAATCTTAGGCCTGCCTGGCATCCTTCTTTCCTTTGGTGGTAGAGGGTGAGGTAAGTTGATCTTGGGCCAATCTCTCATGCCTTTCATAGGATTAATGAAATGAGCATATATATCTCTGAATGTACTTGTTTTGTACCAATTGCATACATAGTTCTCTAGTGGCTTGTTAATGTAAAATAACAATGCAACAGAACGTGCACAAGGAACACCAGACAATTGCCACATTCTACATGAGCATTCTTGTTTCTTTTCATCAACTATGTAGCTTTCATTGGCTTTAGTTACCTCAAATTTAGAGCCTCCACCTGGGACTACCTTCCAATTGCTAAAAATAAATGGTTCAAGTTAAACAAACAATAAAGACAGTTTAGTTGTTTCCATTAAGAAAGGTCATTTGACAACTTACATTTGTTGATCCTTTCCTAGTTCTAGTTTTTTCCTTATGGCTGGACATATGTCATCATTCCATGTAGCATGCAGTTTCCTCATCTTGTCAAGCCTTTCCATTAAGATGATCCTTAAGGCTTCAAGCATAGTTAAGATAGGTTTCCCCCTTATTTCATCAATTAATGAATTAAAACACTCACTAATGCCATTCTCTACAGCTTCACATGCTAAAGCAGTGTTGAAAAAGGCCCTACACTATGTTTTTGGTTCTCTTTTCATCAAGTAATTGTAAGCATCAACATTTGCATCTTTCAATTCTTTCATGTTTTCCTAAAACAATGTAGGATAACTAGAATTGCAAATTTTCTAAAATAAGTTCCTATACAAGACCCCACTATACTTCTTCCTAAAGTTGGCATAAATATGCCTAGCACATTGTCTGTGCTCTACTTCACTAGGCAACATGTCCTTGACAGATTCAAAAAGACCCTATATTAAATATAAATTGAACAAAAATAAGTATAGACTAACTATTAAATAAAAATGAACAAAAATATATGATTGTAACAAAACTATACCTTGTGTTGATCTGACATCAATGTTATACCCCTGCCATTACCCAAATCAAGATCATCTTTTAGCAAGTCAAGGAACTACGCCCAATTCTCCTTATTCTCCACAGTAACAACAGCCCATGCAATTGGAAAAATATGGTTGTTTGCATCCCTACCCACTACTGACAGTAAATCCCCTTTGCAAACAGTTTTTAGAAAGCAACCATCTAAATGTATTATTCTCCTGCAGCCAGCCTTCCAACCATCTTGCAGACCCTTAAAACAAACATAAAGACCCTGAAAGTATATTGCACCATCTGGATTTCTTAACACATTCAACTTAACAGTACTTCCTGGGTTTCATTTAAATATCTCTGTTCCATAGTCCCTTAATTTCTCATAATGCTTCTTCATTGACTCTTCATACTCATACTTAACATGCAGTTTAGCCCTCATAGCTTGATTGACTGATATATTACACTTGAACTTCTTCAAGAATGTATCTTGAATGTCTTTCAGCTTTATATTTGGATTTTGCCTAATTTTGTGGCCAAACTTGCCTGCAACAAATCTAAAATTCACCAACGAACATGATTGAAAATTTCTACAGCACCTTTGCTCATCAATTAATGACTTGATCTGAAATGTTGCTTCTCCTTTTCTCCAAGTAGCCCACAACCTAAAAGGACAGAGTCTTTGGCCGGTTTTCTCATCCTTCTTCCCACACACTGCTAAAATTTTCTTATGATCACTATGCTCATAATATAGATGATATCCATTAGCTAAAGCATAGTTTATCAAACATTGTTTAAGTTGCTTAGGGCTTTCATACGTCTCTCTCAAGACTGGTTTCATTAACCTCCGGTGAACTTTAGGATTATGCCTAGGTCCTTTAGTTTCCTCATCTTCAATCCTTTCATCATTCTCAAAATTTTCATTGTTGGTTTTCTCAGCATTAAGCCTATGTAAATAACCAGAAAGATCAATTAAAAACTCCTCATGTTCATCAAACATTTCATCTGTTTCATCCTTTGGATTCTGTTTTTGTTTCTTGGCTACTCCTTTCTTCTGTTTTCCTTCAAAAACAGCCTTTTTATGCAATATATTTGCCTCCATTTTTGCCTCTTTGTTTAGCTTCCTCTGTCTAATCTCAATCACCTCTTCTTGAACATCTGAAATATGATCCAAAGATGAAGTATCATCATCATCATCATCTGTTGAATCATTTTCTTCCTCCTCGGAACTATCTTCTTCATCCTTTGAATCCACCTTTTGTTCTTCACCCACCTTTTCTTCTCCACCCACCTTTTCTTTTTCACCCACACTTTGTTTTTTAACAATATTAACCCCAAATTGTTCATTTAAGTGGGTATCCTCACCAAGAAAATCAGTCAAGTTATCCTCAAATTGACTTAAATAAACACATACTCTTCTATTAGTTCTAGAAAGATGATAAATAAACTTCTTTATATCCAAATCACATTTGATGATCCCGAGTCATCCTTTCTGTAGGTCTTTATCAGGAACACAATAAAAAACATTGGTACATTTTTTGGTTTTTGTAATGTGTAAAAAAGAACTAGTAAATTCTGACATAGTGATATGTGATGGAATATTAACATTATCTAGCTCATCAACCTTACCACCTACATATGACAATGGGTATTTCATGAACATACCAGAGTAATGGACGTCTAGCTGGCTACCACTTCTTGTAGATGATGCCATCAGTAACCCTTAATGGACGCCAATCACCCTTCTTTGCTCCTATTCGCGTTGTGTGTTTGTTTTTTTTTAAGCCCTAATTTTGATTTTATATTAATTTGGGGGAAAATGAAAGAACGGGTTGTGTTTTGGGGGGAATTTATTTAGGTGGGAGGGAAATGACGTGGCATTAAAAAAAGGAAAAAGGGAAAGATCATTTCTAATATCGTGAAACGGACACGTCAGCAGGTCACCCGGTCAACTAATACTGTTCATGCTAATAAATGAAAAATGATTTCTAAAAAGTAAGGTTTTTAAAGTATATTGCTAATATCGTGAAAACGAGTAAAGTTCGTTTCTACTTTATGCAGTTTTTTACATTATTTAGTTAATAGTTAGATAGATCATTTTTCGTATTTGTTGGCATTGAAATATTTTATGGGAATAGTGCAAATCCATAAAGTAGAAAATAGTTAGTTTAAAAGTTAATTTATTTTTTCTTAACATACAGACTTCATTAAAAAATAAAACTAGCAAAAAACTAATGAAAGACAAAAGCGGTTTTGACCAAGAGATTATAAAAACACAACAAAACAAGAATAAAACAACTTAAAAAAAGTTAAAGTTACACCATTATGGCCCGTCAAAGTGGGAGCTTAGTTTGGCAATGGATTTCCAAACTCCCACCAAATCGGTTTTGAAGGGACGGACAAAGAATTTCCTTTTGAAAAGTGTATGGCTGAGATGACACGACCCCAAAGACAACCGAGGCTTTTTTTTTAACTGTTAGTTGGTATTTGACATTAGTGAACACCTCACCATATAATGTGAAGCCCTGTATGTACTCTAGACTACAAGATGTAGACCATAAGCCGTTATAAGTGATTCAAGAAAAAAAAACCCACAGACTTGTCACTTTTAAAAGTCGAACCCAAATTCTGTGGGAAAAACCACAAGTCTTTTATAAAGAATTAAAAACTAAATACCTATAACGACATCTATCAAATATAAACTAAATACTTATAACGACTCTACTTACCCATACCAGCTATAGGGGCTTTTATAAAGAATTAAAAACTCTGCCAACATTTGAAAAGTAAACAAAGGTTTTTTGAGTATAACCAATCTAACCTTAGTCTACCAAAAGACTTTATCCCATGTAACCCATGTGGTTTTTTCCGTGATATAGAATCCCTTTCAGAAAAAGACTTGTGAATAGATTAGAGTTTTGATATAACATATACTGGGGATCTTATACAGCAAAAACAGTAAGTACGGAAGCTAACAAGCACGAAGGTTGATGCGACCTAAGGCCGGTGCTTATAAGCGTCCGCACGGTTGTGTCTTGGAGTAATAGGTTGCTGGACGTTATTGGCAGCAATCTTCTAGCGAGGTGCGTCCGAACAAAACGTCCCTGTGAAGAATTTGGAAGACGCCATGAGGTGGGCCACGGATATGTTTTTTGTTTCTTTTTTTTTTTTTCTTTTTTGTGGTTTATATACATATATATGTATGTATGAGAATGATATAGATATATTTTTGTATATGTTTTTGTATTATGTGGGTGTATGTTGATTTGCAGGTGGAGGATCGACTTTTGTGTTTTGGTCGGCGACTAATGAAGACGATGGGGCTGTGAATGTGTGGTGATATGTATATTGATTATATATATAACTGATTTTCAAATTTAACCCTCAAATATTACTACATTGATGAATAATTTTGATAGTTTTAAAAATTTTAAATATAACCTCCTAAAATTAATTTAGTCTTTTAATTTTTAAATAAAGTTGTAAAGTGTTATTATTAATAAAAGTATTTTATTTGAATTGTGTTTTTTTGGTATAAGAAAATAAAAGAAATGATGATGTGGCAGTGAAGAAGTTCTGAAGAAGTTGTTCTTATAAACAGTGAGTGCATTGAGGTTAATCTTGAATAATGAGATGCTGATGTGGCAGTAAAGAAGTTCCAAGAAGATGGTGCTTATAAGCACATGCCTAATGATCGAGAGGGTAGTTCAAAAATTAAACTAATAATAATTTTAATAAATTTTAAATCAAAAAAATAGTTTAGATGCTCGAAAGTGGAAATGAACTACTATAACCATCAATTATTATTGTGGATTTAATGGGCTTATAAGAGCCCAACATGTTTGAAAATGAAAACATAACGCAATGATAGTGTAGTTTTTTACTTTTTCGTGTCCCTCTCACAGTCTCACGGTGTCAATTTCGCATCTTGCCAAATGTATCTATCAGTTAATTAAATTTTATTAAAGGAAAATGTTTATGTGTCTACAATACAGCCTAAAGATGTACATCACAAGGTATAGTTAAAATGTAACAAAATCAATGGTAAAAGTTAAAAATGAAAAAGCATACAAATCAATGGTAAAAATTAAAAATGAAAAAACAAACTACATGTCAAACCTTGGTATTTAATAATTACATGTGTAATGCATCTATATAGATCATAGATGTACACCCGTGTTTATATTCATTGGTATTCATGTCAAAAAATTTGTTCACACATGTATCATAATATCACCATACTCTTAAACTTTTTATCCGTATCACTTGACAACTTGATGGGTACATGCAACCCAACAACATATATTGATAATTTGATATATACATAAAGAAGTTGAAAATTGAAAAAGTCTCGTGTCGCATTTTTGTTATAAAAAAACTTTGACAAATCGAAAACTCTTGTGTCACATCTTATTGTCAGGAAACCTTGACAAATGGAGACCTTTTGTGTTACATGAATATTAGTACAATGGTGATCAAAAAAGTCTTATCGTGTTTCAACCTCTCACTTATTATAATAAGGATATTTGTTAGTTATATTATTAAATTCATAGGAAAACAAAATATATATCTATCTATACTATCTTATAATAATTATCATTTTCTCTCTCATAAAAATGTTAGATGAAAGATTACCATTTTACCCTTTATAAATTAATTTACATCATTAATCCTATATCTTTTAAACTATATCTACTATCATTTTACATCAATTACATTTACACAAATTACTTACAGAGTTGCACCCACCATGAACAACACCACCACGGCCACCGTCACCACCGCCAATCGTCATCACCACCAAATTAACCGCCGCCGCATCGCGCGGGTACAATGCTAGTATATATTAGTTAAAATAGCCCTTACGAAAAATAAAGAGTAATTTTCTTAGAACTCAATTAACCGATGAAAGGTATATATATAAACAGCCAAGTCTCTTAAAATGGTCCAAGGAACTCACCGATATTAAGATTTTTGAAAGTATAAATGACCAAGCCTTGAATTTTAACACATCGAGATTAGTGAATTAGCCAAAAGCGGCTCTTAATCTTGAATATAAGGTGTTTGACTGAATAAAACAAAGAAAGACACGATAATGGAAATGTTGTGCCAACCAACAGAGAGTTTTCTTGAAGTCGTGCAAAAAGTGATCAAACAACAAAAAAGTTATTTATTTAGACATTCTTTTTTAATTCATGTCACATTTTAGTGTAGGTTTTTTTTTTCCGGGTTAAATGCATAAACAAGTATCTATTTTCTTAAAAATTCTAAATAAAGTATTATATTTACGTTTTGATTATTAAAAGGACTAATTTGATTGTTTCTCAAAGTAAATTAGGGTTTGAGAAACTTCCAAATTTATATTCTAGGAATTTTCTCAAACTCTGATTTAATTTGAAAAGGTCAAATTGGGGCTTGAAGTTTTGGGGGAATTCGTTAGGGTTCAAAGGGTTCGGGGATTTGGGGAAAATTTATTTACGGTTAGGTTTAGGGGATATGGGGGTTTGATGTTGATGAATCTTGAGCGTTAAACATGGCATTGTTTTTAATGACATGGAATGCCACGATGACAAATAATGAGACTTTCCAAACTAACGATGTTACCCTTATTGTTTTTAATTTAAAAACATAGTTTTTTTAATAATCAAAACATAAACACGATACCTTTTTTTAAGAATTTTGGTAAAATAGGTTACCTTTTTGATCATTTAAACCTTTTTCTTATTTATGTTTTTTTTGTATTGCATTTTTGAAAGGCATAATATCATACTCTTACTTTCAAATTATGCAAATGTTTGTGATGGAACCCAAATTTTTGAAAACCATATTATTAGTAAGGAGTTCATTGGCCATACATAGTTAAGTAGGCCACTTTCCAAATGTGAAGAGTATGGCTCGAATTAGGTAAATTCCCTCCAACTTAAAAAAAGTATATATTAATAACACAAATGCTTGGAATGGAACTCAATCTTATGAAAATCACCCAACAGTCACTCCACAAATATGACTCTAACTAAAATGGATTCCCTCAGAATCATAACTTATATTAAAGCGTTTTAACTTTTTAATCATAAATATTATGATTTAGAAAAAGAGTTGGTTTAAAATATTAGCTAATTAATTCGGGCTATTTAAAATATATTTTTATTACAAAATAAAATGAAGACAAAAAATATAACCTTAAAATGGTTTCATAAGTTAAAATGACTAATTAAAAAAAATATTGATATACGTTATAGCGAGATAAAGTGATAGAACATGTTATTTAAAAAACAAAAGTGATAGAACATAATGATTGAATGGTGGTCAATTATAACCATCTACGAGTATATTTTATTACATAGAAAGAGGAACCTCTTGTTCAAATCTCAAATTATAATTTCAAACTAATAAAAATATCCCTTTCCTTTATTATCAATTTAAACATTCCCATTAATATATCGATAATACCCTTAATGAAATAATTTTCTACAAAAACCGTTTAATCCTTAAAATAACTCAGGTTACCTCTTTTATCATCAATTACTTTTACATTTATTACCATTCTCGCCCCCACCATCCGTCACTACCGTCGCCGCCACCACCACCGCAATCCGCGCCACTATCATCATCGTTGTCGCATTGTGCGGACATAATAATAATTGGAACATTTAACACTCCTAGTGATCGTTCGATGCAAAATGCATTAACATGGTTGAACATATACATCTACATGCAAATTAATTACCAGATACATCCTCATTAAATAATCGCAATAAACTTTCTTCGTCGTCTGTAATACAGTTATATACTTGCTAATTGCTATATATGCCACCATGCGTGTGTATAGTATGCGAATTTGCGCACATGCATCTTCATGCATATTCTAGCAAGAAAAGAATAAAACAAACACAATGAGCATATTCTAGGTTATAGTTTTCTCATTAATTAAATGTTATACCAAAATAATCTTTTATGAATGTAAATTTTCATCCCCATCCAAATACGCATAGGATTTGCATCAAAAACCAAAAGTTCATAATTTGGTTATATCGTATAAAGAAGAGACTTCCTTCTGGAGTTCAAGCACACATCAATAACACAGTATTTATGAAATTAATGGTCTAGAAAATTTTTAATATTTCATATAGAAAATTAGGATCTCAACCACCTGAAGCAAAGAGAAACATATATACAAGACCCAAATTAAATAACCCATTTGTTTAGAGATCATTGTCTTGCATAGTATAGAGAAACTTGAAGCATAAAGCAACATACATACACTGCACGTCCCAGATAACCCATTTGTTTTGAGACTTGAAGTTGATATATTAAATCATAAGGTAGCATATATCCACAAATTTGAAGACACACGATTCAACTATCGATATGTTAACCAATATTAGTAATAAAATCAAAACTATAGCTCATATATTTTCTGAACTATCAGGGTGTAAATTTGACCAACATCTTCAAATTTGCCTTCTTTTACATTCATGGTCTCTTGGATATATTACCTTCATCATCTCTTATCTATATAAAAAAGCCTTCTTTCTAGAAGGTATTTTAAAATTTTTGCTAAGATGGCATTGTTTAATCCCCCTTGAGGGTATTTTTAAGCCAATCAATATATTAAGAAGTTTCTTTTGAAATCAGATGCTAATTTAATATTATTTAATTATTAAGATTGGAATAGTGACAATATTGAACGGAGATAGGAATCCGAAAGGGGATTAGACAATGCCACCTTAGCAAAATTTTTAAAATCCCTTCTAAAAAGAAGGCTTCTTTATACAGATGTAAGAGATTTTTAAAATATTTAAGATATGATTTTAATACAACCATTTTCTATGATGTTACCTAAAATAAAATACTTACAATACTTAATCCTTACAATGTATACAATACCATTAACCTAATGTTACCTTTACAACCACCACAACCAGTCGCTATTTACCTTTTTCATATCGCTAATGTTACTACCATTTGGTCGCATCGCGCAAGTAATTTGCTAGTATAACATTATACATGACTATTTGCTTTTATAATCTATATCTATATTATTACATTATAACACATTTAGTTACTTCAATTTTTTCCAACAAAGTTGTTTATAACCCCAAGATCTTCACTTGAAATACCTATAATATTTACTTCAAATATTGTTGAAACACGACGGACCGTTCAAATCATGATCTAAACAACTACAAACGTGCGGAATCTGATTGTAATTGTCTTTGAGGATTCTGAATAAACATGAACATATATGCACAAATTAAACAAAGAACAAGAGATATAAAACAAATTACTTTATTATTCAGTCATCTCGATTACAATACAATGATAAATCCGTATATAAAACATCTCAATGATTACGGATTACAATCAAAGAGACGACAATAATAATGAATTACATGGGCGGACACGGTGTATAGATCTCTACACCGATCCTATGAATAGCTTTCTGACTAGTCTAAAACCATTAACCCTAAATGTAACCTAAGTCGTGTATATATAGGCTATCGAATGGGCTGGGCTTCTATCATGTTCGTGGGCTTCGAGCTCCTTCGCACGAACTGCTGCCTCATGCTAACGTCATCACGAAGTGATGATGACGTCATCACAACCTTGATGATGTCTTCTTTTCATCATAATCAGCCCTTTGAATTGTATTGCAACGGACAACAAAAGCCTATCAGAAATTGTTTCTACAAATATCTATAATATTCTTAATTAACTTAAAATTTATAAATTTACCTTTAACTCTTGAATAACCGCACTACCTCTTTTTCCATTTTACATTAATAACCGCTACCGTTGCTGCTGTCATCACCACCTCCACCAATGTCGTTGCCAACACCGCCATTGCCATTACACCATCGCGTAATCATTTTCAAATACATCTCATATGGGGGTGTTGAAAGTCGGATATTTGAAATTTCGGATAGTGGATGTCAATATCCGAACACATATCCAAAATTTCGGATATCCCAATTTTCTGGATATTTAAAATTGGATATTCGAATTATCCAAAATATCCGAACTTTTAAAAAAATATATATAGATTTTTGGATATTGAATATAGATATTTTCGGATAGTTTCGAATAATTTCGAACTTTCGGATATGAAATAATAAGATATCGATTTTTGTTTTATAAAAATAAGATTTTCGAATATCTGAAATATTCAAAATTTTCAAAAATCATTATCAGAATCCGATCCAAAATTTCTGATATCTAACTTTTCGGACAATATCGAATCGGATTTTTAGATAACGGGTTGGAATACGCTAGTGAGTTCTACTTTCACAACATCAAAACCTTAAAAATAATATATATTCTCAATTCAAAAGCCCTCTTGAAAACGCGTTTAAACCCAAACATAAAATAAAGAAATCAATCAGATCTCAATCACCGTCACTCTCGAAAGTAACAAATCTATACTTACATTCACTATATATCTACACATTCATAACTGTGTCTGAAATCACAAAATCCTTCATCACCAATAATTATTTTCACATTATTAACGATAATTATTTAAAATCCAATGTTATTATAGAAAAACCATGGGCTTGAACTCGCCGACTCCCCACGACGGCGGCGACGGCGACGGCGACAACAATTCCTCCGGCGCCACTGGTTTTTATCCAATCCGAGACCGTTCCCGCTTCAAACGAAACCCTAACTCTATATCTATACCTGTATCTAAAACCTCTAGTACATCCATCTTATCCGATCGCCGCCGATATCACGGCCGATCTGTCGGCAACCGGAAGTGGCTTTCAGTTAGGGGAACTTCGGCGTGTTATTTATGCTTATTAATTGCTGTTTTTGCGTTTGCATTGGGGGTAATGGTGTTGCAAAGCTATATAGTGTTTTGGGAAGGTAGTGGCGGCAGTGGTGGTGGTAGGAGGATTGGGAGGACGGTTCGAGACGGTTTGAAGTTCGGTAGCTCGTTGCGGTTCGTTTCGCGAGGTTTTGAGGTTGATCGTGTAGCGAAGGATAAACCTCGAGTTGGTGTTAGATCACCTAGGCTTGCAATTGTGAGTATTTGTTTAGTGCACTGTGTTTTAATTTGTATTTGTATAATTGTATGTATGTTTTGTGATTGTGATTAGTTAGGAATGTATAAAAAATAGTGATATTCGTACTACCGTTTTTGATAGATCTACCACAATATACCATAAATCATACATACCGTACAACTCTTCAATGCATTGTGATGGTAAATATATTAAAAGTTATGGTACAAGTATCATTACCCTTAGGAATGTATAAAAAGAATGGTAGGACTAATATAAGCAGGACACCGACAGAGTAGGCAAAATTAGGAAGTTGAAAGAAGCACTAAATTTTACGTATTTAGTCCATGGAGAAGAAGTTAGTGAAACTAACTAAATCTTAGAACAACTAAAATAAATATTTAAGTGTTAGTCTTGCACATGTGTGTGTTAAAACGAGCGTAATAGCAGCTGCTCATGACTTCATGGAAGCTGTGAAGCGTTAGTCGAGATTTACATCTATGATTTTAGCAATGACATTTTGGATTAGATTAACACTGTCAAATCATGGATGCATAGGAAGTTTGGCAGTAACATATACACAAATACATACGATAGGACCCCTTGCTGCATGTCATGATATGTCTCTTCATGTTCCTTCCAAGTTTTGTTTCCTTATATGATTGTATTTTGAGCCTATAGTTGGTGAACATATGTCACACTGGTTTTCAAGGATGATTGATTAAATGTTGATTCATGTCACTCCCATTTCAAATACCGATGACGGTGCCTCCCTGGTGCAAAAGTTATTTAATTGTCATGAACTGTATATTAGAAGAGTGGGATACTTTAAGCAAATATAATAGCTCTTTACATTCCAAAGACTTCGATATCTGGACCTCTGTTACCATGTCTACCTTATAACTAGGATTCTAGTAACTGATACAGTGATACTTTTTATTTACCATTTTCATTGTTTTAACTACAAAGAGATTATTCAACATGGTCATCCAAGGCATTCTGGGATTGCTTAAAGTTATCATTTTTTTGCTTTGCCTTACTTATTTTGCTCAATTACACATATTTTGTACTCCAATGGATGATATGTACATATGTATGTGTACTATGATCTCTTATTTACATGAGTGTCTTGCTTTGATCATTATAAGATCTTAGGAAACATGAAGAATGACCCATCTTCATTGATGCTTCTGACTGTGATGAAGAGTTTGCGTGGATTGGGCTATATGCTTCAGGTGATCTTCTGAAATTCCACCATCTCTTTTTTAGTTCCTTGCATACCTATCTGCTCAGGTGATGGCAGGCTTATGCTTATATGTGTGTATTTTTGTTGTTTGGTTGTCGGGGTAAACAAATTTCTGTAAATTTGTTTGCAAAATTTGTCTTCTTAATCTTTCTTCCATGTATGCAGATATATGTGACAGAGGATGGTGAAACAAAACCACTGTGGGAGAAAGTGGTTGACCAAATCTCAATTTTAAGTCCTGAAAATTATGGTCATATAGATTGGTCAATGTATGTCTGCTCTTTTTTCCATTGCACTTTTTGACAATATGCTTTGATTGTTGTTCTTGATGCGAGAGCACAACAAAGATTTCATTTTTAAAGATATTACTTTATTGTGTTAGTCTCTATGTTCCGAACGGTTCTCTTTTTATTGAAGAAGTCTATATTGGTGCAGATTTGATGCTGTTGTTGTAAATTCTCTAGAAGCACACCATGCTATTTCAAGGTACGGGGTAGTTGATGTGAATAGTTAAAATATTAATTGTAGAAGTTGTCTTTAATCCCGTGTTTACCTTATCCATCAATGTTTATCGATTATCATGCAACCCTATAATACCTTGATAGACTTGTTATGTTATACGCCCACCACCTCTGAACCATACTCTTTGGTCCATCCAATATGCCAATTAAGAATTACAAAAAATAGTAATTTAGCATTAATCGCTAAAATTTGAATTTTAAACACAGACGGACATATGGATAATTTTATATACTACAATTTCCGAATAACTAAAGAAAACATTTCTGAACTAATGAAAGTGGATCTCAGTTTTGTTTTTTTGAAGGTACTATGATTTTTGCGAGTCTTACATCTATGCAGCCTTATGCAGGAGCCCTTTTGCTCTGTGCAGCTTATCTGGATAATTCAAGAAGCTACACTTGCAAATCGCCTTCCTCTATATGAAGAAATGGGATGGGAAAATTTAATTACATACTGGAAGAATGCTTTTAGAAGGGCCGATGTGATTGTGTTTCCAGATTACTCATTTGCGGTAAGTTCTCTTCCGTAGACTGATTGTTTAATTATTTTTGCAATCAGTAAGCACTAATGTAAGTTGAGATAGCTTAGGCATCCTTACATTGTTTCTCAATTATTATCTATCATGTATCAGATGTTATATAGTGTGCTTGATACTGGAAACTTCTTTGTGATTCCTGGATCACCAATAGATGTGTGGGCAGCTGAAAGATACCTAAAAACCCACTCCAAGTCTCAGTTGAGGATTAAAAATGGTTTTGGTGAAGATGATATACTGGTATTGGTTGTTGGAAGTTCTTTCTTCTACAATGAGCTATCATGGGATTATGCTGTGGCAATGCACAACTTAGGACCTCTGCTGAGAAACTTTGCAAAGGAAGGAGATGTTGGGCCGTCATTTAAATTCTTATTTGCATGTGGGAATTCCAGTAGTGCCTATCATGATGCATTGCAGGTATAAAGTTGGCTTTTGATATTTCACACTTTTTGTTTACTGTAGCCCAACTCTAGTAGTAACAAAGTTCCTAAGATCTGGGAGAGGATACACATGGCATCCAGTAGTATCTATATGTTTTTGAACCCAATAAAAGTTTCAATTCATCTTCACTATGATCTGGTAATTTATACCCGAAAAGAATGTAGCACGAGTTTTGAAACCTGTAGACTTTAGGAGTTTTTTACTAAGACTACACCAGTAGTAATTAAACCTGACACTTGAGTGATTTTTGCAAAAGAATGTGGTTTCAAGCAAGTATAACTTATGTGATGAATACTGCTTTATTGCATACAAGTCTCAGACTTTGATATAATAACTTTTTATATATGAAAAAGCACTTTTCATAATGATAAATTTTCAGGATATTGCTGCTCATCTGGGTCTTCGTCGCGATTCTGTCGGACACTATGGTTTAGATGGTGACGTGGATGAGTTGTTATTAACATCTGATATTGTTCTATACGGTTCCTCTCAAGAGGAACAAAGTTTTCCTTCACTACTTACTAGAGCCATGACATTTGGTATTCCGATAATTACCCCTGATTATCCCATTATAAGAAAATATGTACGTTATATCTTTTACTTCATATCTGTTATACATGTAAATTAGGCGAGGTTAAACTTATGTATTTTATTTCCCTGTAAATATCTCTATATTCACAGGTTATGAATGGGGAACATGGAATTATTGTTCCAAAAGACAAGCCTGATGAGTTGATGAAATCTTTCTTACTTCTGATATCACAAGGAAAACTATCAAATCTTGCATTTACAATATCTTCTTCAGGGAGGCAGCTTGCTAAGAACATGCAGGCATCAGAATGTATTGCTGATTACATGAAGCTTCTGGACAGTGTTATTACACTTCCATCAGACTCCATGTTGCCAGGCTTTATTTCTCAGCTAAAACAGGAAGAATGGGAATGGGATTTGTTCTCAGAGGAACCAGATCAGGGGTCCGCTGATACGTCTTATTTGAATACGAAGGACGCTACTAGAAATGCAAGTGTTGTTTATGACATCGAGGAACATATGGCCCCACTATTAAATTCAAGAACATTGTCTATGAATGAATCTGAGAGAATGCCAGAAGATATTCCAATTGAACAGGACTGGGAAGTTTTAAGTGAAATTGATAGTTTGGAAGAAGTTGAGAGAGTAGAGCTACAAGAGGTATGATTCATCCTGCAAGCATGACCTTCAGAGGTGTCACCTTCTAAGTTCTACCCACTTTTGAATGGATTGGGTTGGGTTGGGTTTCATCTCGAAAGAGTCAAAAACAAAAAGTAAAAGTGGAACAATTCGAATGGTTTGATATGGTTAAAAGTCGGCCAAGGTCTATTTCTAGTCGATACAACCTCTTAACTCCCCTTTTCACAAAGATTTATACTATCTTGTAATCATAGTTAATACTATTAATTTAATTAATAATAATACACTAGGAAATGAACAACAAAGTGTTTCTGGATCCATCTGATCTGTCCGAAAAATGTTATGTTTCAACTTGAACATTTTCCATTTATTACTTGATCCTCTAAAGTCTAAACCTCATGACTTGCCTCCTCTAATGAGTAATTTCTGGTACCTACTTCGTTTTGTGATTATCTTTTTTCCTTGGTGGCCTACTCTGTAAGTAAGCAATTGTTTTCCATTTCATGTAGATCGAAGGAAGAACAGATAAAAGCTATGGTGTATGGGAGGAATTATATCGTGATGCTAAAAAGGCAGAAAAGCTAAAATCCGAAGCAAATGAAAGGGATGAAGGGGAGCTAGAGAGAACAGGCCAACCTTTATGCATATATGAGGTTTATAATGGAGCCGGGGCTTGGCCCTTTCTGCACCATGGATCTTTATATCGTGGGTTAAGTCTTGTAAGTTACTTCACCATTCTCAAAGGATGCATTTTCCATTAGTTGGGCGGCTTTTAGTTTTGATCTTTTATTCTTTTACCATCAACCCTCTCAACTTATATTCATTGTTCCAGTTTTGTGTACATTTTTCAGTCAACCAAATCTCGAAGATTGAGATCAGATGATGTGGATGCAGTTGGGAGGCTTTCCATTTTGAACGAGACACACTACCGTGATGTTCTTCTTGAGATGGGCGGCATGTTTTCCATCGCAAATAGGGTTGATAATGTTCACAAGCGACCTTGGATTGGATTCCAATCATGGCGTGCTGCTGCAAGGAAGGTGGGTCAGACAGTTTTTGAAGTTTAAGCATTTCCTCACCAGAGGTTGCAAAATAGGTGGTTCATGCAGGCTTACATAATTTGTCAAAAGGGGGAAATCTTTGTATGGGCCCGGTTGGATTGACCCAGATATACTTTGCCCAAAAGTTCTAAATTTCTTTATAAATCTCTAGTGTGTCAATACAATCAGAAATATAGTGTTATTTCTATAATGAATTTTTATATTATATATTTCTAAAATCTAAAACATGATTGCAAGGGTCTGGTTGAACTGACAGAGAAAACCCTGCTCAAAAGTTCTAAATTTCTTTATAAATATTTAGCATGTCCGTATGATCAGAAGTGTAATGTTTAACTTTATAATAATCAAGTTTTTCATTTGAATATAATAAATTTGGAGGGTATATGCACCAAAAGTACACTTTGGGTCACTTTTTATCTGTTTGTCCTGTTACCTGTTAAGAGTTTTAACATACCTATTAGTAAGTAATCGGGTCAAAATTGACATCACTGGTTTCCTGTATGCCTACTAGGTTTTTTTTTTTTTATCACATGAGAATGGTTTGTTCTCTGGAGGAATGGGATTTTGGAAGGATTTTTGAGTTTTGAATTCAATATTCACTCTGACATGATGTTGCAATCTGCCAACAACTACATTATGCTATGTTTGCATGTGGATCTTTTTGTTAAATCTGTGTGTAATTGTTTCAGGTATCTTTGTCCTCCAAAGCTGAAAGGGTTCTGGAAGGAACCGTGCAACAGAACCAAAGAGGAGACATAATATATTTTTGGGCACTTGTGGACATGGATGGCGAACTTGCTGGGGGTGATCATGTTCTAACATTTTGGTCTATGTGTGATATCTTAAATGCAGGAAATTGCAGGTACTTTCATCTGTTAATCCAATTATGACATACATTTGCCCCTGTCATGAATTCTTTTTCCCTATTTGTTTGACTATCAACTAAACTTTTAAAATCTCCTTGAATGACGGATAACTCTTGTACATTTAAATGACAACTTTGCATACTTCTTATGTTGTTATGCAGAACGGCCTTTCAGGATGCTTTCCGGCGGATGTATGCATTGCCACCTTATGTGGAAGCCCTCCCACCGATGCCTGAAGATGGTGGGCACTGGTCTTCTCTGCATAGCTGGGTCATGGCAACCCCATCTTTCCTAGAATTCATGATGTTTTCCAGGTAACATTAACGTGCAACCTTCAGTTCAAATTTGTGTCTATTGATGCTGTATAAAAATTGTCATTCTATGGGTCCTACATGCTGTGAAAGAAGTAATAAAATGTTAAGTTAGTCTCATTTATTTTTTTGAAAATTAGATGTTACATTTGAGAGAAAAATCAGAATTCCGAATGATCTACCATTCCTCAGCTAATCCATTTGATTGTACCACAGGATGTTTGCTGATTCTCTTGATAGTTTACACATGAATGGAAGTACTGCCACTGAATGCCTGTTAGGATCTTCAGTGAGCGAGGTAATAAAGATACCCTCTACGCTTTTCATTTCGGATGGGATTTTGATATGAGATTGAGTTAAATGCAAAGAAAATATGCATGTGTTTGCTCAACTGGTCGAGACCTATCGAATATTATTGAAATTTATTGAGTTCAAGCTAGAGATGGCAAAACGGGCAGTCAGGTTAGGTATCGAACTGGTTTTTGTTTAGGCGGGTCAAAACAGGTCTGGTTGGACCAAAAAACACTTGTTATCAAAACGGTGAATTCGTTTTTTTTTTTAAATTAAAAAGGTCTTGGACATACAAGCATTTAAAGTTTGAACACATACTAGGTGACTTTTGATCCATTCAATGGGTTATTTCAAGCTCATGATACATGCTTGACACCTGATTTGCTTTTTTTCCATTAAGGTGGTTGTCAATTGATGTCCCTAGTTCGAACCCCTAGTCTTCTAGAATAATTCAGACACATGAATCTTTAGGATGGAATTTTTCTAATCACTATCCCCCTTTTCTGTTCCTCTATACAGAAGCAATATTGCTATTGTCGGCTATTAGAACTCTTGGTCAATGTATGGGCTTACCATAGTGCTCGAACCATGGTGTACATCGATCCGAATTCAGGATCGCTAGAAGAACAACATCCATTAGAACAGCGTAAAGGGTTCATGTGGAGCAAATATTTCAACACTACTTTGTTAAAGACCATGGATGAAGATCTTGCCGAGGCGGCAGATGATGGTGATCATCCATATGAAATGTGGTTATGGCCAAGAACTGGGGAAGTACATTGGCAAGGTGTATTTGAAAGAGAGAGGGAAGAAAGATATAGGATAAAAATGGACAAAAAAAGAAAACAAAAAGAGAAAATACTCGAAAGGTTAAAGTTTGGGTACAAGCAGAGGACACTTGGAGGGTAGACTCTTCTTTTCATGTTTTGGTTCTAATTCTAACCATGAAACAGAGATTTCTGGGTATCCCAGTGAATCGGGGATTGGGGATCAGGATCAATTTTGCTGGGAATAGAGATTGGTTTTCATTGACACCAGCAAAAGTTGGAGAGGCAGCTGTCGGCTGATTGATAATTAATATTCTTGTTTTTGTTCGTGGTGTTTACGAGGGTATATATATGCTGGCTATACAAACAGAAGGAAGCAATACATGGGTACAACCACACAATCAATGGGTGACTTACATTCTTTTAGTACAAGTTATATTCATTAATTTATGTGATGAGTTGAAGTGTATTCTTTTTGTATCCCTCGATGTATATACTAGACAACAAATTTTGTTTCCATATTATATACCAATTCTCCTAGTTTTGTGGGCAAACTTCGCATGTGTGTGATGATACATGAAATGGCCCTTTATGAGTTAAATAGAGACGGTCAATCTTTATCTATTTGTCAGGAAAAGCTATTCTGAATCAAACCAAAATAGCACCGTCAGTAGTCCAGCGTTCAACCGTTGTGCCGTGTGCAGTTGCACAGAACATTTCCTCTTACTGTACTTCATTACAACTCATTGACTTGTCCCTTAAAAGTCATTTACTGTACACATTGTGGATAAACTTCAATTTTTAAAAATATAGCAAAATAACTTCAATTTTCAAAAATATAGCAGAAATACTAGTATAAATAAATGAAAAATAAGTCTCATTTCATTTCATCCATAGATTTTTTATTTTTTTAACAGCCTTTCATAGATTTAACAAGTGTTATAATTATTTGGCCAATATTTTGGGAGGATATAGTTTCTCTAACATTGGTGTTTGCAGTTATGTTTTAAAGTGATTATTTGACACACAGTCTAAAATTAGAGATTAATGTACTCTTTCATTTGTATACGGTTGTCCATTATACTTTTTTATTTATGAGTTTTACCCACAAACTTTTTTTTAACACGGGTAACCCAAATCTTCAAAACTGGTTCTCTCTCATTTATATTTCTTCAAATCTGTTCCTCTCTAAGAATTAACCCAAAAAAATCCAGATTTTCAAATGGAAAAAAATAAAAATATTCAGATCGAGTCATGCTACTCATTTACAAATGCTAAGACTAAGCAAGAAACAACTATATCATCACATCATTAATCAACATAACTAGAACAGATCGATACACACCACACACATATATACATACGCATATATATATATATATATTGAAAAGTTATTTTGAGAACCTTTTTTTTGCTAGAACCTTTGAGAACTTTTCAAATCAAGCCCAACCGATGATTATTCTTTACATGAAAATTGTTTTTTTTTTTTTTTTTATTATTTTCTGAATAACTTATATGTAATTTTGAAGTTTATAATTGTGTGGAGTTATGAATTATCATGCATTATACATTATGTGGAAATTTGGATTCTTGATCACACCGCACGCCACTATCACCATCGCCGCTGCATTGTGTTGCATTGTGCGGGCATATGACTCGTAACCTGAAAAAATGTTTAGATCAAAAGTGATTAACTATTGTGAAAACGCAGTTTTAGAATTAACATTTATAAATATGTTTTTTGAAAGTTCAAACTTAAAAATACAGAATTTATTTTACAAGTGTAAAACCAACCACCTCTTAAATGAACTGGCACGATACTCACGCACTGCGACGGTATTCGTGACGGTAACAGTGTGTGGTGGGGGACGACTGTTGGTGGTAGGGGGATGTCGAGCGATGTAGATAATTTATGTAAAAGTAATTGATGTAAAGGGTAAATGAAAATATTTCAAAAGATAAATAACCGAGAGTGTAATATAATCATTAAAGATAATTTAGACATTCCACATGTGACTTTTAGCATGGGGCTATTCTTTTTATAATATAGTATAGAATTATAGATATAGAAGTATAGATTACTCTATATACAAATTAATTCCGTTTCTTTTTTTTAGTCATTAATTGCTGAGTATATTAAGTGGCTGAATGCATAAAGAATGTATGTATGTATTAAGTAAAATAAAGGTAATTGACGATTATTTTTGTTTATCTATAAACCCTTATAAAGCATATTGACTTTTTCTATTTTAGGAAATTCAACATTTTTTTATACCCAAAATACCCTTATTTCTTAATCTTAATTCTCCTATACACCTAATTTATACTTTTATATTATTTAATAAATAAAACAACATTCTCTTTAAAAGTTATGGAGGAATTATCTAAAATACCATTAAAGATTAAATTACAATATCAGTCATTTATCCAATATATCTCCATTAATCTTTTATCAATTATCTTTACATCACTTATCTGCACCATTCGACGCCGCCTCCACCACCAACAATGACCCCCACCACCACATCCTCGCCGTCACAACACCGCCGCATTGCGCAGGTACCGTGCTAGTTAAGTTAAAAAAGAAACATGAAATTTAATTTAATAATTAAATTTTTAACTATTAAGTTCATGAAAAATAAACATAGCCTTAGCCCAGCATCTCTGTCGGGTCGGGTCCGGATCATTTCATTTCAGTTTCACTTTGTAAAACCCCTTGTAGGGTTTGTTTCAGGTGACACTACTAAAACCCTTTCATATCTACCTCGTATACTTACACACTCTTTCAGGTATAAATCCATATATACTTACACAGACACACACACACACACACAAATGTATGTGTATTTATATATATTAGGCATGTCTACTTATATACATATATGTATGTGTATCTATATGCCTGTACCTGAATAATTTATCTAGTTTTACAATGTTGTAGATTTTACCTTTCAAAGTTCATAAAAGGGGTTCTATTATATACAATTAAAGTTAACTTCGTTATTATATACTCTTTTTTTTTTTTCAGATTTATATGGTACACATTTTAGTAAAGTGCTTTTGGAAGGCTTAATAGTATGTATTGAGTTTCAGTGATGATTACTTGATTGTTTAATTGTAACGGTTATTTAAGAAGACGGGCGTTTGAATTCGACGGTGTTGACCTTTACGTGTAGGACTGGTTGTTGGTTACCTTTAATCTAACACTCGATGCACGCGGCTAGAGGAGGCTGGCTAGGGCAAACATATGCTCTAGCGAAATTCGATGATTCTTTTGAAGGGAAGAAATCAGGGATACGGCGGTCAAAGGAGGAAAGGAAGGGAATGGTCGAGAATTTTATTAAAAGGTGTGTTCTCAAATCTTTGTCATTTGGCTTGAATATCTAAAAAAGATACTTAAATTTTCCGATATTTGTGCATAAGTATAGTTATATATGTATATATGGTGACAATCAAATAAAAACAGTCTTAATATAAGAACATGGTGACAACACTTAAAAACTACATTTTGATGCATTAAAAGTCCATAAAACTAACTTAGTGCATAACTAATTATCATTATTTAAGTGTTTAACAACAGATTGATCAGTCAAAATCGAAAAAATCACGTTTTTTGTTAGATGCATCATTTTGATGAATATGCATCCAAGATGGATGGCACAAAACAAAAAACGTGATTTTTTCGATTTTGACGAATCGATGTGTTGTTAAACACTTAAATTATGATAATTAGTTATATGCTATGTTAGTTTTATGGACTTTTAATGCATCAAAATGATGTTTTGAAGTCTTCTCACCGTTCTTATTTTAAGAGTGTTCTTACCGGAATGTTATTGTTGGACTCCTGTAAATGTAAACATGGTTATAAAATTTACTGAAGTGCTACCAAAAAAAGGGTAAATGCCCAGGAACCCCTTAGTCCTGTAGAGGAATTTTTCCTCTCCAGCTAGTGACCCTGCAACGCTGTCTGGCGGTGAGACCTTAGAAACCTTGGCTGGTTGAATATGCTTTTGTAGGGATTCGAACCTGGGTGATGTTCCCACCAAGTCGCTCTTTAGGGGGAAGGTGGTGAAGTGCTATCAATGTAATAGCTATGCTTGTAGCTACAGAACGCCTCAGTTTATGCTTCCATATCGTACTGGTTATCTATTTCACATGAACATGTATGAATCATTTTTCCGGGTTCAAACCATAAGTATCGGGTCATAGAAAATCCTAAACGCCATCCTAATATTAGTGAGTGGTGGTTAGTACAGAAAGTTTGTTAGAATCCCCTTAAGTCAGTATTGGAAGCGTATATGACCAAATAAGGTTGGCTATATTATTACTGACAGGAAAATAAATCCTATGCCCAAAGTGGGAACATATATTTCAATAGAAATTGAAGCGATATTCATGGTTGTAAATCTCAGTTATCTCGGCCGATATATCCCCGATATATCGCTTATCGGTGGTCGACCGAGACGATACCGAAAAGCGATATTTACAACCTTGGCGATATTACTTACCCTTCGTGGGCCATAAATTCCGCATGTTTGCCCGCCGTATTAATATCACTTTGTGGAGTTTTGACACTTGAGAATACTGATGCAAACAAGTAGATTGTAGAATTGGAAGTGATATGATTAGTTGTGATATTGTTCTTGTTAAGTGAATTGGAAATATGGAATTATGATTGTAAGTTAGTTTATAGAGTATAGTTTACCTGATAATGAGACAAGTTTCAAGAAAGCACAGAACCTAGCTAGCTTGGCTAAACCTGCAGTGAACATGCTAGATGTTAGGATATTAAAGAATACAGGCACAGATATTGAAATATTGGGTCATATATACATCTGCAGTAGGCTACATATTTTTTTTGTTTATTTATTTTTATTGATATTAAATTAGATACCAAAAATCAAATAACAATTATGGTTGTTGCAGATACCAGAAATTAAACAATGGAGATTTTCCATCACTCAATCTCACACGCAAGGAAGTAGGTGGGTCATTTTACACAGTGCGTGAAATAGTCCGCGAGATAATTCAAGAGAATCGAGTGCTGGGCCCACCTAAGTCACCTCCGGGTGATCAAAACTTGGAAAACCTTGATAGCTTCTTAGAGGACCATCCATTGGGCTCAATAGCCGTTGATCATGTACATTTGGTACCTCCAGTTGACCCCCAGAGGCTACATGAGTATGAGTTAATAAGTGAAAAAGCTCTGAATACAAGGAGCAGCAGTGAAATTCATCAAGGGCAAGGCCATGACAACGTTGTTGACGGAATTATGAATACCACGGAGAAGGGTGGAGAAGCTAAACATTCAGGAAATTCAGAGTTGCTAGTGGGAAAAGATGTGGAAAAACATACAGATGATGAAGAAAATAGTTATGTTGAAACTAGCCAATTATCACGAGGTGATATGGCGGAGACAACTTATGAGACTGTAAATAATGAAGCACTCGAAAAGCCAGAGAAAACAGAGTTAGTAACGGAAGGAGATATGGGAAGACAACAGGATAAGAAAACTGAAGTAGTAGCTAATCAAACTCAAGTACATCAATTATTGGAGGATATAGAGGTAGGGAATCTTGTTGGTAACACAGTTCATAACATGGATGAAAAATCAAGTGAGAGAGAATCAGTGGATGCTGAAAGTGATACTTTGCTTGCTGTTAATGGCAACACAAGAGCTATACTTGAAGACACTTTGCTTGCTGAAAAAGTAGTGAGATTCTATTAACATTCTATATCACTTGATTCTATATACTGTGTGCATGCATCTTTTGGTAGACTTGTCAAGTAACCTAAAAAATGGTGCTCTGATCTTGAATGCGGCTGCTAAAGTTTATGCTGCATACATACTTTGTTTTTCTTGACAAAAATTTATTAGGTATATACATGGGTCTATTTTCTTTAAATACTTTAACTGAAGTTAAAGATTTACCTGGATTTTTGTTCGTTATCACATTACAAGTTTGTTAGATTCCAAATCATATGAGGATGCATTAGATAAGGAATCTAAACACATAGAGAAATGCAAAACAAAAATCCAACAGAAGTACCCAGATACCATGGTGTATCAAATGAACTGCCTATATGCCCGATAGAGTAAGTAAAAGTTGTTCGAACTAGGTTTTCCGGTACCAACTTGCTTTCCATGATTCTGTTGGTAGAATGTCATGTTAACAACATTTGATTTTCAACTTAGTATAGTATATACTGATCTGAATAATTGAGTTTAAATTATCAAATGCTTAGGGGTATTTATTCACCAACTGATATCAGTTATCTACTAGGTAACTTTTTAGAAGTTTTACCACTTATATTTTCTTCCGGTTCCAGCTAACAACCAAGTCTTTATAGATTTTTTTTCTAAGTATATCATCTTTTTTATAAAATATATCCTTATCTATCTCTAAGTTGAAACCAAAGGCCTACATTGAGTCCTTATCTTCTTTGTTTAAATGCAAATAAGCCCAACACAGCAAAGGACATGTAATAAGATATGTCTTTACCTATCCTCTTTATTTAGGATATGTTTAATGTGGTAGCCTGGACCTTTGTTGGGTTTGCTTGTTGATTATAATATTGACAGTAGCCAATTTTATGCACCGTCGTCACAAAATAATGTCTGCCTATCTATTTTAGTTTGACCCATCACGAGTGTCCACCTCTAGAAGCAATATTTTATGTTTACTATTTCTATCCTTGATTCTTATGAACTTAAAAATCTCTGTAGAAATCTATGGTTAAAATGTCTTTCAGCTATTATCTAATACTACTCTATCTGAAGTCTGAACATAACACGCCGTGAAAGAAAAATATTAATTACTTAAACCGTATGCCATTCTTGGTTTTAAAAAGTGCGCCCCAGGCGCGAGCCCTAGTGCTTTTTGGTACCCAAGGCGCAGGGTGTACAAAAAGCGCTCACTTTTTGGGCTTTTTTGTGAGCCCAGGCACCAATAAGCGCTAAAAAGCGTGAGGTTTTTGTACACAACAAGATTTTTTCATAAATAAGTAATCTTTTTTTTCCTTACCCTTTTTTTCTCAACAAGATTGATCTCTTATTTCTTCATTCTCAACAAGACCAACAATCTTTCGGGGGTTTCTTTTCAAACATCAAATTTGATCAAATCCGGACTTAAACGAGCTTACTAATGGTGTTTTTGTATTTTGTGTTACAAGTACTATAGAAGTAATTTATATATTATATGCGCCTCGCGTACGAAAAGCTTGCCACTTTTGAACTCAGCGCTTTGGGCTTCAGAAATGGACCGTATCGCTTTTGTGCACCTATCGTCTTTTAAAACCAAGATGCCATTTTTCAATCTGGACACTTATTTTTGGGAGGAAGTGTTAATGCACATCTTTCTCATAAACTTGGACCTCTACTAAAACTGAAACTGCTATCTGCCACCATGGCGTGCAGCACTAGTGTATCAGTAGATTTGGCTTATCATGAGACAGTGTTCCGATGGGTGTCATCATTATCAATAAGATGTTTCATAGATATCGACTTCTTATTATTTTCTCTTGTGATAGGCAAGTTGCATGCTCGTAAACTTTGTTCTTCAATGTGTATGATCTTGTATTTGTAGTCATTGGAGACACCTAAACTATTCATCTTAACAGTTTAGATCATGTGTTCTTTTGTGTCTTCTTTACAGACGGTAAATGGTGACAATGTTCAGAATCTGTACAGCAAAACTGCTTGCAATCCTGTACAACAGCCAACGATTGATGAAAGAAGTGCAAAGGTGAACAAATCTACTGACCAAAATGAAGACAGTTCCCAAAAGAGAAAAAGCAACACGACGCTGAACAGGATTAATCTGTAAGTACATGTGTGTTAGCAGTTAACACCATTTTTTTTTTGCTTTTGTATTGCTGTAAGAACACAATGTGATAATGTGATCTCACATGATTGAGCTTATGGCTCTCCTTGTGCTGATTCTAATTTAAATCCTATGATTAATTTGACTTTTTAAGCAGCGAGTCATGGAAAGCAGCATCAAAGAAATCCTATGGCCGAGAATCTCACCCACTCGTGAAATTTGTCAAGTCTTTCATTACAGCATTCGTGAAGTTTTGGACCGAGTAGTGCATTCTTTGCTTTTAGCTGAAGTTTTTGTTTGAGTTAGAGCGAGATGAGAGCCTAATGCCTATATGTAGTGGTGTGTTTTTGTCCAAACTTCGGCATATTGTCGCCCGATTGGCTGTAGCAAAAGTTGTATTTAACATGAGATTGAATGGTTCGGATTTTGCATGTATTATTATGTCTACTTAGTTTTATTACAAGCATTTGATGTTTACAGAGGAAGTTTCCTTACAAACTTTTACGTGAGAGCTATTTAATTTCTTTTATACTTGATAGGTCAAAAGAGAAGATGAATAATATCGCTTTCTTTATGAAATGTGCTACATGTTTACGGTGATAGTAACAAGGTTTACTACAAAACAACAATGAGCTTGAAGCTTACTAGAATGAGGTTCTCTTCTTTTCTACAGCAGGGTAAAAAGATTCTCTTACCATGTAGATATACCATCTAAAATCATAACCACATTACATGACACTTCTTTTTAACTTTAAACATATATAACTTCTAGGAACATCTTAAAGTTTGTAAAAGAATTTAGCACCATTAGCACATCATTATAATAATTATATAATTTATATATGTGGGAAATTGAAGCGTGTATGGACATGCAATATCATGCAAACATGTTATTTTATGTATATATACATGGCTACTATGTGGCTTTGGGCCAGCCATGCCTTTTCATGTTTTTCTATATTTATATTTTGTGTTTTTTGCAATTATATATTTGCAACCGTTTGTCACAACAAAAACGACAATTTTATATTAATATTCGCTTGTCACAGCTAAAATGGTTGTCTTGTTTTATATCTGTATACTTTATTAGCATAAAAATTTCTTTAACTAATGAAAATAGTGCAAGGTATTTTTGAAACCGATAGATCTCTTTAACTAATGAATAATGATGTACATAACTATGTAAAATCTGGTGATACGAATGGAATAATGTTTACATTTATACAAACCAAATACGGAGTATATATGTAAAATCTGTTGATACTTGATACGAATGGAATAATGTTTACATTTATCTATACTACTATCTATACTCCTTATTAAAAATTATTCACCCTTGTTGAAAGTTTACATAATTTGGGACATGCAATTTTACTTTTGTACCCTTGGTCATCTCTTTACTCCAACAATCTGAATTTTCCAACTTCTAATAAAAATTACCAATTAATGATATATTACACTATTAGTCCTTAATTATTCTTTTAAAATATCTAAATTAACTCTTTACATTAATTACTTTTACATCAATTATTTACACTACTTGACGTCACCTTTACCATCAAAAGTCGTCCCCCACCATTACACTGTCGCCGCCCCAAACACCGCCGCATAGCGCGGGTACCGTGCTAGTATAAAATTAAAATTATAACCCCTATGTTGAAATTTTACATAAATAGAACATACGAATTGACCAAAATACCCTTCATGAATTAAATCACCATCAACCCTAAATATTAAATTACACCATTAGTCCATTATATATATTAGAAAATATCTCTACTAACCCCTTTATATCAAATACTTTTACGGTTTTACCTACACCAATAGATGTCGCCACCACCGTCATCGCCGACTCGCCGCCGCATTGCGCGAGTACCATGCTCGTATAAACCAAATAAAATGGGTCTAGTGTAAGGTTTTTTTCCCCTTTTTTTGTTTTCGTCTCCCTTACCACACTCTATTTCTCTCTCCAGATTTAGAGCTATTAGATATTTTATTTTCTTTCTGTATAAAATTAAAGACTTTTAATATATAAATGTACAACTTTTTTATGCATATTAAGTGAAGTCTTAAGGACTTCGTTTAGAATTCTCCAAAAGAGCAATAATGCATTATATATTTTAAGGATAAACCATCTCACTTCTGGTTTGAATTATCCGAATGTCCAGAATAATGAAAATTTCCTAAATACCCTCCTTCACCTACACATTGTCTCCACAAATGGGAAAAGTTAAACTCGAAAACAGGTTAGAAATTACCTAAAAGTACAAAGTTTTATCAATATATTACCAACCCTATTAGTTATTTTATGGAAAGATAATGATAAAGGAATAACCGTGTCAAAGATGATTTGTCATTTGCAAACTGAACCCATGTATTTGTCATCTACAGTACATACATCATACAAAGAAAAAAATAGAGTTTTCTAAATGTATTATCATAATTATAAAATTGCAGATAAGGTAAATTGGATTAGTTAAAAAAAAAATGAGACAATAGATAGGATTAAAAAAGATTACATAGGGATCCTATCTGTAAGAATAACGGCGTTCACGGAATCCTATGCCAAAAAGGTAAGTGAGTGTGTGTTGAGGGAACATGGGGCCGAAAAGACTTTCATGTGCAAAGATTCATTCATTCATCCCTCACATGTGGATTATATGGCGTATTTGGTAACCCAACGCCTCACATGATCGTCTTCTATTTTAATTAAGTTTTTTTTGTTCATTTTTAAGTAATTTACATTTTCCAATTAGATTAGCTAGGAGATAACCACTTATAAAAACTAACATACTTCCATGAACGAATTTAGCATGAAGGCCGTATGGCCAGCTCCTTCCATACTAATTTTAATACAATGAAACTTTTTATTTTTTCATTTCAAAGTATATTTATATTCTTGTCCCTATAAAAATATAAATATAAAAATCAAATACAAAGCGTAAGACTAACATTTTTAGTTTGAACATTCGAAATTATTTTTCTAACTCCGTCACTTGATACTTCGGTGATGTTTAACTTTGACTTAGAAGGTTCACATAATATGATGCTCTGTTAAATATTTTCGAAAACTATGTACAAAATGATATACTACTTAATTATCAATTATCTATCAATCTTTTGGTTTTGCAGAAAGCAATTAATTGACTTGACAATTACCATTAGATGGTAATATATAGTAATATTATATTGAGGTACTTTCATTAATCATCTGAGGTGGTATCAAAGTGGGCAACAGAAGTTAATGTCTTCTTCGAAATTGAAACTTTATTATGGATTTTTTTTTAAAATTTATAAGTTTTTAAATTTTATCCCCTTCTAAATTTGTTTTTTATGAATTTTTTAATTATGTTCCCTTTTAAAAAAAAAATACTGGTACCGTCTCTACTAATCATGAAGGCTTTATACGGTTGTTTCACTGATACACCTTCATACACAATAGTCACAAATTATCTATAAAAAATAAATATTGTTAAATCAGATTTATTTCTACACAGAGTCGGTTCAACATACTTGGGGGCCTAAATCGAAACTTTATTACAAGACCTTTCAGATTAATATAATTATTCATACTTTATTTAATTCATTTTACGACTGCGTTAACATATTTTCAACATAATGCCGTGATTTATTCACATATACACATATCACATTACACAAAACTTTTTATTTTTATGCTTCTCATTTTCTTAATATTTTTTGTAATTCTCATTTGTATTAGATTCTATGTAGTTTTATATATATAAAAATTTAAGGCCTTCGAATTTTTGGATTCTAAAGACTTTGCTTCACTTATTTTACCTTTGAGCTATTACTGTTTTTACAATGTGTTTCTCAGAATTTCCACGTAGATATCCATCCAATCATATAATTCCACCCATGCTCCATACTACTCATGCCCCATGCTCCATTGCATTGCATGTCTTGTACGGCATGTGTGAAGTAAAAATTATAGATGATCGACCATATCTATCTATAATAAAATATAACAAAAGGGGCTCATTGGATTCCTCATTCTTACGTAACTTCAATATGGTTAGAAAGTCAAATTTAGTGCAACATATTTACATCTTTTCTATTATCTATACATATACAATTAAATAGTCAATTGATTAGAAAACTCTTCCGTTCTAAAAAAAATTGATTAGAAAATTCTTATTCTAGCTCCCGGGTTTACTTTTTCATGCACTAATAATACTTTTCTCTCTTTAATACATCGTTTCTTACGTCAATGTTAGTCCATATATATACGTTTATTGTTTTGACTAAATATTTCAGCAATAATATATTTCATTGATCATATGAAATCATATCATTTATAGGGCACGCAACATAGTTATCATATATAAAATCTTCAAACAGTAATAATAATAACACGACTTTGTAACTCTTTCATACACATGCACATGTAAATACATATATATATCTATATACAAATTTACAAACTGATGTACCCTCTCACTAATACGCAGGACCTGCCACACGAAGGAACAATAACACGTTACGACACGAAGGTTGTTCGTAACGAAGGCTGTTCGTAACGAAGGCTTTCGCAGTAAGGTAAAAAGGATAAGAATTATTCCCTTATAATTTCGGGATTTGATCTTATCACTTGCAGCCAATAATTAAGGAAATAATATTCCTGGCCTAAGACTTAGGGAAACCCTAAAGAGGCTTAACTTTCTCTCCAAGATAAATTCTCCTATAAAAGGAGATTCATAAGACCTCATGAAGGCATCATTCATTCATTCTTACTCATTCACAAACTCTATCAAACAGATCAGAGCACATCTAAAGCATAATAGCACGATCTTAATCGGCTAACAATCAAATCATAATTGATTGGCGTAAAGAGATTCACTCTACCTTTGGGGAATCGCCAACAAACAACCAAAAACACTCATCATCTCCCTTCTTAACTTAACCTCGGTTTGGTGTACAAACACAAACCAAACAAGAGACTGGCTAATTATATATATCTTTTTGATATTTGGACCAATAAATAATTCTGACTAACATATATAATCGTATCTAAAAAAAAGATAACTCGGATGGAACCTCTTATCCCCGGTATCATATTGGTACCAATATAATATGTACAGACCACACAATACATGTTTTAGTTAATTAAACACTTCCACCCTTACCCTAAACAAATACGTAAATTGGATACTTTTATATATTAAAACTTTCATTTCGAGAATTAATATATTTAATTATTACTACGTACCAACTATTCATTGTCCGTGTAAAATTTATGAGACAAGTCTCTTTCTTATATTAAAATAACACTTCATAACTATTTCATGAGTATTTTCTTCTATTTAGTCAATAACTTCCATCACCATTGGTATAATTGCATTGGTGGTTGAACTTATGGTTGAGGATGATGACATTTATAACCTTAATTACGATTTAAATGTAATAAAAGCATTAATTATTTAGATAATTAAATTATAGCTAGGAAAGTATTGGTAGTCAAAAAATAATTAAATTTAAGGGGCAATTCTTATGTCAAATATGTTAATTAAAACGAGTGAACCATATATAATGTATATATTATAATTAACCTAATTCTTAAATGATGTTAAATTCATTTTATATTATCTTTTTGACATGTAATTAATAATGTAATATATATAAAAATATGAGTATATATATATATTTCTACACATATAAGTAGAAGTTTCCAAAATGAGATATGTAGGTGTCAATTGGCACCTTTAGTAGATGTGAATGTGAGCCTGATGGAAGGAGAATGAGATGTCGTTGGCACTTTTTGGCATCCACTGATTTTAACGTGATTTCTAAGTTCCAATACTGACCACCACCACATGATCATTTCATCATCACCACTTCCTTCATATATACGATACATAAATCTCTCTTCTCCTTCCATCACAATTTTCATCTTTAATTAATCTTATTAATTAGAGATCTTGGTTAATTGTATATGTTTTTACCCTATGTTTTATCACAAAAGCTTATTGCCGAAAAATGTAATAAACTTTACTCAAATTGTCATTGTATATATATAATGAATTTTTAACTAATGAATAGATAGCCTATTGAAAATTAAGGTCTTTGACTTTGGTAGAATTTATTTAGCGGGTTTCAAGTCAACTTTTCACATTTTTGGATACAAATTATTTGGATTTTGAAAATCATAGATTACATACATGCATCTCAGTCATTCATGTAATTAAAAAAAAAAGTAAATAATTAACATTCTATAAAAACATATATATATATATATATATATATGGAGATGGGAATATAAGGTTGTTAGGTACCTAAGTTTATATGTCGGACACTCACATATTAATTTTTTAAACCATAAATATCATGGGGGCCAAGCATTTATTCATTAAACAAGAAATAATAAAATATTGATATGTAAGGGGTTCCACATATAAGCTTATGTGTCGGACAACCCATATATATGTATATATATAGGGTAAAGTTATTTTGAGAACCCTTTTTTGCGAGAACTTTTCAAATCAAGCCCAATCGATGATTGTTCTTTACATGAAAATTGTTTTTTGATTGTTTTCTGAATAACTTATGTGTAATTTTGAAGTTTCTAATTGTGTGGAACATGGATTATCATTCATTATACAATTATGTGGAGATTTGGATTCTTGATCACATGTGCACGAATATTGCTATGATCACATGTCTGCAAGTCAATCACATGTAATCATAGCAATATTCGTGCACATGTGATCAAGAATCCAAATCTTCACATAATTGTATAACGGATGATAATTCATGTCTTCACACAATTATAAACTTCAAAATTACACATAAGTTATTCAGAATACAATCAAAAAACAATTTTCATGTAAAAAATAATTATCGGTTGGGTTTGATTAAAAGTTCTCACAAAAAAAGGTTCTCAAAATAACTTTTCAATATGAATTTTCAAAGTTGACGTGTAAGGTAACAAACTTTACAATAATTACCATTCCAGGTAAGAGAATTAACTCCATAAAACGATACCGGAAATGATAGTGAACATACTAGCTAGCTAGGAATATGGACTGTTTATATTTCTATCCTATGTCGATTAAATCGTTACAACTTATTATTGTCCACAAATTGAAGCAAATGGTTAAGAGTACGTCTAAATTCTCGTATCTTGTCCTATACTATTGAGAATTAATGGCAGTAAAACGAAATGATGTATATGTACGAATCCTATTAATCGTCTTAACAAAAAATAGCTTTTTGCCTCAAAACAAAAATGATAAATTTTCATTTGGATTATTGTAGATAGATAAATACAACATGAAATTTTGTAAGATTCTAATTTCAACTTCTTTTTCGCATGACACGTGTACAAAATATTCGTGATTGATGATATTGTGTATATCTGAACATGAACATTCATTACATTTTACGTTTTTTTGTGTTTTCTTTGAGAATTCAAGAGCTATTGTATAGTTTAAGTTGTTTGACAATAATAAAAGTGTGTTTTCTAAAAATGAACAAATAAAATTTTCAAAAGGTCCTAGTGGTTTTAATTATAGTAGCCTAATACTCGGCACAATTAATCTGATGGTAATGAAAACTTTTACAATAATTTCTTGAGTTCTGGTTCTATATAAACATATGATGATTTTTCAAGTTTTGTGATTCTCAGTTTTTTTTTTTTTTTTTAGCAATTACCATTCACTGATGCAATTGACACCAGCGTCAAAAAGTAAATTCATATTTTCACCTAACATGACTATATTTTTAAAAATATTTTTTAAGGTTCTATCTCTATTTCATAGCTTGTTAGCTTCTAGATATTGTATGTACGTGTAATTGTATCTCCTTGCTAGAGGTTTTTATTTAATATATTTTGCTGTTAGAAAAAATAAATTATCTTTAAGAAAAGACAATGTGGGACAATTACAAGAGTTTAGCTCCATCCCACCTTGCATAGAGAAGTTTAACACGATTTATTATTCGTGTATAGATATTTTCACACTTTAAGACAATGTGTCAATGCTTTATTATAGCAGTAATAAAATAATTTTCGACTGTACGATAAAAAAAAGTAAGTAAATGATGTGTCACATTTTTTGTTAAATGA
Source organism: Erigeron canadensis (assembly GCF_010389155.1). Lineage (NCBI taxonomy): Eukaryota > Viridiplantae > Streptophyta > Magnoliopsida > Asterales > Asteraceae > Erigeron > Erigeron canadensis. The sequence continues at coordinate 33,015,306 of NC_057761.1, read as the reverse complement.
GAAATAGGAAGTGGTGTTGAACATATTGTACAATTGTCAATGAGACTAATTAGATTGTAATGTCTATATCAATGTAAGGTTGAGTCATTTAATTGGTAAATGTTAAAGTTATTTAAGATATATATAGTTCAAAAGTATTTAAAAATCTACCCTTTTGAAAAAAAATTGTTTATGTTATATACAGAGTAAAATAATCTTTGGAAATTTCATCTGGTACTCTTATTACGATACAAAATATCATATATTACATATTTTTTATGATGAGTGGTGGTGATGATGACGGCTACGACAAATATCGTAAGTTATTATCGTAAATATAATTGATTTAAAATAGACATTATAGTTATTTAAAAGTTAAAAGATAAAATTTAGTAAATTAATAAGGAAAATGAGTTCTTTTAGACTTGAATTGTTTTTTTTTTTTTTTTCAATTTTAGCTAGCCATTTAATTTTTGCTATGTATGCTTTCATTTATTGATTGATTTTATAATCAAATTAATATTTAATTAGTATCAATTTTTCAAAAAACTTTTTGTACATTTTATAACACTCGAATATACGTTTTACATTTCCATGAATTTCAGAAAAACGTGTCCGTAGGCCGTAGCCAAATGCAAATATTAACCCTCGCTACTTAAAAATAATGAAAAAAAATAATTAAAAATTGGTGTAAAACAAAATTGAGGGAAGTACAGTGTAACACACAACAGACAGCTCTGCATGGGCCCAGTTTTTCTATCCAACTAACAAACAACAAAAGACCGATCAAACACTATTCACCGTTTCTATTTATTTTATTCATTATTTCTCAACTTTTTAATTCAATATAACGATAACTATCACATTATTTTAATATTTTATTCAAATATATATTTCTAGTTTCAATTTTATTTTATTTTTATTTCAGCACTAGTTAAACGGGAAAAACTGTAAAAATGTATAAAAAAAAAAAAAAAACAAACGAATTTATCCTGGACTTTTTTAAAAAAAAAAATCTTATCGGTTGATCCATTTGATTATTAATTATCCGATAAATGTTTTCAAATTCAAAATTTTACACCAGAAACATTCTATAGATTTATAGATAAATACATATATAGATCTGAAAACACAAATCAAGAGTGACTAATTGATAAGCAAACAAAATTTATATAAGAAAATACAATAGAAAACGTACTTAAGTTAAATTAAATTTATAATTCAGATCTAATTAAGAACAGTACAAAAAATTATAGCAATACAAACAAAGTTAAAAGTTAATCAAAGTAATTAACATGATCTCAAATCAAACAAATTCATGTGTAGTAAAAAAAAATAATTATAAATCTACATCTACATACACATATACTATATATATAATTTTTTATATATAACATAAATCATATATTCATATGAGAAAACTCGAATTTTCAGAATTACTCATAATTCAGCTAGCAGCTGGATCACTGCACCTTCGTTTTCTGCTTGAAGAATTTTTGTTGATTAAATCATAAGTAGATTTGAAAAACGAATCAATTTCGTCTCCGGCAATAGCTTCAAAGAATTGAAATTCAGATAGCTTTCTTTTGCAGGAAGGGACGAAGTGGCGTTTTTTCTTAGGTGGTGGCGGACAGGCGGTAATCGTCGGAATTCGATGCTCGGGTGACGTAGGGGTTACGCATTCTTCGTCTGAAGGTAGAGGTCTGCATGATGATTGTTGATCTAATGGAAGTTTGAGAGTAAGTAGTGATTGTGGTTGTTGTTGTAGATCTATTGAAGACATTTTTATTATGAATTTGTTTTAATTGGATTGAAAATGAATGATAATTAAGCTCTTAAAATGATGGATATTATGGAGAGAAAAAATTGGGGGGGTGAATGTGTGTTGTTGGTTGATGATAAAATATGGAGGGAGAGGAAGATGCGTGTGGGAGTGTTTGTTGATAGTTGCTCACTTTTTATGTACAAGCAGTATTTGAGAGAGAGAGAGAGAGAGAGGCGTGCAATGGAAGGTAATTGAGTCATATAGGGAAAGAATATGCCCCATACAAGGCTATTTTTGTCATTATCACTTATAAGAGTAAATTTAGTTTTTCTTTCTACATATCAAGTGGCTAGCTAGAATTGTGATATCTTTGCAAATTGCAACCCATTTCATGATGGAATTAAGTTTTTACTAGGTAACCATCTTTTAAGGTTTTCAAAAAAGATGTTAAACGGTTACAAAAATATTTAGATTAAGCCAAATATTTCCGAGTCAAAAACTCGCCTTTTTAGTCGGCAAAATATTATTTTGTTTAGATTGGGAGTTGCATATGGTGATGCAGAACATCGCTGAGCTATGTTTATAAATAAAATTCTAAAGATTGATATATAAAATTAGAGTGTTCAAATACGAGAATAAATTTGAGTTATATAAACATGATCGTTATGAAAATGGATGTCTCTAATTTTGTTTTCAAATATTACAGGCTTATATCTCACGTCTATGGTCTGTGATGGTCTATTGAATTGAAACATAAAAAGTTAGTGAGTAATTAACGCCATGTGTTGTCTTTTAGGGGTTTTGAGTCATAATACTGTCTGTTTCCGGAAGATTGAGATGTACACATCCTTACCCTTACCTAAGGTAGAAAGGATGCATCCAGGTTCTACTTAAGATAGAAAAAGGATCTCCAATGTTGCAAATTAAGAGTGAGAATCAAATCCTTTACCTTAATTTGTCTTAAGAAGCATGGTTCCTAGAAGATCACTCATAATTCTAGTACTACGCTCTCGCCCAAATACGTTTAATTGCGAAGTTCTAATTTAATTGTGACATTTTTTGTCACTAGACTTAAAGGTATAGTACCAGCTTTTTAGAAATAAAAAAGATAATGTAAATAGAAAAAACGTGATAAGTAAAGTCATATTTAACTTCTCATTAAATGTACTTAATACATGTTTCAGAGATATTCCTGATAACTGAGACGGTTTAAATAGAAATTTAGGATTTTTCACGTCATTTTGCTTAAAATGTTAATGGATATGATGTTTGTTTCTTAAAATATATGAAGGTAAGTAAATATGCAATTAAATGATGTAGCTGTATGAAGTTTAAGAATGAAACAGAACCTACATAAATAGAAGTGCATTGAAGCTCAATTGACGTTTTTAAATGAAACAAATTAAGGTTGTATTCAATTAAATTTTAGACTAATAAATTTTTTATCTATGGTGTATTTTTTTTCCCTTATTTCTTTTGTATTGTTTAGTTTTTGCTTTTAATATTATTGTATAAAGTTTTGTCAGTACTTTACATATTGCATTATTTTGTTTAATGAAATAAGATTGATTATTTAATATTTTTGTGTGTGTATTACATGAACAGATACATATTTATCCAAATAAATTGGAATCGAATTTACATTGTTTGATTAATATAGTTTTTCCTAGCTACCTCGTGACCTATAATTACCGTTAAGTCAACCCAATATATGGGATTAAAAATTAATATTTTTGGATCTGGGGTGCTTTGGACACGGCTTTGGGATTGCTGAAAACACAATCTTCTTCAATAATTACAGCTCCGGTACTTCTGTCTCTAGTTGGAACTACAATGTTACTACCACTCGACATACTCTAATTTTACAACGCTATCTACGTACATAGGCAAATTTTTTAATTTGCAGTTATAGGACATATGTTAAAATATGTTTTCTTTTTTCTTTTTAAAAATAACACAACTTAAAGTAAAAAAGTATACACATCTTTATTAGAATAAACAATAACTTATTTTAAAAAAACGATTTTCGATTCTTTTTCAATGACAGAAATATCTATATTATTAAATAAACATTCACAAGAAACTAATTATTAATTGCAAAAGAATACAACATAAATCTAGATATCATACAAACTTACACATACTAAATTCATCATGGGGTCTTAATTGCTAAAATTTCAAATTTAATGTAAAAGACTTGTGTCATTTACGATAAGTAAAATTGGAGAAGACTTCATCAAATGAGACCGTGTTATCGGTTTTCACCACGTATATTTTTGATGCAGTCCTAACTCTTAAGCAGATAGTTATAAATGCTACAAGAGGCCAAACCCAACCTTATAAGTTATAACAGGGAAGCACTTCGATACTAATCTCGATGTTTTAACATATAATTTAAGAATGTTGGTTAAATAATCCGATCTATATCTATATTATTATATACGAGGGCAAGTACCCGTGTGTTGCGGCGGTGAGATAGTGATGGTGATATGTCATAGCCTATGATAGGTCATAGGAGATGATATGTCATAGAGTGTCATAGTCAAATATCTTAGTTGTACGGGCTCCGACCTCAGATTTAAAAATTCGTCGAAAGTATATCGAATGACATCTCTGATGAAAGAACATGAACTTTTAAGAACACTCATATAATTTTTATAATTTATCGATGTACGGTTTTTGAGATAAAAGATTTTGAAAGAATTAAAGGAATAACATGATTTATGGAGAAGAGAGAAAATTGTAGGCATTGATGTATGGTACATTATGTATTATCATGTATACATTGTTAAAATTGTTGAAACCCTATTTACTTTATAATATAGTATGTTACTCGTATTATATATATATATACTTACAAAACCAATACTCCAATTGCATTTCTCGTATACAAATAATCATCATATCTTCTTAGTGAAATTAAGTATAGTCCATTGTTGACCCAAATCTCCAAATATATATGAGTGATACATAAATAAGTAGTTTCAGACATCGATTGATATAATATAATCGATTGTTGACACATTCAACCAACATAAAAATATGCAAGGGAAATGTGGATTTACATGTATATTTAGAAAAAATAAACAAAATCTTATAGAGATGATACACTAATGGTACCACTGTGCTTGCAGTCTGTCCACATTCATATTGCACAGTATCTTTATATTTAATTAATTTTATGTATATTTAATTATAGCCCCACTAATTTAAATGGTTATTTATTGTTATTTCAGTTTATTTTAACTATCGCCATATGGCACAAGCAACCAACTTCAATTTTTTCTAGTTATTATATTGTGGCTACATTAATTATTTAAATATTATGCCATACTTTCACTTTTTTAGCTGTAGATCGTAGAATAATAATATATCATTACAAAATTATAAAAAAAAATTATATTATATATATGTATAAATAGTTAAAATACAGATAAAAACATATTTAGCAAGTGACCGAAAAGCTACTAGTCATATGATGATGTATTTATTCATAAAAACATCTCTTCAAAGTTAAACATGTCAAATGCATTATAGATTGTTCACATCAAATTAAGATGTTTTTTGACTTTGTAAAAAAGAATTTGATGCAGGGAAATCAAATTATTAATACACTTATCATTCGTTGTTTCTTTCGAAGACATACACACATTGTAATTTAATATACTTTTTATATGTTTGAATAAGTATCGGCTTTGAATCGGCTCCCGTTTTGGTGAGTATTTTTCTCACATCTCGGGTTTCTTGTAATCGGTGTAAGTTTTTTTTTTCCATCCTTTTTGTAATATATCCTCACAACTTTCCAACGGCGGTTCTTTATAGGGACCCGAGCCATCACCAGTTTTTTGATTAATAGTGTTAATCTACCCGTTTTTCGTTCAAAAAAATTTATGTATATTAAGTCGGCTCCCAGGGATTATTTTTTAAAAAACTTTTGATATGTTTAATGAATTTAATAATCTAATAAAATTTATCTATTTAGTTTTATATCCACCAATTCACTTAGCCAACTAATAAATTTATGTTTTAGGCCTTATCTTTGTCCCCTTTTTTGAGTTTCAACAACTAAGGTGAGTCTACATAATTACAAAAATAGTTGGTGTGATTATTTACTTGACGAGGTGACCTAGCTTTTTATGTAATGAGCATCAAGTAGAGATGTCAGATATGAAAGCTCCATATAAATCTACTCGATATTGGCCTCGTAAAAAATATCTTCATGTCACATTTGAACATTACTACCGAGTAGATTTGTTTACAACCACATTGGATATACAAATACACGCCTTTTGTCTTGGTATTTTCATAAGTACTTATTTGTAGTTTTTTGTTTGTTAGATACTATGTATTGGTAATTCGAATGAAAACATAGATTATTAGTATTAATTTTGTTTGACCCGGCCTGTATTAATAAATTACATGACCCTAACATAACACTCGAAACGTAAGGTTGACAAAAAAAAAAAAAATTTGACCCCACCACTAAAATTTTCAAGATCCGCCACTCCAGGTTTTATATAATTGGTGTGAGTTTTTTTTTTTTTTTAATCCTTATAGTTTAAGTTTCAAGAAGTATCCAAAGTAATGTATTGATTAATTTTATATAATGTAATTGTAATTGTATTTATGAATTTTATATAATGTAATTGTATTTTTTGTACTTTGAGACAGTTAACACTTTGCTAGATTCTTAGATTTTAATTTTTTTTTTAGAACGACATTGTAATCTACTTCTATTAATATATATATATATATATATATATATATATATATATATATATTTAAAACAAATGTACGGAAATACGTGCAAAGAATAGTTACGCGTCATTTTATTTTTTGGGCCATTTTCATTTTCTTAATAGGTTACTTCATTTTCTTTTGGACTCATCTTATATTCTTAATTTTGGACTTGACAAATTATGTTTTGATCTTTTAAATTGCTTCCAATTTGTTTACAAAAGATCACTTATTTTAATTGCATATTATTATATTTTTAAGTTTGTAACATTTTTAAATTTATCTTATCTTATTACAATTGAACTATTACATAGTATATATACACATAACAGTAGGGTGTATATTTGGAATATATACATCTAACCATCTCCAAAAAATTTGTTTGCAATACTTATTAGTTTCAATGTTATTTCGGTTGATGTTTTATTATTATGGATTTTTTTTTCACTTTCTATTTTCAATGATTAAGAAAATTAGCTTTAATTATGTTTGCATTATTAATTTGTTTTTTTATTTTTAATATTCTACTTTCATATTTATTATCTTTTAGAATTTATATAATATATTAATCTGTTATAAAATTATACTGTCGATTTTTTCTAATTTATAATTGCTTACTCATTAAAAAATCAATATCAACTCAGGTTTGAACTATATAATGTTTCTAAAAGCATGTAATAATTTTTACATAGTACGGAACACAACAAATATAATATCTCCCGGGGCAACGCCCGAGTAACGTATCTCGTTTTTAAATTAAACGCATGCCTGAGATAAAATTCAGGACTCTTGAAAAACCCCTCTTAATCCATCCCCACAAATGTGAGAAGTGAGACTCGAACCCAGGTGGATCCCCCAAGGTCAAAGACATTACCAATGAGTCAACAACCCCGTTGGCGTTTCTTGATTTGAATATATGATGCAGTTCTAAAAAAACCGAATGCTGGTTAGGAAGGAGTTCAAAACAAATGTAGAAATATTAATTCTATATCTAATTCAAATATTCGATGTCATATATAAAAACCTCATTTATTTATTCATTTTATTTTCCTAATAATAAAGTATGAAATGATAATAGACAATATGTTACTACTTACTGGTGTCGGTAATAATAATGTTCCACATGTTAGTTTTCACTAAATTAATTTCCTAAACAAGTACACTTTTATCATGTACAACATTGCTATGTCGCTCATCCTACTTATGATTGAAACCTTAATTTAGCACTAAAATTAACATGATTTGAAATAATATATATTTCTAATTTAATTTGTATATCTAAAAAACATGTATCTCTGTCTCTTTTTTACTACATTTGTCATATTGTTTTGCATATTTACCAAGTTAACATGCATTTATATTATCATAGAGATGAATACTTTATTGATTTGTTTAACGTACTGTAAATTACAATTGTGTAGTTTATTTATCATAATCTTATTATGTCTTTCGTTATAGATATTAAAGAACGTACTTTATGCATGAAGGTAAAAGAGCTATCTTTTGCCATTTTTAATTTGTAAAACAAAAGTAGAAGAGTTGGTTAATAAATGATTTGGTTTTTAAAAAGAGTGTAGCTAGAGGAGAAATGGGAAATTGGTCCCAAATGGACGAAAGTTAATTGGAGAGTAAATAAAAGTTTTAACTAACTGATGTGATAGAGCATATGCATGGTGTTTCTTTATAAAATAATTAATCGCACATGTCCTATACATATATTAATGAGTTCAATTGAAAAACAAAAATTGATAGAACTTCTTGTGTTGGTTTGTGTAAGTCTAAAAAGATGGATAAACAGAAGCATTTAATTGAAAAAATTTCCGTATTAACATTCGTTTGCTACAATGCTTTCTTTTACAGCAATGAGAACAATTGAAAACTTCATTTCTATTCATTAAAAGTACATAAAACTAATATATTTATAAAACAAAAAACATGGTTTCTTTGATTTTGACATATCAATGTGTTTTTAAATACTTAAATAATCATTATGTTAGTTTTCTGGACTTTGACTGGATCAAAATGATGTTTTTAAGTGTTGACGTCGTGTTCTCGTTTTAAGGGTATTCTCACTGGAAAACCACCCTATATATATATATATATATATATAGGTTTTAGGTAAAATAAAATAACTATTAAAGTAAAACAAATAAAACAATAAGTTTCCCTTCACTGAAAATCAGTGTGCATCATGAAAATCATCGTGCATCAATTGCTTCGTGAATCTTCGTGCATCAATTTAACAATGATTTAAGGGTCAAGATCTTGTCTAATTTGTTTAATTTTAATACATGTTTTACAATACACAACCTCTCTCTCTCTATATATATATATATATAGTGAAAAGTTATTCTGAGAACTCTTTTTTTTGTGAAAACCTTTGATAACTTTTCAAATCAAGCCCAACCGATGATTATTTTTTACATGAAAATTGTTTTTGGATTGTTTTATGAATAACTTATTTGTAATTTTGAAGTTTATAATTGTGTAGAGGCATGTGTTATCATCCGTTATTCAATTATGTGGAGATTTGAATTCTTAATCACATGTGCACGAATATTGCTATGATTACATGTGTGTTTTGTGAGGAGTTTGTGACGTGTCTTTAATTTGTGAGATGTGTGTTTGCTCATGATCAAGCATAAATCGTGATTGACTAATGGTACGTAAAACATCTAAATGACTACTAGCACAGTAACCACGCAGTGCGGCGTGATTGTGGCGGCGATGGTGTAGTGGTGGGGAGACTGTTGGTGGTGAGACGACGTCGAGTGGTGTAGATAATTGATGTAAAGACTTAATGGAGATGTATTAAAAAATAAAGGAATTGTAGTGTAAACTAATCATTAATATTACGGCGTTAGTGTAGGTGAAATTATTTTAAAGGTGCTAAGTAAAAATATTACACCTTTTTTAACAATTCCATAAATAAATGGCTATTTAGTATAGATACATTTGTGAAAATGTTTCTCTAATTAAGAGTTAGGAAGTGTTCTTATTGGTTAATGAAAAAAAAGGTTAATTTTTTTTATATAAAAGAAACGGAAAAACCAAAATGTTGCTAGAAGCATGATAGAATTATGTTTCCTCTTCACAAACTCCCCCCTAAAAATCACATGTTTTGTGAGGAGTTTGTGACGTGTCTTTAATTTGTGAGATGTGTGTTTGCTCATGATCAAGCATAAATCGTGATTGACTAATGGTACGTAAAACATCTAAATGACTACTAGCACAGTAACCACACAGTACGGCGTGGTTGTGACGGCGATGGTGTAGTGGTGGGGCGACTGTTGGTGGTGAGACGAGGTCAAGTGGTGTAGACAACGTCGACTGATGGACATGCTACTAAAAAGCATACTTGTTAACCCTTAAAAGAATACCACTTTCATTTAAGCAGCCAAAACCTTTAAATCTCGGATACCTACCCGACCGAAAAAAACATAAGTCTTCACAAACAAACATACATACAACTTTACAAAACTACAGTGTTAAAAAAACAAAGCAATGCAGGAAGTGAAAACATAAAAATGCTTGTAGCAACCTATCCGTTATCCCCAAAAACTTTTTAAATTGAACAGTCTCCAATCTTGACACGTGAGAGATTCCATCTTCAACTTATTTTGGACCCACAATAAACTAAGGAAAATGATCTTTATTTCTTCTATAAGTTTTGCTAGTTACATATAAGTGTAACTCCAAAAAATAATCTCATATGAAAAACGCGTATATAGCCGGGATGCACCTTTAACTTCAATTTTTTTTAACGTATTTTTATAAGGAAAAGGGTATTATTGAATTGTTTAAATAAAATGATATGTTCTTCCAACAAATAGCCTAGTAATACTTTTAAGCTCTTAATCACTACATTTGATAAAATTAAATGGTAACATTAAGAATGATAATCAATATATTACACTCATCATATAATCAATGTGTATGGAGAAATATTAGACCAAGTTTTTAAAATAGAGTGTTAAAAAAGACTCCCAATATACTATTTAAAAACCTATATAACCATTAATAATGTCATTAAATATCTCTTTATTATTTTTAATCATTAAATATCTTTTTAAAAACCCTCATTTATTAGCTTTTTCTCTTTCTAATCATTACATAAAATATTTTTTTTAATTTATTTCATTAACACAATATATCACATAATAAATTTATTTTATTAATAGTTTATAGATATGTTAATCTTTATACATATATAGTTGTGTAAGTGATATTATTAATAAAAAAAATTTATGTCTTCTATAAAAATCCAAAAATAAAATGAATAAAAATAAAATATTTCAAAAACAATAACATATAATAACATAAATAAAAAAAGAAAATTTCAAAAACAATAACAATTGTTATTGTTTTTGAAATATTTCTTTTTCAAATAAATATTTCACTTACATATTTTAATGTCATTATATTTGTTATTGTTTTTGAAATATTTCTTTTTTATTTATGTTATTTTATGTTATTATTTTTGAAATATTTTATTTTTATATATTTTATTTTTGGACTTTTATAAAAGACATAAGTTTTTTTTATTAATAATATCATTAACACAACTATATATAAAGATTAACATAATTATAAACTACTAAGAAAAATAAATTTATTATGAGATATATTGTGTTAATGAAATAAATTATAAAAAAAAATTTATGTAATGATTAGAGAGAAAAAAAGTTAATAGATGGAAGTTTTTAAAGAGATATTTAATGATTAAGAAGAATATAAAAGTATTTAATGACATTATTAATGATTATATAGGTGTTTAAATAGTATATTGGGGTACTTATAACACGTCTTTTTTTAAAGGATTTATCATTTCATTTTAATTGTATAAAGATGGTTGGAATCAACATGTATTTGTGTGTCCAACTGCAGCATTGGATTCCGAGCTAAACCGTAAAGTTGAGGGGGTGTGAAATGACAGTTATGATGATTAAAAAGTATTACCAAATTGGTGGAAAGTGAACTTCATCTTTTGCTCACCGTCTATTTGATGTTTAGATTATACTTTTCCACTTTATCCCAACATATGATGCATCATCTAATTTCCTCAAAACGAAATAAATAACAAACTATAAACTGTATGTATAAATTTCAAGTCACCGGTTAACATCAATTTTGAAAAGATTTGACAAGTTATTTAAAGAAATCACTCGAAAGGTGAATTATTTATTTTAATTTATACAAATGGGTTAAATTTCTAAATTTACAAATGGGTAAACACCCTGGCCTCTGGAGACAGAGGTCATGGGTTCAATCCTCATCTGGAGAGGGCATTTTCTACCATTTAGGTAGAACATGGAAATAACCTCTCTTCTTAGGTAGAGGTAAGGTTTGCTTACAACTGAACCTCCCCCATACACCGTCGAGGTATTATGGCTCAAAACCTACAAAAGACGGCACTGAACAGTTCCTTTCCTTTCCTCGGTTAAATTTATAAATTAAAATTTTTTGAAGTCCCCCCTTGACGTGTTGTAAATGTACTTGGTACAATAATATGTTGTTTCGTGGTGGGATCTTATGGATGTCCCATTAGAACAATTATAAATCCTGACACATATCCAAGAAGATATAAGGATAAAAGAAATGAAACAAGAGAGACTCACGCCGAAAAATGGAAATAAAATCCAAGAAAGTTAAAAAGTAAGAGAGAAGAGATACCTTTTTGATAATTGAAGCAATGCAACAAAGTGTGTCTCTTACTCAACCTTTTTGCCCCTTTTCTCATGTTTGGTTACTCAAAAAGTGAGATTGGTAAATTAAAGGATTTTATTTTCAGTGAAACAAACAATGATGAGACATTATATAAAAAGTGATTTGGAAGAATTGCTCAAGGGAAAGTGGTTATGATGCATAAAGAAATTATTCTTTCTCCAGTAACTTGTTGGGGAATTTTTTCTAATTGAATATCGTTAAAAAAAAATGTCTTAAATTCCGGATTAGCAATTTGATGAAACATTAGCCGCTAAATGTGAAATATAGAGACATGTATGATATAGTGTTGTACGATTAAGTTGAGTGACTCAGTCTATATCAACTTAAAGTCGTTCAAGTCGAGCTTATTTTGATTTTAAGCTCGAGTCAAAATAAACACTGACAGAAGTAGATCTCGAGCTTATAAGGACTTAATTTGAGTTCTTTTTGCTGTTTTTAAGCCTTGTATATACATACATGGCACTTTAATTAATTATTTATTGGAAATGATCTTGTGATTGTTGCACTTTGTTAATGTTTCAAATTTATACAAAATACTTGATTTATGCTCTTTATGAAAGGGAGCTTAATTTTATAAGCCCTGTCTTAACTCTTAAAAAGGCCCCAAAAAACTTTTATAAGACATGTCCTTTGTGTGGGTTTTTATATAAATTTCTTAAAAAAATTAACTTGTATATATATTTAAACTCCTGTAAAGTCTTTTGTATTACTCAAGTATAGTAGATACTCGATAGCATACTTAGATAAATTTATCATAATTCTAATTGTAATATATTTAAAATTATAGAAAAGCCATATACTCTACGATCTAACAAAAACAAAAAAGAAACGTTTAATATCAAAAAGCTATAAAATACTTATCGCAAATCATTTAAAACGAGATGACCAATGTGATAATTATGTTTGTTTAAATTTTGAAACTGAATATGATGTAATTAACATGTTTACAACATATACGTAATAATCAGAGAATATATTTTTAGTAGTGACACGTACTATATATATATATATAGGGACAATCAACTAAGAACAATTTTAAAATAAGAACGGTGAGAACACCTTAAAAACATCATTTTGATGCATTAAAAGTCCATAAAACTAACATAGTGCATAACTAATTATCATTATTTAAGTGATTAACAACACATTCATCCGTCAAAATCGAAATAATCATGTTTTTTGTTTTGTGCATCTATCTTGGATGCATATTCATCAAAATGATGCATCCAACAAAAAACGTGATTTTTTCGATTTTGATGAATCAATGTGTTGTTAAACACTTAAATAATGATAATTAGTTATACGCTATGTCAGTTTTATAGACTTTTAATGCATCAAAATGATAATTTTAAGGTGTTTTCACCGTTCTTATTTTAAAATTGTTCTTAGTTATTGTCCATATATATATATATATATAGAATTAGATATGATATCATCTAAGCAGTATAGATAGATAGATAATCTATTATAATGCAAAAGGTCAAAACAAACATCACACCGTTTTTTTTTTTTAAGTCGATCTCCCACGTTTTTTCTCGATATGTATCAACTTAAAAACAGCCATGATAGGAAAGATCTATCTATATCTATACTTCTATACTTTTATACTTCTATACTACTATATAAAAATTATACTTTTATGTTGAAAAGTTTACAATTTTGGGACATGCGAAATTACCATTTTATCTTTAATTAATTAACTTACACAACCATTCCATAATCTTTTAAAAGATTTTCACTATCCCCAAAAATCAAACATCTTTGTATCAATTACTAACACTACTTGACGCCGACGCTACCACATCGCAACTAATGTCATCGCCGCCTGCTCGTATCATTTAGTTATATACGAGTACTTTAATAACATTAAAAAAAATGTAAATTTATATAGCATTAAATTAAATTTTAACCTAATATTACTAATATGTGATGTTTCATGTAGTTTAACCAAAGTCAACGGGTCAAAACACTAAACAACATACGTCTACATAAATCCTCTTTTATACTATTATAATCAATTTTTTCTTAAGAAATATCTGAAAAAATAAATATTTGTACATAATACGTTGGCAGTGAATTATTTAGAAGCCAGATTATCTTCTTTATTAACACTGTTTCGACAACCTCGTTTACTGATTTATAAAATTTAAAAACGAAATAACTAATCATAAAACCAATTCGCCGATCCGATCCGACCCAACTATACATGACTGCATGAGTTCATGTTAGTATGGTACAAAAAATATGTTCTAGGCCCATTGAATAACACTAGAGCTGGGCCTTAATGGCTTTATGTGGTTTGGTTCTAGGCCCAATAAACGACAGATACTTTGCTTTAGTTGGCCTATTTACTCTTCTAAGCTACAAAAACATAGAGTTCAAATTTTCAAAAGCTTTGTTTAAGTTTTTTTTTTTTTTCAAATAAAATAAGCTTTTAAAAGGCTTTTTGAAGTTGCTTTTGAAACTAGATGAAGCTTTTAAAATAAGTAAATTACGTTAAAAATACCTCCTAAACAATTATATTTAAAACTTAAAAGCTTTATTTATATGTCGTTTGTTGTCATTTTATTAACTTTAGCTCTAACTACTTTAGGATAAGAGTAACACTAACAACGTTTTCGTTTGTGAAAGATGAGACTGTATTTGGTTGCTATAAGTTTGTAGATATATACACTAATGATCATTAGTCCAAGTGGTTGAGCTAAGGAACCCAATGATTTTAATAATGGAGAGATCATTGGTTCATGTTTCACATGTGACAAAAAATTTAGGTTCCATACTGGGGCAAGGTTTTTTATTTCATCTATGTGGCCGGGTTTCCTGTTATGGAGAGTGAAGATGATCGAGATGATCGGGTAGACTAGTGGCTCATCAGTAATCTCAATACGCGTGATGAAAAATGAAAACGACATTGAAGTAGGTAATATAAATTTAGAAAGACTTATTCGTCTTCTACAAATTTCCTTTTCAGATTTACTAATACTAATAGTTAACAGGAAAATATAGGTTGACATGGTACATGTCAACGGTTTGGCTTGCCTACAAAGTCAACTCTGTTGGCACATCCAAGATTCTAACACCATCATTGACTTCGATCTCTTACCCATCCATTATTTAGTAATTACTTTATCCTTCTTTTCTTCTATACATTCTCTAATAAGTAATAAATCAACAATTACAACTCATTAATCCTCAAAATGATATATCTATGACCAAGAAGTTAAATGAGGATATATAATCTCTTTAAATCGTGATTTGATGTAGTTTTCTTGACTCTAAGAATCTCTTACACTTAAAATCTGAAGACGAAAGATAATTGAGAAAATCGGCAAAGCTTGTATCTCTATAACATCTAGGATTCAGCTCATCGATGAGTTTGGATGATGGCCTAACGTTACGGCTTACATTTAAACTGTGTAATGAGGCCACAGAGAGTCGAGAACTCATGGAGTTGACTGCCACCCTATGTACCACACTCTTGTACCTTCCGTTGCTAAATATCTGTTATGAAAAACAAAACAAAAAAAAAACTAAGGATTATAATCTAACCAGGGTGAACTCTTTTACCCAATAAAAAAAACACTACGGATTATTAATGTCAATTAACAACTTATCATAAAACAAAAATCTTTCTTAATGAAAAGATATGTAATGAATAATTAAAGAAAGAAAAGGGATGGTGTGCATCCCACATCGATCAGTGGATAGTAATAAAAGGTTGATAGAGAGGCTATTATAAAAGATGAGGTCGGGGGCATGTTGAAAAGCATCTTTGCGCTTGGGGCAATGACGCAGCTAATGAGGTAATAACCGAGGCGCGTCAATTGCTGGTTGAAAACTATTTCCAAACCCCCTCCTCGGCTTTGGCTTTGCCTTAGCCGTCGAGAATTTCTGGAAAGGGCTCCCTTTTTCAAAGGGTAAAGCCCTACAATTTTCTAGTTTCAAACTTTTTTTAGCTTTATGATTAAGATCATAAGTGAGGATAAAACTAACCTCAAATTGGTCACCGATATTGACAACAAAAGAATTAGGGATGGGTTTAACAGTAGCCCATTTGCCATTGTGTTGGATTTGAAGACCTTCAATTTGATCCTGCAGAAGAAGGGTGAGCAAGCCATAATCCGAATGAGGTGGGAGACCAAGTGTGAGTTGAGGCTGTGGGCAGGCTGGGTAATAATTAATCACCATAAGTTGGTTTCCTTCTTCTGAAATATTGGCAATATCATCATTAGCCACTCCAAGGCTTTCAAGTATACCCTCCATCACACTTTCATACAAATTACGAGTTTTCGTTGAGTACTCGCCAACTGCGTCCCTGTTGATAAACCAAAAGACTTTAATTAATCGGTACAAGTATATACATGCTCAAGGAATCAACATTTTTTAGTGCATATGTATACATGCATGCATATAAATATATAGAGAGTAAGTATATATATATATAACTAGAGTTAGTTTTACCTCAAATCAAGAGGAGAAGAGGGCCAAAGAGAAGAAAAATCTTGCATGGGATGACAACTTAGCTTCAAGAAATCTCTCCAACAAAAGACACCATCATTGTTCTGGTTGAAACTGGTACCATATCGAACCGGTGCATACAAATTTGAAGACATATACCGTTGTCTCTCCTCAAAAGGAAGCTCAAAAAACCTTTTACTCACATCTAACATCTTCCCAATAGTCTCATTATTAATCCCATGGTTTATCAACTGCATCAAACATCATATCATCATTTCCCAACAATTAATTACTTAATTAATTAAGCCCGGCCAATAGGCTAAGTTAGTTTTAAGAATAAAATTATCACACAATTGTTTCAATTCAATGATCAGATTAAAACAAACCTGGAAAAACCCAAACTCTTGACAAGCTTTCGAGAGTGCTTTAAGAACTTGAGGTCTTTCGGCACCTTGAAGCTGAGCAAAATCAATAACGGGCAACTCGATACAGCCATCAACGACTAAACTTTGTGGTCTTTCGAGTTCGGGTAGAATGTACTTGTTTGGAACTTGTGTGACACCATTGTCACACAAATGTTTCACACCTTTTTGGTACATGTTTTGTTGAAGATGATGATGAACGTAGGGTTGGGCATGCAAAGACATTGTTATTTGTTTATAAAATTGAGAATTTGAATATTGTGTGAAAAATAGAGGGGAGATCAATGTGATTTTATACGAGGGAATTAAATAAGCCGGGTTTGACCATTTCTTAAAATAGTAAGAGGGGAGATCATGGAGATGTCGGTATATAGACTTGGTTTGGTCAGCCTTAGGGGGTCCGTTATGGTTATATCAAGTTAGCTATTTTGGACCCAAATTAATGTATTTTACTTGGCACATCATGTAGACTTATGAAATAAAAAAGTTACAAGTAAATATATTGCCCTTTCAAGTTTCGTACGCGCGTACTAAATATTTTCATGCGTGTATCTAGCCAAGTAGTTCTAACCGATCCGATCATCTATCCACTTGGAAATATTTAAGTTAGAAGGTAACAGAATTATGGTACATTATAAAGTTTTAGGTTGGGTCGAAACAATGTTTAAAATAAAGGTTGAGCCGACAAGAAACTAATCACGTTATAGTTTTCTCTTTTAATTTTTACTAAGCGTTAATTATTCGCGAATATTAAATGTTTTAACACACATTATTTATCGGGTCCACATTAGAAAGCCGCATCGCCGAATAGATCTCTAATTTAAATCCATTGATGAAAAAACTTATCACTCAAAGATCTTGTGACAACCGCGTGCAAATTTTCCTAAGGTAAGATTCGAATCTAAGATCACTTGTCATCTTTATCACAAGACCATTTGGTATGGTTAATTACTTCAAACTATGTATTAGAGATATGGTATTATTATAGTGTAGAACCAACTCTTCGTAGAAGAGTTGGTCACCAGCTGCCACCAGTGCTGGCTTAAGATTTTTAGAGGCTTTAAGCGAGATCATATTTGTGGGCCTTGTTAATTAACATACAAAACTAAGATAAACAAAGAAAGCAAAAAAAAAAAGGTACAAAACGAAGTCATGTACTGCAATTTACACTACTAGATTAAATTACTAAAAGAAAGATAAGTTTAAGATTATAGTGTGTATCTATACGGTGATGAACTGTAAACAATGGCAAGAGATGAAAGAGCTATGAAATTACAAAAAGCAATAGACTATGAAAAGACAGAGAGCAAGAAATAAAGTATTGAAAATTAGGGATAATCATAATCAACATACCTTTTATAAACTTGAATGTCACAATCATCATATCTATATACGGATTTCTCTATGAGAGTAATACTTTGATTTCCAAGAAAAGTGATGATGGTAGAAACGGTTTATTGTTCACAAACAAAAGAGATATTATATAGATTATAAAGCTTTAGGGAAAATCTTGTTGTAGACGTATAATCATAGGCTAAAGTATAGATAATTTGGGGGCCTTTGTAGTTGGTGGGCCTTAGGCCCATGCCTAACCCCACACTAGTATAAAGCCGGCTCTGGCTGCTACTTTCTAGGAGCAATCTGGGTTCGAAACTTGCCAGTAGCAAAATTGAATTTAAGTGGTTGAATTACCTTGACACTATCCCTGCTAGAGGTTATGTGGGTACCAATTCGATACATGGAATCAAACGGTTCCTATCAATCTACCATTTTTTTTATTATTATGGTGTAGACTTAAGTGAATAGTAGCATTTGACTTAATTATTTTGAGTTATCGACACAAATTGTCCATGTAGTTTGTTTACCTAAAAGATCATTTTTCGTCCTTATATATTGGAAAAGACATTAACAAGGGTTTTTAGGTGAATGAGGTTCAAATCCAATCCTTTCACGTAACGGTCATTATCTTTTCTCTGTTAAATCCCTTATGTGTCTTTCACGTGAAGGTAGTATGGTCATTTAAATAGCTAAGGTACCAAATTTAAATTATTCTTTTCAGGAATATACAACTCTTTTCACCATCCATTATCATCAGCACCACCAGTTCGGCCACCGTTCTTTTTCCTTCTTCAACAAAAAAGATTGTTAGAGTGGTTGGCTGATTAGAACAACATGATACACTGATGGTTGTTAACGATTTATCTATTACAACCTAAAGATCTGAAGCCACCTGATTAATGGGGTTGGCTGGAATTAGCTTCGTTAGAATATTTACCATATAGGACATTATCATTATCTTCTTCATCTTCCTCGAACCCACACATATTTGGAAATCGTTGGAATGCTTCTTCTTCTTCCCCCTCCGCCGCGGGTCTCGCAACATCTCAATTGACACGTGGTGTTGTCAATAAAAACTACTATAATCCAAGTTTGACTTACGAGATGTGGATACAATGGTTCATTTATTATTGGATGTGGTTGTTTGTAATTAATGTTTATATTATTTATCTAGCGTGATTGGTTGTAATTGTTTATATTTCTTGAAAATCAATCCTTTGGAAGCTGGATAAATACCTACATGAAAATATACAAATAATAGTGTTTTTTCATTAAACTAACTAGTCAAATATCATAGTATCATACAAAAGAAAAGGTTGCAAAAATTAGGGATGAGCCGAAAATCCCAAGTCCCGAGTCCCGTCCCGGTACCATCCCGATCCCGGTACCGGGAAGTGGTACCGAGTCCCAAGTGGGATCGGGACCGGTATTAGAATTTGATGGTTTTCGGGATTGGGACCGGGACGGAACCGGGAAAATCCCACGAACTACGGGATTTCCCGGTACCGTTCCGGTACCGCCTTATTTGGGACCGGGACCGGTACCACATTTTTGGGATTTTCGGGACCGGTACCGTCGGTACCGGGACCGGTACGGGACCGGTCCCACGCCCATCCCTAGCAAAAATCACTAGCTAGTGGCTATCTTGACAGTAGAAAAAATAGACCATTACAATAGAAAAAAATATGTGAGCCCTATGAGGACCGTTAGTATAGGCCCAAGGTTGTGCAAATCCCCTAAAATATCTTCAATGCAATTGAGAATTCTTTTTTGCGAGAACCTATGATAACTTTTCAAATCAAGCCCAACCGATGATTATTTTTTACATGAAAGTTGTTTTTTAATTGTTTTCTGAATAACGTATGTATAATTTTGAAGTTTATAATTGTGTGAAGCATGGATTATCATCCGTTATACAATTATGTGGAGATTTGAATTCTTGATCACATGTGCATGAATTTTGCTATGATAACATGTATGCAAGTCAATCACATGTAATCATAGCAATATTCGTGCACATGTGATCAACAATCTAAATCTCCACATAATTGTATAACGGATGATAATTCATGCCTCCACATAATTATAAACTTCAAAATCACACATAAGTTATTCTGAAAACAATCAAAAAACAATTTTCATGTAAAGAATAATCATCGGTTGGACTTGATTTAAAAAGTTCTTAATAGTATATATATATATATATAACTCATTCGTGGGGGAACGAGTCAAGCTTGGACGAACAAGGGACGGGTCAAACCTTAACTGGAGGAGGGACGAGGGCGTTGTAAGTCCCTAAGTAGCTATAAATAAAGACACCTTAATGGGCTCTTGTTAAAATGCGCGCATAAAATAGTTCATTTTTCAAAATACAATTTAGATGATTTTTTTTTATATAAAAGGTCAAACCTTACTTAGTATTTTCTTATAAATAACAATGAATTAAATGAAAAGCTCTAATCGCTTTCAATTTCAAATTCCTAATGTCTTAAAATAAACATTAAAAGATAATTACTGTATGTATCTACCAATAAACTAAAAGTCTCACATGACATTATTATATTAAAATGACAAGTGTTCTTTTATTGATATTCATTAAAAAGCTTATTTAATTAATTCTTTATTTTAATCACACCTAATCCTATTTAAACTAGGATATTTATAAATTGATAAATTTATTATTATTTCGCATTCAAATATTATATATTTCATACATCTTTATTAGTTTTTGAATACAAATATTTATGTTACAAGATTCGTATGATATATATTAGTTTTCTATTGTTTTAAGAAGCTCTACATATCCAATGCCTACATATTACGATCATTCAACAATGGCAAACTTTTCTCTATTATTATGAATCATGGGACTGGTTAGCTCCTAATCCATTTTTTTATTCTATTTTTTTCCTGGTTATTACTAATGGGTATATTTGATTATTATTATCATATTGGTCGGTGGCGGCTCCGAGTGAAAGTCCCTTTGTACCACCGAATCAAACGAGATTAAGTAATCAATGTATAAGTGCGGAAATCCTTATACAAAAGCAATCAACAACACGAACACGAATATGAATAAGAACTAGAACCGTATATTACTTCAGTAAATGCAATTACAAGTAAGATACCAAGTTCATAAACGAAAAATCCGAAAACGAAAACGAAAATAACTGAGAGATCCACAAGTTGCAACCTAAACTCCTTCTCTCTTTCTCTTTTTTTTTCGAAACCTAAACCTTACATCTATATATATAGGCTTAAACATGGACCGGACCGGGCCGACGTCTGATTAGTCGACCTCGTGTAGGTCGAGTTCAACCAAGTCAACACAAGTTAGCTATTTCGAGCTCGTGTAGGTCGAGCTCGACCAAGTCAACACAAGTTTGACCGGGTCAACACGAGTTTGACTGACATGAGTTCAACTTATTACATGCGAAAAGTTAACGTTCATTACAAGTACATATTCAATAGACTCAAGACAAACTTCTATAATGATGTTGTCACCCGAAAATGCACCAACACCGAGCAAAGAAAACTATGCCCTAACTTTAACCGAATTCAAATATATAAATAATTTTTTTTATAAACGATAGCTAGCATTATAACAAAAAAATATATATGCATAATAAGATCATAATTTTATAATTACATACCATGTTAGTTACTTAGTTACCCGATGATCTGTGAAGCTCTCATAGCATTTTTCATAACAATTTGGTTAATTAGCAATTCACAATTTATGTTCTCTAATATTTCGTTCTCGATAGCACAACTTTTAACATATTATACATTTTATATATAAATTTCAAAAATTTATGTCCCCTCAAAATTTATGCCCCGGCTGGAAATCGGGTTTGCACAACCTCTAGACCTCTCCCCTGATTATTATAGTACTCTAAGTTAATTGATTTATGGGCTTAAAAATTAGCATGGTTTTTTTCATAATTAGTTTACCCTTGATTTTTTTTTTTATCATTGTTATTAGTATATTGATTATTATTATTATTATTAGGGTTATTTACTGAAATGGTACCTGGACTATCCACCATATTACTGATTTCATACCTATAACTTTAAAATTACTCTCATCATACCCCAACTTATCAATTCTCCACACGGACGATACCTGACCTGACGGACGTCAGTTTGGTCGTTAAGTTGGGGTATGACTACGGTAAATTTTAATGTTTTAGGTATGAAACCAGTAATATAGTGGATAGTCCAGGTGTCATTTATGTAATTAACCATTATTATTATTATTATTATTATTATTATTATTATTATTATTATTATTATTATTATTATTATTATTATTTTATTACAATAATTTCTTGTAAATCCTATTAATTTCTAATGGAAGTGATGTTATTATTATTATTATTATTATTATTATTGTTATTATTATTATTATTATTATTATTATTATGGTTGTTGTTGTTGTTGTTTTAACTACACAAAGTATTATCTAGGAATAAATAATTTTAAAAAGTACATTGATACTTTTTGTAAATATTTACTTTTATTTTATAAAAGAATACTTTATTTTTATAAAAAATATTGTAAATACTTAGTTTTTTTATTAAAAACTATTAATCAATCAAATTATATATCCATGATGATTTTATTTATTTCATATTTATTTATTTTTTTATTTAAAAAAAATAAGTAAATCGGAAGCAGTACATTAATTTCATGTAAAACATTGATAAATGAACGTGAAGTCTTGAATGGATACCACCACATGGAGTTGATTAAATCTGTTTTGAGCTGATTCAAACCTTACATAGTAGTTGTACAGGTATTAATGCAATACAAGAAATTATGATATTCTTTCCGGTTCACCCCTTTAAAAAAGAAGATTGAAAAATATTTTTTATAAAAATAAAAACTTTGTACTAAAAATGATCTTTTATAAAAGAAAATATTATTTTATTAAAAATTATAAATAATAGTTTTTGAAATATTAATAGTTTTTAATAAAAGAAATTAAATAATTACAATAATTTTTTTATAAAAATAAAGTATTCTTTTATAAAATAAATATAAATATTTACAAAAAAATATCAATGTACTTTGTGTAATTAAAAAAAACAACAACAACAACCATAGTAATAAGAAGAAGAAGAAGAAGAAGAAGAAGAAGAAGAAGAAGAAGAAGAATAATAATAATAATAATAATAATAATAATAATAATAATAATAATAGTTACCTAAATGATATCTGGAATATCCACCATTGGTTTCATACCTAAAACTTTAAAATTTACGGTAGTCATACCCCAACTTAACGGCCAAACTGACGCCCGTTAAGTCAGGTATCGTCCGAGTGAAAAATTGATAAGTTGGGGTATGATGAGAGTAATTTTAAAGTTATAGGTATGAAACTAGTAATATGGTAGATAGTCCAGGTATCATTTCAGTAAATAACCCTTATTATTATTATTATTATTATTATTATTATTATTATTATTATTATTATTATTATTATTATAAGTTAATTGATTTGGGGTATCAAAGAATAATGCTTACTCAGAAAGCATGTTGCTTTTCATATTTTGGATAACTTTTTACAATATGAAATTTTAGGTTATATGTTTAATTTGGCTATAAGCATATGATTAGATTTATTAGATTTAGGCGGATGGATTTAGCTTCCGTGTTATGTTTTTTCTATTATACGAGCATGGTACTCGCACAATGTGGCGGCGGTGGTGGGGAAGACAGTCTAATGGTGTCAGTGATGGTACTATTGGTGGTAGTGGTTGTGTGAAGTGGTGTAGGTTGATGTAATTGTGATAGTAGAAATTTTTAAAATATATGGGCTTAAAGTGTTAATTATTAAAATAAAAGTTTAGAGTGTAAATTATAATTTATTAAGGGCAAAACATAAAAGTCAATGGTAATTCTGGTAATTCAAAGATAGAATTACCTAAAATAAAAAGAGACTAATTCTTTTATAAGAAAGTAAAGATATTATAGATCGTGTTACCAATGCTTAGACATTAATGACTACTGTCAAAGACATCCTGATCGATCAGATGGTAAAGAAGATTACTCCGAAAACAATTGATCTTTATATCTATTCGTGCATAATTTGAATGTGAAAACTCCTCTTTTTTCAATCCATTGTTGTCCTAAAAACTTATGATTATCTTTCATGACCAAAAGGTTTACATTACATACTTTTATAATACATACATCAAATATATAATATATAAACTTTATTATAGATAAATTAAAATATCCGTACATCACGCATGAATATTAATGCTAGTTTAGAGAATATAAAGGAAATTAATCACACGGTTGAAAGTATTGACTGCTAATCAAATAACTAACTTTTGCTTGTAAAAAGAGGACATTTAGGGTAGCAATTTTTGACATACGCTAATGCTGTCCGTTGAATTGAATTCCAATCTTCAACGTACTTTTATTCTATTCTAAATTTTATATTTTAAGTTTTGTGTCAATACACTGGTCAAATGCATTTATGCATGCTCTATTATTTCGGACATTGTTTCGCTAGAGAATTTATTGAATCGGGCCATCAGTTAATGAATTGACTATCAAAATATTGAGGCGTATGGTCACATAATTTTCCCGGAAATTAAAGTTGCGCGGATGGATTAAAATTATAGGTCTTGACGTCTTGTTAATGACAATCTTATGGATTTAACCCATTAATCGGGTTGTTATATTATCATGCATAAAATATTATACTTTTAATTATAATATTCAACGCAAGGTATCATTTTTAATGTATATTATTGACATTAAGCAAAAACTAACAAATTACGAAAATAGTTTGTTATGTTTAATCCAACATTTAACTAACATAAAAATAGAAAGGGAAAAGTTCATAAAAAGATGACTTTTTTACAAAATTTCATATTAAATGAAACATATTTAGTTTTCGTATGGATCTTATTTCTAAAATTTTTACAATAAAGGAAACGTCGTTAATTTCTAACGTCAGTCCTCCGTCAAGTGTCATACCACCACTTCTTGACCGAAAACTAATAGATATTCGTTGGTTAAAAAGTGAAATTTTTGTGATGATCATGGATTTTGTAAGATAGAAACAAAAAGCCGTTACATACATATATAAACAAAAACGTACGAGTACATGATTATACAATTTACAATATACATCATTTACGTTTCCATTTATAGTTTTTAATTGTATTCAGTAATTACTTATATATTACTCTTGATTTAAATATAGATGTATGTATAATGTATTACAACGAGTATGACAGTATGTGTAGGGTAATTAGGGTGGGGGGAGAGCTTCCCCGCTCCTCCCCTCCCCTCCCTGATTTTTCTTTCCCTCCCCTCCCCGAAACCTAGGAGCACTTCACCACCTCTCCTCTCCCCTCCCTACCCTTTTCTATTTAATTTCATTTCTATTTATTTTTAAAACTAAAACATTTTAATTAATAAACTAAAACTAATACAACTTAAAAACACAAATAAAACATAATCTTATTCAAACATACGAAAACAAGTAAATCATAAAACTTAATCAACATAAACATACAACTAAGGCGCCGGCCATCCGTACTGCTCACAAAGGGCGCGTTTCTGCGCCAAAACCATCTCCAACATCGGTCCGCTGAGGTGATCGTGTGGCCTGATCACGAAGTCCATATCATTCTGTCGCTGCTGACTCTGGACCATCCGTGTCATCTCCTCCTCCCGTTTCCTCCTAGCCTCCTCCGCCGCCATATAGCTATCCATCATCGCCCTCTGCATCTGCATCTTCTCCTCCTGAGCTCGTTTTTTATCCTCATTGTCGCATTTCAACTCCGCGACCATCTTCAAGAACTCCTCAGATGTAGTAGAGGCGGAAGGAGTAGCCTGCTTACCCTTAGCTTTACGGTGGGGTGGCACGGGTCTAGCCTGATGTACTGGTGCATCATCCATGTCGTTCCCTCCCTCCTCTTCTTGCTCCAAGTGGTCCTCATTCAAGTCAATATGGACCGACGGCTCCCCTGATGAACGTACATGGACAGACCCTTCTGTTCTTGCCCTTTTGCTACCCGACTCCTCACAAATCCCCTCCAAAGTAAGAACCTCCGACCATTTCGGTCCTCTCCTCAAAACCTGCCACGCCTCTACATGCGGAAACCCGGACTTGTTATTGTATTTCCGCATATACAATGCCACGGCCGCCTTAAACACATCCTCGTCACTTTGGCCACTCGACATCTTACTTTTCTTCACATTGTAAATACCACAAAAACCCGACACCTTATGCTTCAAATCCTTCCATTTCGACCGACACATTTCAGGGGTACGTCCCGACTCACGGTTCAAGTGTGAGTCCAACTGAAACTTCACCTTCTTCCAAAACGAACCCGCCGTTTGGGCGTTTTCGACGTACGGATCCTCAGAAACGTTTAACCAAGCTTTTGCCAAACACGCCTCTTCATCCTTCCCCCAATTTCGACACTCTCTTTTACCTTTAACCGAGACTTGGGTCTCGGGTATTGCTTCCACCTCTTCAGCCGTATTTTTTTGCGAAGGAGGAGGTGGCATAATATCGCGATTGTTTAGCGGTGGCGCGTTTCTACGTTTTTTGGGTAGATTTGAGTAAGTGGGTTCTTTTGGTTTCTTCCCCCTATTCATTTTTGAGGGTTTTTAGATGGATTAATTGTTTGAAAAAAAAAAATAAAGAAGAAAGAATGGAGGAGGATGTACTGCGGCAGAAAGAAAAGAAGAAAAAAAATGAAGAAGAAAAGAAAAAGAGAAGAGAAAAAGAAGAGAAAGAGAGAGAAAAAGTAGGGGGCCCACCTTTTTTTTTGTAACGGTCAAATACCTCGGCACCCGAACCGGCACCACGGTGCCCAGGCCACTCCCCACCCAACCGGTACCGGGGGGTCGGGGCGGTGTGCACCGGCCCGGTACCGGTCGGTGCCTATTCCCACTCCGTCCACTCTTAAAGCTTGGCGATGGTCTTTATTCTTATAATTTTTATTTTACGGTTTATATGCAATTGTACGTGAGTTTTTTCAAACGTGTATAGTAGTTTTATTAACAAATGACATATTTCTTAAAATTTAATTATGTAAAATTATTAATTGTCACTAATCCAAGATGCATGCATCAACACGTACAACAACCTAGAAAAATCCAATAAGAGTAAATTAGAACTTAACCATATTTTTTGATTATATCTTTCTCACAGAGATTGTTGCTATTTAAGTCTAAGTTCTTAGTTAATATATTATGATGAAAGCCACCGGAGGCCATGTGTGAATTGAACCTATTATTAAGTGTCTAGTTTTTTGTTAGTCAATTGCAGTCATACCGGGACAAGCGACCCTTGACCATTGGGCCTAAAGTCAAGATGACTTTTAGATATGCTGGTTTTTCAAATATAAGAAAATATTGGGCACAATAATTTCGAATAACTGTTAGATATTTAGATGTGAAAAGAATACATTATTGACAATAGATTCAAGTCTTGTGTATACATATGAAAATTATTAAATAATCAAATAAGTCTAAATATTTTTAATATTTTAATATTATGTATATTTTTTTTTAACGGCGAGTTAGTAGTTAGCATTTGAGACTTCACAATGACATTCAGTTAGACAGTATGTGGACTCGAACTATACATGTCTGGAATGAAACTCAAAACTCTCAAAAATCTTCCCTAATAATCTACTCCTACATATATAGTCCTACATATATAGGGAATGAGATTCGAACATTCGTGTTGAAATTTGTATTTGAACAATCATCAAATGGTACAATTTTTTTTATTTTATTTTAAAGAAATTTAAATTACTATGAGAAGTAAATTATTAAAAAATATTTTAATAAAAAAATACTACTAAATTTTTTTATATTCTTATTAAAATTAAATGGTTTATTGCATTTATATTAAGACAAAGTTTGTTTTTAATTTTTATTTTTGAAGAAAAATGTATCGAATACCCACTTATAAGTATGTTTTAGGGTTTTTTACTTAGTACGAAATACCCAATATATTCATACAACTTATCTACCAATAAACTAAAACACGATTGATATGTTCTTAAAACGACATGTGGCGTAATTTTTTAATCGACACGTGTTCATTTAATTTATTTATTTTGTTAAATTAGTTTTTTTTAGTTGTATATAAATTCAATTTCTTTATTACACTTAAAACTAAACTCTAACTCTTGACTTATTAACAATACAAAAAAATATAATAACTTTATTTGATTGATTGTTTTCTCAATAATAAATTGTTTATTTTTCTTTCTCATTTCTTCAACTCCTATTACTTATATTTATTATAATAAATTATTAACATGAATACTTAAAATTTTGAGTTTACGATCCGAAATCTTAAGGCTATTTATCATCATCCATTATACTTACAAGTTTCGATTTTGATGTGGTTCTAAAAATTTAAGGTAAATCCAAACTCTAACTAAACAATATTTATCATTACTGTTTATTATAATATAGTTTCGCTCATCGATTTACTTTAACCACAATTTACTTCATACTCGTGAATCATGTATGAGGCATATTCGAATTTCGTTATGATACAATCTACATAGGTACCGTACATCGTACGGGTATTAGGACTAGTATCTTAATATATATATATATATATATATATATATATATATCCTATTACTCAAACTTTTCATTTATATAACTGCCTCACTTAATATATATTAAAATTTATATGTTATATTTTTAATTACTACGATACGATAATTCCAAGCTTGTCTTGCACAAATCAAATAAACTTCATCATCATTTAAAATACACATAAAACTATTTGTTACTAATTTATTCTCTCAAAAAGAGATTTTTTGGACATAAAATTATCTTGTTTCTATTCTTAAACTACACGAATATTACCACATACATATAGGAAATAGACTTGATTGAATACCTCAAAATCAAAACATTACCAATGGGTTACCAATCTTTTGAGGGAAAAAAAAATGATTTAACAATTTACATTATCTTTATAAAAATCACCTCTGAGAACCACCATAGTAAATCATCTGATGCTACCAAGAGCAAATATTTATACCCATTGCATTGCACGATTTGATGCCACCCAAAAATACTTACTCTTACCGAATTGTGCAGGTACTAAATATATTATTTTTATATAACTAGATAAAAAGTTTATTGTAATTTTATGTACGTTTGATCGATATTTAAGCTCGGCATAAAGGTCCGAATTATGCAAACTTAAAAAATAAATAAATAAATACTCCATAGATTTGATCACGAATCACGATCCGACGCCGAGTCGAGTGGGGCTCGGTTTGATGCTGACCCGCCAACAGCAACGCCTAACCTCCCTAGTTAAATATATATATAAATACTCCATACCTTGTGCTCTTATACGTACATCATCAAACAAAACAAAATCATAACTCAAAAGTCTTGATAAAGAAAGGCTCATGCATGGAATATTTTCAGTTAACAAAATTCTCTTAATTAACCAGCATAAAACCAAAAGTTTTTGGCCAACCAATTATAATATTAAATAGAGTGTTGATAGACCATTGAGATGTCCTGACAATTTATTTAAAATACGATTTTGTCTATATAATAGACAAAAAGCTAAAAAGAAATTACATTATCTACCAAAGCTTAAAATTATCAACCTTATCATCCTCACTTCCTGTTAGTCCTTATAAAAAGCTCGAAACGTCAAATATTCCCCAATAGAGATATATACTGTAAGATAAAAGACACTCAGCATTTTTTGTAAAAATCAAAATACGAAAATTGAGATTGGAATTCGTGGTGTTCTCTCAATTTAACCTTCTAACTTAATTTTTTGGGTAAAAAGTTACCTCCATAAATTTCATTCACAACAATAAAACATTAAAGTGAGATGGATGGTTGCCATTCACTACATACGACATGCCGTATGTATGGAGTCCAATAAGCTATTAAACCAAACAAAAAGGAGCTCTACAAATTAATTAACTCTAGAGAAGTGCATAGCATATTAGCATCACTTGTAGCAGCATGCCATCATTCCAATCGGTATTAAGTCAGCTGTTGTTGTGATCATACACCAACAAATCACGCGGTAGTAATGTACTGTACTAGCAGGAAGCTAGTCTTTTTAATCAATCAAAGTTGCTGTTAAAAATAACTACTTAAATACATCTTTCAAATGAGACGTTTCTTTGAAGTTTCTATGAATATATATTCATTTCATCCACACAATCAAAACTAGTTACTGCGACTTAAAATTGTAAAAACTTTGTTTACGTGTGTGCTACTTTTCTGGATAATAGCAAGTTGAATAGAATTAAAAGTCCTTATCCTTAAGATATATAGAAGTGGTATCTTGGTGTTGATGTTGGGCTAAGACTCAGTGATGATGTAAAATAATGAGTTCGAATCATAAAAGGACGTTTTTCTCAAAGTTATTGGGTATCCTCCTAAGTCCTAAATTAGTGATTTGATCTTGATATATAATCAAGTGATACACTGATGTACGATGATACTTGAGTGGTATGATAATTATCCAAATTTTTCATTAAATCAAAAATGTTGATTAGACTAATGTTATGGCATATCGTATAAGCATGTAATACACATAAATAAATATGGTTTCTATCAAGTTTTGTAGTCTATCACTTTGCATTAGAAATAGTAATAGTAGTAAGACTAGAACGTAAGGTGGGCACCAAGATCGGAAGTGTTGGTCAGTTTAGTCAGTTTTTCCTTCCGCCTTTTAAAAAGGTAGTTATAGTATCCAAACATCTTTTGGGAAAACACAAGATGCCTAGATCGAACTATTTTTTTCCTCAATACATGTCCCCGTCATGGGGTAGAGGTCTAGTTCAACTTCAAATCTGGGGTTATAAATGCTCGATTTGTCAAACCTCTCTTGTTCAGTGAATCCAATTTCTCTCTCATTTTATATTTGCCCCCACATATCCCCAATATTCAACTTCAATGGAAACAGATTGACCCGGCAAAATAACCAGATCCTTGTATAATTAGTGCCTACTTCATCTTCCTAATACTACCACGTAAACATGCTCAAAGAATAGATAAACTAAGCTAATGAAATATTGAATCACCGTTTATCACATT
The DNA here is from genome assembly GCF_010389155.1 of Erigeron canadensis. NCBI lineage: Eukaryota > Viridiplantae > Streptophyta > Magnoliopsida > Asterales > Asteraceae > Erigeron > Erigeron canadensis. Next base: position 32,983,789 of record NC_057761.1, on the reverse strand, counting down.
TCATAATAACTTTAATAAATTAAACCTCTTCATAGTCCCTCATTACAACATCCTCCTGCAAAAAACTATGTTTTCTTTATAAGATGACTCGCTCGTATGTTCATTTCACACTTCACTTATGGTACGGGAATATAAGTAAAACCACTAGATGAGAAGTGGAAACAATTTATGTTTTAGTTGAGGGACAGATTTTCAACAGCAAGCTGGTCGGGAGTTACATCTGGAGGTGGAGCCGACGCCGAAGAAACCTTCTGCATTATCATAGCCTCTGCTGCACGGATTGACCTATGTGATCCTGTGATCGTTACTTTCCTGCAAAACCATAATCATATTATTAAAACACCAATTACTGCCATAATATACAGTAAATGGTAATCCCTGATCAACTATGGATGACCCTGTTCTTGAAGTGGCAAAGTATGTGTGTTCGACATGTTGGATCATGGATTACAGGTCATAACAATTAATTTTGAATCAGGTAAATTTTGTTACAGCTTGCTTTGAATAATCAGTGTCTTATATATCACTGTACAAAGTATCCAAATTTCTAAACATGGCAATTTAGAAAGTCGTATGCACTAAAATACATTGTGATCAGTGATCACCTCCCGACCCATGTGCCCATTCCTTTTAAGTATAACCCAAACCAGCCCGTTCATAATGAAAGGGTTGAGATTGCCACCTTGTCTAGCAGTTTATCAAACTTTATATTGATACTTTTGTGCATTTGGCATAATGAGCATATTTAAAAGGCTGGCATACCTATCAGACGTCCCAGATATGAAATCACCTCTTTCGGATATCTTAATCCTAGCTCCGCTAATCTGCAAAAGATGAACTTATAAGAAAGAAGTACAATAAGTGATAGATTAAAAAAAGAGCCACCTCCCAACTTACCTGACTGATTTCCATGATATTCCTACCACCACGCCCGACAACAAGCCCTATATGCTCATCCGAAACACCAATAGTTGTCGAGTGACTCGTATCTTCCTGCAGAACACCATGAAATTTTCTGTAAAAGTAACTTATATACAAATTTGCTTCCACAAATAACACTGGAAGAAATTCTACATCATCAATTATCTGTTACACATATAAACATGATAACATATATTCTTCAAATGGGTATTTCGAAAATTCTATAATCTTTGATCATCTGATACTAAAGGTGAAATGGCATGTTCAGAAAAAGAGTATGAAACAGAGGCGATTTATCAGAAAGTTAACAACCTTACTGTTTTGAAACCGGTTGTTCTGAAACTTTCCACCACCCCCAGGTGGTCCATAATTGGGGACATTATAAGCCGCTGTAGAACAGACAAAAACAAAAATATGTATATCAAATATTATAAATGAAAAGTTATCTGAAAAGAACACAGTATTTTCATAAGTCGAGATACATAACTGAACTGAACTGCAAGCTATGGCAATTTGGAGCCATTTACTTATGAATGGTCGATTCAGGTAATGTTTTATATCCAACAGGTAAAATGAGTATAACCCAATGACATAAAATGGAAACAAATCAAAACAGGTGAATGCCTCCCAAAGTATAAATTTATGAATACAATTATATTTGTAACGCGAAAACTTTTGTAATCATATACACCTACAATCACTTGAGGAAAATTTGGAATAAATGAGAAAAAATGTATTTTAGGTCATGTTTTTGTGAAAAATGTGTCATCTTCTGCATTTGTTTATGAAAAAAAACTATAGTATTTCAATGCAACTAGCTAACATTATGGAAACAATATGTATTATGCTCTAATATACTTGAGAAGGAGGATGGATTTAAATAAAAAAGAAAGATAAAGCATACCAGCATACGGAAACGGGGGGCCAATGGACTGTACATAGTATACATCTTCAGATAATTTCAATAATATAAGATTAATGGCTTGCACCAACTGCTGTAAGGTGCCAATCACTGTTACCAACCTATCATTCACTCCAATATAGTTGTTATCCTGAGGAGAGATCTTAATGTTAGCTTGAGAATCTTCAATGAAGGACCTGCAACGCAAAAGATTGAAACGGTAAGTTGTCAAATTAAAATATGCAGAAGAGCAAATGGTAGTCATGAAAATAGTGCATTTGCTATATTGACATAGCAGCAAGTGTAGCAATACGGGCACCAAAGAAGCATGTTTTTAAGATTTTCCATTACCACAAAAGAATTGGTATCAAAACAGTAGTTAACTCTGAAAACTTTAACAGAATTGACCAAACAAAAAATCCAATTGCAACATTTACTAACTGGAAACACAAATTTTTAAGGTAGTGGATAATATCAAAAAGTGTGGAACAAGCATCGCTGAGGAGATAAAAACAAAAACCAAAAATAAATGGGCGGGGTCAAAAGGTATAAATTAGACCATATGTTCTCAATCGTATCTGCCATGAAAAATTGATCAACGCCACTGTGACACTGTCACTGTGACATCACAAATAGACCATACCATTATCAACATCACATGACTTGGTAGATTATTTGCATCCAGTCCAGTTAGCAGTTATTGGGCACAGACTCATGGTCACTAACACTGTCATCATACTATTACAGCTGACTAACATTAACTTTTCTTTGCTAAAGACACCCCCTGTCAGCTTTCTATACAGCAACCATTATCAACATCAAGTGACTTGGTAGAATATATTTACATGTCCAGTCCAGTTAGCGGTTACAGTCACAGACTCACAGTTACTAGCACCGTCGCAGAGTCGCGATACTTTTACAGCAAATAACTTAGTTCCGTAATAATGGTGGATTTAATTAACAACGAAGCAAGTACATGATAAGAGTACCATATGTAGTGTTGTATCAACTGTGTGCTAAAATATAGGCAGCCTACTTGATTTTTAAATACGCAATAAAGACCCAAAGATCGAAAACCAGTGGAATTCTATCACATAAATTTAACCCACTCTTTTCATGAAATACGATAAAAAAAAATTCGATTTAAAAAAGCAAACGACAAAAAGGATAAAACTGGTAAGTATTCAGTGATCGTCAAGACCAACAAATAACCATGGGTATATCACTAATATATATATGAATTACCTTAAACAAATCCAAAAACTTACTGCACTAAACTAAGGGATTGGACTTTCTGTTGTGAAAACAAATCACTCTCAAAAGTCAGTGATACAAACACGGGGTATTGCATAAGATTCTAAGTTGCTAACCACTAGGGTGGTCGTCCATGGGCAAGGACTTGTGCCTCTCAATATAGAGGTCACAAGTTCCATTCATGGCATAAAACCCCTAGTGGCCATGCAGGTTCACCCACTATGACTTCCAGCTCGCAAAGTGAGTCGCCTCGGGATGAGTCCGCTCGCAAAACGAGTGGGATCACCGAAGCTCATAAGAGGCCAAAAAAAAGGATTGTAAGTTGCTGAAACTGTTGCTAAACTTTTCACATGGTTATTGTGTGTACAAACAAACAATATGTGACTGATGTAGTTTATCCAAGTATAAAACAGATGTGGTGAGCAACATTCTTACCTAATCATGGATCCTCCCTTCCCAATGATTCCACCACAAGAACTATTGGGCACGATTAATCTAACTTTTGATCTTGGCTCGGCTTCATCGCCCTCTTCAGCATAGAACTGATCGATATACATGATGTTGGGTAAGTCAAGGTCAAACAGGCAACCATATGCAAATTGTCTTTAAAGGATTACCTCATTGAGCAGCTTAGTTAGGATAAGTTCAACAGCCTCAAGAACTTCATCAATTGTTCCAGACACCATAATAACCCTATCAGAAGTTCCGGGAAAATACTCATAATTGCGTGACAACTGAATTCGTGCATTAGATCGAGACTGGAAATCTGAAATTGTCGTTCCACCCTTTCCAATGATTGAACCAGCCTCCGCATTTGAAGCAAGAAACCTTAGGTATGTAGTCTCTGCACCATCTAAAACATATAATGCAATGTTATTGCTATCCGGTCTCATAATAAGACAGGGGACGACTCATGTTTATAGGCGCCTTAAGTACGCAGATGGTGATTTAAGAAAGAATAAGAAATGGCGAATTTCAAATTTTCAACCATGAGTACCGGAGTCCAGGCATCATGCTTAATCAAATGATACGAACTTAATATGCCCCATTGTCTAAACTATGTACACGAGAACAATCATTGGTCCAGATCCCTTGAGTTACTGAATGATAATAGGTGGCCACTTTATACACTACATCTCAAGATAGGGTTGTTCACAAGTCGAGTTTTTATCCTATTACTCTAGCTTGAACTCGAGTCCAATTCATCCGAACCCAACTTTATCAAGCTCAATCTCGAGCTTTAAACACGAATTCTTATTAAAAAATGTTAAACAGTCTGAATTGGATTTTGACTTTTAATGTCCTTTTTTTCATCGCATCTCTATTGCTCCTATATAACTCATTCAGGAAAGCTTGACACTTAATTTCTTCTGCCGAATGTATCATTAATATGCTTTATACCCTTATTTCGTCCTTGCTTTTTATCTTAGTCAAATAGTTCATTTATGTTTTCAATTTAAGAATACAAACTCGGTTTCCCGTTCAAATGTTCAATCAGATATTAGTTATCACCATCACAAAAGCTACCTGATAAAAATATGTGTCGAGCATTTTGTTCGGATATATAATGTCCAAATTTTGTTTTAATATAATAAGTCAGTTGCATTACTAGCCTAGCTTGAAACAATGAACATATATTTTACGTATAATGATCCAGAATCTGTTGTCAACAATTTAATGTACTGTTAATTTATTCACACTGAGATAAAATTAAGCAAAGTTCCTCCAATTCCGCATCTACACACACACACACACACACATATTGATATATATATATATACTGTATCTATCGAATTCATGCAATTTATTTAATAAATAAAAACTAGCAGTATAAAAAACGAATCTGAGATGTGAAATTAATTTTTCAATACTAAATTATAAATACATATACTCTACACATTAATTAAAAACCTAAAAATAAATAAATAAATAAATTTATCTTATCATCAATTATAACTAATTTCTAACAGAATATATATACATATATAATTTAGGAGAGAATTAGTAGATCAGAGATCGAATAACAGATTAAAATTTTGAAAGAAATTAAAAATAAAATAAAACCTGAAGGAGGAGGAGGAGGAAGTTGAGGTTCGGATTTGGAAGGAGGAGCACCGTCATTGGAGGAAGCGTAACCAGAATCCGGCGACACCATTGCGTATCCTTTCTTCTGCACTAGATACAGATATAAACAGATATATATATATATATAAAGATAATGGAAGTAGTAGCGGTGAGGTGAATATAATATATTAATATACTGTACCTGATTATATTATAATTATTTATTAAAGTGTTGAGGCAGGGGAAGGGAGGGCAGGTAGATGCAGCTTGGGTTTGGTGTCGACACACACACAGCTTTGCAAAACTATGTAACTAACTCACATCACACACAACCATCTCTCTCTTTCCTTCCGTGAGAACCGCCACTAGTCTATCTTTTCCTTCTTTTTCTTCTCTACATAAATGGTCCCTATATTATTTGGTAGTAACTTTTAATATCCTTCCCGTTTTTTAATAACCACGTATGCGGAATGTAACATATTACTCAATCTACTACTTGCTTCAGCTTGAATCGTTAAAGGTTTGATTTGAGAGAAAAATTGTACGAATAGTATACATAGGAATGAATTCTGCAAGACACGGGTTGGTTATAGCTACGTAATCTGGTGTACAGGTTCATAAAGTCTGCAGCTATAAGCAACAATTTGTTATACGGTCGCCAAGTTTGTTCAAACAAACCGCCTTTTCTGAGTATAGTAGGTCTGGCGTACTCGCGCGTCCTTTTATTTATGGTTCTTATGGAGCTACATTGCAACAAATCTTCTTTTTCTGCAGCATTGCTTATATGATCTTAGGAGCGCTAGCCACCATTGTAAAGATAATGGCATATCATGTATATATGTAAAATTAGTACAACCATGGGTGTAAACGACACCGGTTTTGACAAATCATTAAGGTTGTCACTATTAACACTATTCTTAACTTATGTTTTAAAAGTCAGGGCTTTTGCTGTAGCGATAAATGAAAGAGCTGTTAAAAAAAAGGGAATGAAGAGATGCATATGGTATGGTTTATATACTGCTTGATCTTTTTTAAATAAAAACATCTAAAATTAGTGAACGCAAAAGTTGAAAGATCGGTCTTCCCATTATTGTTCTTAATTAATTTGCGTGGTTGACATTAATTGTGTTTTAGTTTAGATATATGGTTGCATGTTTTTATGAAGATCAGTTGTATCATTGTTAGCTTTTCATCTCATGTAAGCGAATACCGGTGTTGGGATTACCATTTTTTGTTGATTTGTTAAAGATCAATGTTGAGAACATCGACTATACTTGTTTTACAACTTTCTTTGTTGAATGTATGTATAACACCATCATACTTAAAGTATATACTATCTATATCTATATCTATATAATCTTATAAGGCATTTTGTTTTTTTTAAAAATTTCAATTCATGATTTGAAGTACCTAAAATACCTCTCTTCTTTATTTACTAATTTAAACATCCTTAGCTAATATACTTATAATACCCTTAAATCTCAACCACTCATTTTTTTCTCTCTCCTCAAATCTCAACCACTCATTTTTTTTCCTCTCTCCTCTATAAATTGTTTTTTCCTCTAATTTATTCAAAAATTTTTATCTCAAAAACCGTATATCGATAAATTATAAAATTTGTATGGGTGTTCTTAAAATTTCATGCGCTTTCGATATACTTTTGACGAATTTTTTAATACGAGGGCGGAGCCCATACGGATTAAGCATTTGGCTATCACACTCTATGACTTATCACCTCCTATGACCTGTCATCCTTACCATCTCACCGCCGCAATTTACGGACACTTTCCCTCATAGGTATAAAAAGTTTTTTATTGAGGAAGTGACTAAATGAGTTCAAGTTGAGCTCAAGCCTATTTTGAATCTAGTTTAACAAACGAGCTCGAGATCAAGCTTCGAATATCAAACTCGATTAGACTTAATTGTCTAAACAAGTTTAAAAGACCCTTTAATTTAATTAGAGAGGGAGAAAGAGAGAATTTAGATGGAAGTAAGAAAAAAATGTTGGAAGTGACCAGCATCTAGCTTGCATGTCGGTTATTTTTAATAAAAATTGGGTGGACCTTTGGGAAAGAAAAAAGTGATTCGGTGAAATTCTTTAAAACAAAAAAATAGAAAATTTAAGGGCATCCTCCCCAAAATTCCATCCATTTCCTTAAGATTAATATTCATTTTTAGGTTTTAAAGGTCACCGTGTGAATTTTAGAAAGCCAACAACCGTAAAATTTAACAAAATCATCCTCATAAATCAGTTAGCAAAAGCCTTCAGAATATTAACTTAGCATTTAAAACTGAATATATTCCTCCTTAATCCCCTCTAAATGTCCGCTTACTTGTGAATCGCGTCCCTTTATATATTACAAGTGCTATTTAAACATAAGTAAGTAGACTGATTTTGTACTAAGCTACTTAACATTTATCCTAGTAAGCAAGCATAAGCACTTGTATTTGTAGATGAGATAATATGAACACATCCATGTAATATAATTACAGTCACTATTAGAATGCATAGTCATTGTTGATTACGACTTTGTTTCAAAGTAAATCCCATCAAAATTTAAGAAGCAGATTGATGTATATGAGCATATCATTGCACACAAGAATTTCAACAGTCCATTGCTTAATTTGCAAGATGATATGTATTATTAAGGACAATGATCCCCGAAAAAACTAATTCTAGTTTGTGTACGGATGACATCCCAATTAAGAACATCTCCCATGCCATCTCTATAGGCCGGTTTGATGGTCTATAACACCAGTCTCATCGCTAAATGTGTTGACGCACCGGTGCCATGGCTCCTGTTTTAACCACTTCAAGTCGTTTGGTCTTAATTTTAAACTAGCTTTTCAAGTCAACAAAAAACAACAAAATGAGGTGAAAGTTGAACATATAGTTACAAGGGGGTAAACTTTAAGGAGTATTTCCATTTGGGGTCTCTAATCTCTTTATTATAAAAACTTTTTATTAACTGAAGGTCACTAATTTTTAGTTAGAAAACTCAGAAAGATAATTCTATCCGGAGATGCAGACACTCAAAAGCAAGTTAGGTCTCACGTGTGGTTGGCGCCAAGGGATAAGAGCTTAAATATCTCAGTTAAGTACATTTGATTATCGAGCTGGGATTCTTATGGGTCATACGACTCCGACAGTTGACTCTCCTTTGTTGCTGGTCACAATTATGGGTTCATAGTTCAGGCTTGGTTTATAGCAGGATGTTTGATGCCTCATCTATAAGCACTTGCTTAGTTTGGCTAACTTAGTCAGGCATTACAACAAACACTTAGCCGGCAAGAAAATTTTACAAACAAAAACAACTAACTTACAAAAACTAACCAATCAAAAACCATAAACCTAATTAAAGCCAGATTTTGTTTTTTTATTGAGCAACTGTATAAAACCCAAATTTACAGCCAAGTTTTGTTTCAAGTAATATCTAGTTTCGACTTGGCATTAAATCAAACACCTTGTAATCATCATCAAACAAAATACACCGAAAAACAATACTACACAAAACTAAACAAATTAAGCATAATTTTCTGATTCAACTAATATCAAATTTTGGATTCACATTTCATCAAACAAATTGTAATCATCAAACTATATACCAAAGAAAAAAAAACAAATCCACATAATCAAACACATAATTAAACACTTTAAAAACATAATTTCCATTAATCATAAAACCCAACATTCATAACATATAAAACCAGATCTAAACAGATTTACACTAAAACCATCAAAAGACAATTCAAATCAAACCCTAATAACCTCATTCCCAAACACTACCCCACAAACCCTAATTAACCGCTGGTAAACTTGGTAACCGCCTTAGTCCCCTCACTAACGGCGTGTTTGGCAAGCTCACCAGGCAAGACCAATCTGACAGCAGTCTGGATCTCCCTTGAAGAAAGAGTATGCTTCTTGTTATACCTGCCCAATCTGGAAGCTTCCTGAGCCAGTTTCTCAAAGATATCATTGATGAACGAATTCATGATTCCCATAGCCTTGCTTGAGATTCCGATATCCGGATGCACCTGTTTCAACACCTTGAATATATATATCTTGTATGTCTCTACACTCTTCTTGTGCCTCTTCTTCTTCTTGTCGGTTGACGATGCGTCTTTTGCAGGGATCTTCTTCTCAGCCTTTGGTTTTGGGGCTTTCTCAGCGGCGGCGGGGGCTTTCTCGGCGGGTTTCTTTCCGGCTGCTGCTTTTGGGGCCATTTTCTGAAGTTTTGAAAGTGAAAGGGAAGTTTTTGGAAATTTCAAGAGTGAGAATGTGTTTGGTGTGAAGATGTGTGAGAGATTATGATATTGGGGGTGTGTATTTATAGGGTTCTGAAGAGTGATCTGATTGGTGGAATATAAGTCACACGGATTATGATCTCTGGCCGTTGATTTTTATAAGTGGGGTTTCAACCGTGGATTTAAGTATTTGGAAAAGTGATGCGAAATTTTTGAAAAGATTTAATTGTTTTGGCGGTGAGATGAAAAAATCAAATTGAGAATAATCTGGTTTTCAATAATACTCCGTATTACATTTGTTTTAGAAATCACCAACATATATATAACATACTTTTAAAAGAAAAGGCCATATAATCTAATTTTCTGAGTTATTTAAGTTACTATACAATATAAATTCAACACATAAAATAACATACTTTTACGAAATGACCGATTTATAGAATCTATTTTTTAATCACTTAAGTCACAAAACTATTTAAATAGCTCACGATATATGAACAAACAATTGGGACATTTTTTTTAATTTACTTTTATTCTTCTTCTTATTATTAATAGATTATTAACTTGTATAATACGTGGGAGAACACATAAAAAGTATATCAATATGACGTTAGGAGTCCACCCGGTCATATTCCAATAAAAAAACACATTATGACGAAACCCATAAACGTAAAAAAAATGAATTGAACCCATAACTTTTGAATAATCTTATTATCTTTTTAAAAGCATATCTTATAGTTAATTGTTGTAGAAGATGCAAAATTTTATAAATTAATATCTATAAAGAAGACTCAATACGCCGCATAATCTGTTTTATATGTGACTCATAAAAAAAACTCATGCCATCATTTTATATACTAAAAGATAGTTGTTCTAGTGACTTTTCGATCAATTACAACTCTTGATTTTTTTAAGTTGACTTTTGCTTTTAATTTTGAGTTTTGTTATTATAATTATAAAAATTAAAAATGGGCCCACAAAAACTTTAAATAATAATAATAATAATAATAAAAGTATTATTATTATTCCATTCAATATAAAATATCTTTTACACGAAGTTAGACGGAAGTCTAGATACAAGTTGTGCTCCCACTCATTTTTTAATACAAAAACATACTCTATGAAAGATAAAAGTACCACTCTTGTTATTATTATTATTATTATTACATAAAGTTTTTGTGGGCCCATTTTTTAATTTATAATTATAACTAAATTTAGACCTATATCGAATACACAGATTGTTTATGACATGTTAAAGATAAATTAAATATACGTAATTCAATCAAAGTAGTGGAAGAACATACCAGTGAATTCAAATATAAACATTGTAATTAAAACTATAAAAGAACAAACATGTAAATTCAAAAAATAAATAATGTAATACTTGAACATTGACGAAGGCGTATAACTTGTCCATCTATCAATATTTGTTGTTGTAACAGTTTTATTAATAACTCAATGAAAGAAACTTCTTGTAGATTTTGTTGTGTATTTGTTTTTCATGAAAGTTTTGGATTATATAGTTGTTATTTGTTAGATATATTATTTTCTTTATATAAAGTCATTGACAATTTGATAAGTTATAATTATAGTTGGATGAATACTAATTGTAAACAAAGTTTGTTTTTTTATTTATTAAAAGGTATTTTTTATTATTTAATTAGTTGGATACCTGGGATAAACATGAGTTTTATATTTTATCTATTTTATGCACTTCAAAAAAAAATTATCTTGAGAAAAAGGTTTAAAATTGTAAATTGGTGATGAAAAATCAAAAAGTGTAAATTAATTTAGACATGTGCTGATTTAATTAGTTTTGAGAAAATTGAGAGCTATGATTGGTCAATTGATATCAGGTCAGTTGCCTTTTATTATAAAGATAGCAAAACTCAAAATTGAAAGCAAAAGTCAATTTAAAGAAATCAAGATTTGTAATTGATCGATAAGTCATAAGAGCAACTATCTTTTAGTATATAAAACGATGGCATAAGTTTTTTTATGAGTCACATGTAAAACAGATTATGCGGTTTATCGAGCATTCATTTTATATACTCCATCCATCCCATATTAAATGTCCAATTTTGACTTGTCAAGTCTTTTGTTTTAAACTTTGATCGTGAAAATATTTGTCTATACTATACAACACTTCATATAAAATATATGGACGGATTGAGTTTTCAATGTAATTTTTATTGATATAACTTTCGTAGACTATTATATAACACAAAAATAGTTATTTATGGTCAAAGTTGCAAGCAAAAGACTTAACAAGTCAAAATTAGACATTTAATATGGGACGGATGGAGTATTAATTTATAAATTTTTGCATCTTTTACAAAAGTTAACTATAGGATATGGTTTTAGAAAAAATTATGAAATTATTCAACCAAGAGATTTTTTTTTTACATTTATGGGTTTCGTCATAACGTGTTTTTTTATTGGAATATGATCGGGTGGACTCCTGACATCATATTGATATACTTTTTGTACTTTTCATGTGTTTTCCCGCGTATTATGTGTAACACCCTGCTTTATAAAAATATGAATTTCAAAAAAAATTCAACTTTAAATATAACACCGTTTATAAAATGCGGAAGCGACTTTTAAAAATCCCAATTGATTCCTAACGGAACCAATAAAACATAATAAATGTCTTAAAAAAGGTGTTACCAACCATTATAATCACAATAATGTAAATGAAATCCACAATCAACCTCAACAAAGACAGTCAACGTAATAAAAGCCAAAATGGCTAAATAAATAAGTCTACTTAAATAGTGCAACTATGGGTAACTAAAGCCAACGTCCAAAAGCTCCAATAATAGCTACCCATTTCATAAGCAAGCTACCAGTCACTGATCAATGCCTAACCTAAGGGCACAACACATTTTCACAAAACAAGTGTCAGCTATTAAAGCTGAGTAAGATAACAGGTTAGTATAAATAAAAGGATTGTCAATTAAAACACTTTAATAAATCAACTCATGCATATATAAAGGCACAAATAACAAAACAACATAAACTGCATAATAAGGATTATCAAATCCTATAATGTGCCTAGCAATCCTCCATAATCACCAATATCCACATAATTGCTTAAGCTACATAAATCACCAAAAGGTTATGCCATAATAAACTACATAGAAAGGTTGTGTGAGACGGCTAAATAGCCAAATATGGATCCCCACACCCGACTTGATGGGTAGACCTTACAGTGGTCCATCTATGTCGTTATGGATAGGCATAACCAAATCCATGAGTATTCCGTTAACACCAGGTGGTCAACCACGACACCCGAAATACTCTAAACACCAGGTTGTATTCACAAGAGAACCTGATCGGGGTTCCAAGTGACGCCATAGCACACTCCGCCTAAATAGACGTCATGTGGGTTAAGCTTAACTCTTCCACCAATGCTCGAGACTTTCACCAAAAGATATATTAAAATATATCACACCAAAATCTACAAAATATTTTAGGGCCCTTAAACGTGCACGTAACATGGCAACCTAAATCATGTCTAGTGTACTATGTGTACAAGTCCACATATATCATATACCACACAATCAACAAGCTACATAAATCAACAATGCAACACTAAACTTAATTCTACCCAAGCATGCTTTAACAACACCCAATAAACCTCTCATATCCCACACCCAACATATACATGAGATAGTTGAACAACATAAAATGGGAGTTTAAATATTAAAACTAAGCTTTGTTGTGCCCCCAGGTGTCAAAAGTAAGTTATCTTACCTCGTCAGCTTCACAACAACCACAATACGTTTACCAAGTTTGTTATGTATTCCCAACAACCTATAATGACCAATTATTAAAATAACTAACCAAGATAGACGATGATATCCTGCTAAAAAAAAGTCAATAAAACCTCAAAACCACTAGTCACCATGCCATCATTTCCAACAAGTACAAAAATGACTATTTCATTTTTACATACATATATTCAGTACATGCTGACTGGAAGGTCAGCCACTTTTTTTTTAATCAACAATAACAATATAAAATGATGTACTATTTACTTTTGACCTACTAACAATAACTATAAGCACAAAAATACCTTTTTATAAATATATGTGTACTTTGGATATTAAACAATGTAAAAATAAAACCATTTGACTTTCTCATATTTCTTTCATTCTGCACATGCACTCTTAAAACAACAAAAACCATACTCTTCATTACTAGTACTATTATACCTTATACATTAGAAAGAACAGTACACTCTTCCAATAAAACAACACAAAACCATTCTTCTTTTTTTTCCTTTCTATTTTGCCTTCACGTGATGACATATACAACCACAAGGACAATAGTATTTTATATATATATATATATATATATACAAAATCGGCTTAACATAAAATAAACATGACAACAAATTAACTTTGCTTGAAACTTTACTGCTATAATACAACTTCATATCACACAGGACAATTTTCCCTTATAAAATAACATCACAATACTAACTTTAACCCAAAACAATATAATAAAGTTATATATTTTTTTAGAGTTTGTGACTTTTATAGAACAAGACAAAAGCAAATACTTGTATTGAAAACAATCCTTATCATATCAGATTTATGGCTAGCATAGGTGACTACTAATCCCCACGATTAAATACTATGGATAGATACAACTACTTAATGTTTATAATATACTTCAGTTGTATGAAAATCAAGAAAACACAAACGACAAATAGATTAACAATTCTTACTATGTGAGTGGCTAGGATTGCAAACACTCCTTCCTTTCTCTGCTTTTTCTATGTGCACCAAAACCCAAGAGTATAATGACTTTTAGTTTTCTTTTTTTTTTCTTTCGACGGAAACTAGGGAAACTAAATTCTATATATTTTAGAATAGGGTTAATGATATATGGATCATGGTTTGGCTAGCTCCAAGCCTCCAATCACGGTAAAAATGAGTTTTATTACACTTAATAACCCTCTAAATTTATGAACCAAGAAAAATCACCCCTGAGTAATATCATTTAAGACATTTAGCATTAATCGACACTTAAGGGAATACATACACCTTGACAAGCATTGGTAACAATTTATCGACACTTTAGTCACACTAAATGGGAAGACAAACCCGAACTTATCCACATAATTAACACACATTTTAAACTACTTTATTGACACATATAACTCACATAAAGCCCATAACTATTATTATGATAGTTAGCCACAAAAGGTATAACGCCCCTTAACGACTGGTCAACATCGACTAACAGTCAAAGTTAAATGAAAATAGGATAAAAGAGTTCGGGATGTTACATTATGCGGGTTAACAATCTAGTACTTTCATAATTTGTTTCGTACATTTAGGATAACTAAACAGATACCCAAAATTTATTTAAAAAATGAAAATATAGTTAACTCAATTGGCATATGCATCCCTGGTTTTCCCACAGGTCTTGGATTCGACTTTTAAGAGTGGCAAGTTTGAGGTTTTTTCCCCTGAATCACCTATAATGACTTATGGTCTACATCTAGTAGTCTAGAATACGTGCAGGGCATAACTATTATACGATGAGGTGTTTTCTGATGTTGAATACCAACTAACTATTCAAGAAAAAATAATACTTTACTTTATTCGAATTTTCACAAAAACCAAACTTGCGATTTTGAATATCACACGCCGTGGATTGTATTTTTGCAAAATTGCAAATTATGACAAGTAAAATTTTAAATTCACAATTCATGATTTGCAACTGTAACGAGTTTCTTGTGAAAACTCAAAAAAATAAGGTAATTTTTTTTTTGATTAATTATATATAATTATTGCCACTGGTGAGTGGTTTTTCAAATTAATGTGGTCTGTTAGATTAAAATATTGGCTCATCTAGGACGTTTAAACTCTTCTATTTAGTAAGGACTTTATCTAAAAGTTTGTTGCCTGTTATAAAACACGTTTACATTAAATTATACCCTTTTGAAAGATGTCGTATTAAGTCTTCCATTTAAAAAGGATAGTTTGTTAACAAACTAAAATACATTTCACCATTAAGTGTTACCTTTATATTAGCGCCCCATTTTAAATAAAATTGGTACTTTCACTCCTTTCATATGTACATTTCAATTACTACAAACTAGTGAGAAATTTGTGAAATTTGAAAATTCAATTTCATACATTTCTCTTCAACAATTTCACAAACCGGCGTGTATATAAACAGATACATGTCTAGCCTTTTTTTTACAACTTTACTAATTAAACCATAAGCTTTTCAAATTATAAAAGTACAAAGAATACGTTTTAACTAATATGCACTAACGAGTTGAGAAACCGTTCGTTTGTGTAGAGTTAGCCGGTAAGTTCAGGATCTTTTCGCAAAAGTAAAAGTAAATTCTAAAAAGATCGTGGGTTGTCACGATTTTATTCAAACTATTCATCATAAAAAGTAAAAGTAAATTAAAGACTGCAACCGTTGGTACGCAAGAAACCTTGTCTAATTAATTTGCCTGGAAAACGAGAACAATTATGTTATAGTTATACTTGTTTGGAAATCAGATTACATAAAAGATAGTGTGTTTACTCTAGTTTTAATGTTGAATTGTTAGAAGACTTTTTCACGGTTTAGATCCTAGTTATATTCATTTAACCAAATTAGCAGAAATCCTAGTTATATTCACTCTACTCTTTAATAAGATCTTCGCTAGATTCTCCTATTAAACATTATTAAGTTCAAACCGTCGTTTACGATTTACCTATGTGTAATAATTATCTTAGGTGTTCTAGATTTCGTTTTTGTATCACTAGCATTCCTTAGACAATATTAAGCATCATGTTCATCTAGTTCTAATTGTACCAGTTATGGATATGCTCGCTATAGTAGAATCACGTTTTACAATTAATTATATACTAATTAATCATTTTCCGTCTACAATTTATTATATCATAGTGACCGATTATAAATGGATCAAGTCAAAAACAAACCAATGGACCATAAATGTAAAATTAATGATAACATGAAAAACTAAAGAATCATGGATCAATGCTTAAACACAATTAAACATATCTAACATAAAACAAAGTAAAAAAAATAGTCTACATGATCACGTATCCAAACAAGTATTAAGCTACTAGCCAGACATACTTAATGGAATAACAAAGTATTAAAAGTAAAAAAGACATCCTTTACCGATTGAAAATAAAGGAAGATAAAGATCCTATGCTAAAGATTTGCAGATCAAGAGGTATTTGGAAGTCCAAAATCCCTCTAGAAGCTTTTGATTTTCGACCTAGGAGGTAGGATTTTCGTTCGATAGGCTAATTGTGCTCTATCTGGAAAGCGAGGGTTTATTCTTCTGTTTATAAGGCAAAAGTCAGTGCAACCATCGCCTCGAGAAGCGGTGCTCATGAGGTTTCACGAGCGGCGCTCTAAAGTCATTTTTGCACGAAGAGCAATGCTTGTGGATCTACGAGCGGCGTTCCTTTGGCTTGGAGGTCTAGTTTATTGCGTGTTGTATTCATTTTTTCGTCTTGTGTCTTGTAAGGTCTTGTGTCACCTTAGTTGAGTTGGTTTATGGCGTCTACCCTCATTTGTACGCTTTGTGAACATGCGAGAAAATTTCATTCCATTAAGTACCAATAGTTCGCTCATTTAAACTCATATTTGCATAAAAACGGTCAAAAGATATGGAGAAAAACCAAAATTAAATGACTCATTAACGACAAAAATAAGACGCCTAAAAACTATATTGACCCTTATGTTTCCGAAACCATTCATCATTCTCACCAGTAATTGGTACATTTTGAACACTATTGCATAACTCTAATAAATTGTGATTCTTTCTCGCCACTATGAATAACTCTTCTTCAATTCCATGAGCAAACCGAACCATTTAGTCCGCGTGAGATGGTGCAAATCTTATCAAATTCCAATGCATATAAACGTGGAAACAAAATGGCTAGCAAAGCATTATCAACCCAAACATCTAACCATAAATTTATAAAAGATAAAATTAACCGCGTGAACTTGTTAAAATGCTGAAAACTGGTTAAAAATTAAATAGGTAATATACAATGCCGACTTTTATGAATTTTGTCATAATAATTTGACGGTGTACGAGGAAGTTCGATCTTACCTATATCGATTTAGGAATTGGCATGTCATCCGCTCACCCTTTCATTAATTAATCACATAGTCTTTATATAACTAATAGAGGATATATTTTTGCTTAGTTGGTATTTATAAGAACATGCCATGTAGGATTTTTTATGAGTTGTCATTTTTTCATTAACTTCCTATTTTTAAGGTGTCATATGTTTATCCATGTCATTTAAATTATTCGTAATCATTAATCTTAATTATCATTATAATTATCAAAAATAACTTCTTCCGTTATTTGTTATTCACGTGAAATCGGTTGCATCATATCATAAACCTACAAAATTAATATATAATAAGTTGCACAAATATTGAATCAGTAAATTAGTATATAATAAGTTGGTTACAAACTTATATCATCTTGAATCAAATTAATGCTATCATATATGTTTTCTTAAATCTGTCCTAAAGATATATTAAATTTTAGTACTGTAATTATTTAAATTTAATTCTTTATATATAACTAAAAAAATTATGTATTTTTAGGTGTCATATTTGTATATGATTTATAAATATTTACGTTTCATTAATCATGTTTTAACATATTTGATATATATCATATAATCATAAATTATAATTTTATTATTTGCATCAGTTATAATGTAACTAATTATTTATATTATCATAAATCATGAATAAAAATGTATTTATCTGTTACTTTTAAATTACATTTTTAGTCAGGGTTTAATCTAGTATAGTATAAACCAATAAGTCAATAGCATAACAATTACTTTTGATACACGTTGATAAACACTATACACCAATAACAGTTACTTTTGATACTGTCCATGATAACGTGTCAATTATAATTTACATAAATAAATATATAAAAAATATAAATATATAAATAATATAAATATATAAATAAATAAAGATAAAGATTAGGTTTTATTAGTTGATCCCAAAATACAAACAATCACTCAATCAGAAACAACATTTTCACATAAATCACATAATTCCATCTTTATATTCTCTTTAATCAATTTAAAACTTTTTTTTTTATCTGAATCTATTACCCTGTTCCACTTAATTGATTCCAATATATATATTTTTATATATTTTTGATCATACATATAACTTCAAAGGTATGTTTTCTGTGTTAAAGTTTCAAACTTTACATATAGGTTTGTTTATTGATAGCTTATCATTTAGTAAAGTTTGAACATTTATTTGAATTATGGTGGATCTTGATTAATTTAATCTGGGTTTTTGATAAATTTTGTGGGTCATAATAAAGTTTTGATCTTGATGTGAATTGAGAATCGAAATGGTGAAATTTGTGTATAGGCGTGTTTGTTAGTAAATTTTTAGGGTTAGTGGGAAGATGACAGATGTTGAATCACAATTGAGACATAAGCCTGAGAGTACTACTACTGATGTTTGTTCCGAATTCGAGAGAGATGGGTCGGATTTCGAGAGGGGGTTGGAAGAATTGATGAGAGGGCATTTGGATGATTGTTTGTCATTTGCATCTTGTAGTAATGAAGATGATGAAGGTGATGTTGAGAGTGAGGGTGGTGATCAGCTTGTGAGAAGGAGAAGAAGGTCGGATCTTGAAGGCGATGATCTGGCAGAAACGTCTGCTGCTAGAAGACGGCAGTCGAGAATTTTGAGCAGGTGGGCTGCAAGGCAGGCGCAGGAGATGATCACGACGATAGAGAGGAGGAATAGGGAATCTGAGTTGATGGCGCTTGCGGGTTTGCATACGGTTTCTATGTTGGATTCTTCGTTTTTAAGAGAGTCTCAGAGTCCGTCGCAGTCGCCTACCTCAAGGAGGCAAGGGAATGTTGAGAGAGGGAGTACACGGGCGTCTTCTATATTGCAGATGTGGAGGGAATTGGAAGATGAACATGTTTTGAGTCGGGCTCGTGAAAGGGTTAGAGAGAGACTTAGGCAACAGAGGAGTGTGGAGTCTAATATGTCGGAAAGCAGAGCAAGTGAACATGAGAGTGAAAATGATTATGGGGTTTGGTCAAATGATCAAATGGAAGTGCAAAACGAGCAACAAGAAAATGATGATTCTACTCGTGAACAGTCTCCTGATTTAGGTGATGTTGATGCTGAAAATGAGAGGGAGAGAGTGAGGCATATTGTTCAGGGATGGAGGGAGAGTGGTGTCACTGATCAATCATCTAGTGTTCCCGAGAGAAGTGGTAGTCCACGAGCTGAATGGCTCGGTGAAACTGAGCGGGAAAGGGTGAGGATTGTGAGGGAGTGGGTTCAAATGACTAGTCAGCAGAGAGGGTCTCGTGGTAGTCATAGGGAAGAGCAGGGGGCAGTGGTCCACGATCAGAGTCGTGATAGGACCAGTGTGGACCATGATGAAGGTCAACCAGAGCATATTCGAAGGGATATGTTACGGTTGCGCGGTAGACAAGCTCTACTTGACCTACTTGTTAGGGCTGAGAGGGAACGTCAGAGGGAACTCCAGGGCTTGACAGAATATCGTGCTGTTTCTGATTTTGCTCATCGTAATCGAATTCAGGTCAGTGTCTTTCCAATCATATTGTAAAGTGTGTTCTGCAGTTCTCTATTTGATTTTTTAAATTATGGACCCCAAGAAACCCATATCAGTTTATGCCTTTAGAGGTCTGGCATTAGGAAGGTCTGCACTATAAATGATCAGGTGTTGACATTTGTCTGTATTATGTCAGTCGTTACTCAGAGGCAGATTCTTAAGAAATGAAAGGCCTGTGGAGGAGGAGAGGCTTCCATCAGTGGCAGCAAGTGAGTTGGTCCAGTTGAGACAACGTCACACCGTGTCTGGTCTGAGGTACATTCTTCTCTGCAAAATATGTATGCATGAGTGGGTAGGGTGGTGTGTATAACGGGTCAAACAAGGTAGTTTATATTGCAGGTCAGGGTGTATTGGATCAACCAGAAACACTATTAGCCCATCAGTTTTCAAAGTGTTTATAAATAGCTAGTGTGTCAATAGGAAAGTTTGTCACTAATAACCTAGTAATCTAAATTAAATGATGCACATATGACTAATATATGCTAAATACACTTTCGGTCACTTCCAGCATTAGCATTACTGCATTATCAATCACACTTTCGGTCACTTCCAGCATTAGCATTACTGCATTACTAATATATTTGGTTAAGTTTGTCACCTCTTTGCTAAATTAAGATATCTATTTGAATCTTAACTAGCTCTTGGTTGTTGATATGTGATTGATTATACTTGTGATTTTCTTCTGACGGGCGTATCTTCTAACTAGGAATGGGTTTCGGTCCAGACTAGAAACCATTGTTCGCGGTCAAGTAAGCAGCCAATCTGAAAGTTCATCTAACAATAACAACACTGATTTTAGAAGTGATGAAACTCATGCAAACACTTCACAGGAGATTGAACATGAAAGTCAAGAGCAAATGCAATTGTTGGTTCAGGAAACCAACGTTCAGCAGGTTCCAAGTTTGGAAAATGGTGCAGCTGTTCAAAGTACAAATCAGCAAACCACCATGGATGAAGGAGAAGAGTGGCAGGACCATAATGTTACTAATGACCTCAATGAATGGAGAGATGGAATTTCAGAAGGTGTTGACATTGGCCGTAATTGGCAGGAAAGTTCAGGTAATGATTGGGTACCAGAAACCTCAGGTAGTGAAATAGGTACCCGTATGCAAGAAACTAATGACATGTGGCATCAACCGAGCTCACGAGAACCAGTTGAAAGATGGTCTCAGGGGACTTCTGATCCTCCAAGAATACGGCGTACGGTTCCTGTTAGAAGAGCCAACAGATTTCACGCACCGGAGGATGATAATGTGTACAGTATGGAATTACGAGAACTTTTAAGCAGGTAATAGACCTTTTGCAAAGTCATTTACCTTTTCCACAGTTTTTTTTACATGATGTGTACAATATGGAATTAAGAGAATTTTTAAGCAGGTAATAGACTCATTGCTTAAGCAATGTAAAAAAGTGTTGTATAGTATGATATCTGCTGTTTGCGTTGTTTGAAATCTTCTTTTTTGTAATTTATCTTCTTGGTTATTATAGGAGAAGTGTTTCTAATCTGCTTCGAAGTGGTTTCCGCGAGAGTTTGGACCATTTGATTCAATCATATGTTGAAAGGCAAAGTCGTGCACCCATTGATTGGGATCGTCACAGAAACTTGCCCACACCGTCGCCAGAGGTTGGCCAAGAGCAGCATGAACCAATTGATAGACCTTCACTGGTTGCACCATCTCCTCCAGCACCCCCACCACAACCGATTTGGCACCACCATGATATGCCTCATTCTAGTTGGTCGCGTCACAGCATTCATCGCTCTGAACTTGTAAGTCAATAATGTGAATCTTTTATTTTTGGTATTTGCTGAAAACTAACAAAACGATACGGGAATTCATGGGGCAGGAGTGGGAAATGATCAATGACTTGAGGGCGGATATGGCGAGGTTGCAGCAAGGTATGAGTCACATGCAGCGGATGCTTGAGGCCTGTATGGACATGCAGCTTGAGTTGCAACGTTCTGTCAGACAAGAAGTTTCTGCTGCTTTGAATCGCGCAGGGGGTGAAAAAGGTAGATGCTGACTTCTAAAACTGCAAGTACTTCTTTAATGGTTGTGATTGGTTGGTTCGGATTCTGTTTTATATCTAACAAGCCAAATGGTAGAATTTTCTATTAAAATGGAAACGGGTCAAATGGGTTGAAAGTCGCCCATACTGAAATAGTATAGTTTCTGTAATTAGATGTGCATACCGTTGTTTGTCTAATTATGGACCAAAAGTGTTTTGGGCTAACTTGGCAAAACTCGTAAAAGTATTCCGTTTTAATATATTGTCTGACCCACCCAACTTGCCACCTTTACTTATTTTATACTAGATGCACGAAGAATAAAGGATACTAACATCGCAATATTTAATCTAGGTCTTGATGCAACATCATCTGAAGATGGATCTAAGTGGGTTCATGTCAAAAAGGGAACCTGTTGTATTTGTTGTGACAGCCAAATTGATTCGCTACTGTACAGGTACTCCATTTTCTCTTCTCTTCTGTGCTTTATAATTGCTGGATACCGTGTGTTTGTGTATTTCCCACGTATTTTTGTAAAGATTAAAATCTATGCCAACCAGGATAATAGTCATTGTTATTTTCTTTTTTCTTAGCTAATGAGAAGAAAGATCTAGTATTAAATTCTGTGTTCTATCCATAAAAGATTTATGTATTGTTAAGTATTAAATTGGTGGTTCTGTTTGAGTAATTGCAATGATAACGGTTTTTTGCTCTTTAAATTTCGGTGGTGTTTGTTTCGACTTAGTTGACTTAATGAAAAAGTCTAAATGTAACTATGTAAATCACAAGAGTGAGTTTGTTTTAGACTTGATTGGAAATAATTTACATAACTCACTTTATGCATCAAGTCATTGACTATTCAGTATTTGTCTTTCGTAGACTTATCTTTTTACAAATTGTTCATTCAGTACATAAACAACAATAGTATTGCTTAAGCTGTAGAAGCTATATATATATATATATATATATATCCTGACAATACTTGATGGATGAAGAAACAATCTCATATGCATTAAGTGGTAATTTCCGTTTAGGAAAAAGAAGATGAAATTTTCTGTTAGTCTTTGTTTGTACCTAATCTTTTATCTGTAACAGATGTGGCCATATGTGTACGTGTTCAAAATGTGCAAATGAGTTGGTTCGTGGAGGAGGGAAATGTCCCTTGTGCCGGGCACCTATTGTTGAGGTTATCCGAGCTTACTCCATATTGTAAAAACATTACAAACTGACCGAGGAAGAAGAATTCGATCATATACTGCTCAAATGAAGTAGGTGTCTCAAGTTTTTCATGTCCTCACATATGTAAAGCTTTCAGTTCTTTTTCTGATCAAATATAAAATGAACGTTGTGCGTTGTATAAACAGATCATCACGTAAATAAAATTCTACAGGAATTCTTTCCTTGTATCACCATAAGTTGTTTTTGACCTTCTTTATTGTCGTATAACTAAAATAATTAAATTGTGTGCATATATATATTTGGAGCTTGAAAAAGGCATCACTATCAGAATGGTTGAGAAATTGCAATTGTAAATTACAATTGCTTGCTTGCTTGTAGGAGTTGTCAAAATTTAATGTCACGTATACTTATCTGATTTATTATCGACCATTCTACCCTTGTCAAGTGTATTTCTTTTTTTAGAACGACCTCGTGTAGTCTATTTCATTAGAACGATTATCAAATAAATACAAATTTGACAGTACGTGTGTTCTGTCGACCCGGGTATGGTTTGTTGATAATTATTTTTTTAGCGTGTTATGTCGACCTGGTTTGGTTTGTCTGTCCTTTTCATACACCGTATTTTACATTCCCGATTTCGGGATATATAAGTCAAAACATAGTATCTTTTTTAGCATCATGGTTATTTGTTTGAGGATTTACTGTAATCTATACATACATACTTGAACTCCTGCAAGTTTCTCAGGCCGCAATTTTAGAACAATTATTCGCAAAACATCAAATAGTTGTATATTGTGTAAGATAATGTTTAGTGACTCAACAGCATTCACAATAATGGTTCATCAAAAAATTCATTAAATACCCGGAAAATTTTATAAACCTAAGTTTTTATGGTAGTGATAATTTACATGAAAGACTTCCATATTTTTAAACCTTTTTATAATTTAACTAGGTCTTTTACCCGCACGATGTGCGACTAATTAAAATATCATAAAACCGGTCAACAAAAACATTAAACAACATGCATTGAATCTGGACTCGACTACACACGTTATAAAGAAAAAATATAATATATTTTCAATAAAATACATAGCAACAATGAAACTAAAAAAATATCTTAATATGTCTTATTGTATGTATGTCAAAATGGTAATCGATTTTTATAAATGATTATAAATCAACAAAAAAACAACCAAATTACATACATAAAAATCTAAAAACAACCCAACACTTATTTTAATATAATAAAAAGTTAGATAAATAAAATTTCTAATTCTAATATACACTGTATTATACGTAGGTCCATGTTTCAATAATCAAAGTAGCTATCGATGATTCATTTAATTACACGTGATCTTCAATTTTGGTTAGAAAAAAGAACCAAATTTTTAGCTAAAATAAATAGATTTTAATACCTATATAGCATTAGAAATTAGGTAAGTCATTACTTTTTAATATTTAAAATAAATTTTTTTTAAGAATAGAAAAATATTATCAAAAAATATGTGGAGATGTCACATGAGATTTATCCTATGTGGCAATGTTATAAGGTAACTTTAAGTTGCATATGCCTTAGAATCGTTCGGATTCCTATTGTTTTAATAATTATATAAATGTTAGAGATCAAAGCCCGATCCTCATCTCATGCAAAGACCGAAGATCTTTTTCTACCATTTAGGTAAAACCTAGATCTCTACCTAGGTAGAGTTATAATTATATATAACACTAGATTAAATCCTCACGTTGTGCGGATAACTAAGAACATAAATAAAAAATACAATAACTGATAGTTAAATTATTATTTATAATTTATAATAATATAAAAAAGTGTTAGATTACGACATACAAACAATAGAATTATAGATTATGAATATATGATATACGTCAAATATGTAAAATCATAACTAATTAATACAAATATTTATAAATCATGAAAATGTTTCTTATGATATTTAATTGTTTAATATAATATAATAAATACTTTTCAAAAATATAAACATAATATAATAAACAATTTATAAAGTTAAAAAATAAATATTTAATGATTAAGATAATGATTGATGATCAAGATCATATATATTGACAATTTAAATGAAAAAAATGAACCTTATTAAAAATTCAATGTGACAAAAACCTTAAAAAAAAAATTATCCTTTTTTATTGATATATAGATAAGTCTAATCAAAAGACAACTATACAATTTACACAATGCTTGTAAAAATGTAAATTAATAAAGCTCAAATTGAATATTGTTATTGTTATTGAATATCAAACATGTTATGCATACACACAAAGCAAAGTATCCAGCAAAAAGAAATCAACAACATCATGTCAATCCATACTCATTATCCCACTTATATATATCTCATATGTACAACCAAAATAGAAATTTAACATGAAAACATAGAACTCTTTACTCATTTGTTTACTTTCAATGATAATTATTAAATATATATAAAAAGTAACATAACATAATGAATATCTGATAATATTAAATATTAAATTAAAATGTATATAAATCTTTACCTATCTAATTATATTTTTACTTAGTATATGCATATCTTAAAATCTTAAAAAATCTATATATATATATACGTATATATGTAAAAAAATATAACATGATAGATAAGTATTAATATTAAATATTATATAGTAAACTACATTAAACTTTAACTTAAATAAAATAAAAATATATAAATAAATAGTCAAAAATTATAAAAATTTGACAAATAAGCAAAAATCCTATATGTCATTAAAAGAAGACGCCACATAAGCATTTTCATATACTCTCTTAGTTAACTAAGAGAGATAACATGTCACGAGTAATTTAGTAAAGGTTGGTATAGCATTTAATTAATTAAATTTTTCTTTCTATAAATACGAAACTTATTTAGGAAATAGGCATCCTTTCGGAAATCCCTTGGTAAAATAGGGTATTAACTTTTTATACAATTTAAATTTTAAAAGTATATGTTAATACTAATAATCTATATTTATATTATAAAGCAGATTTTCTTTACATTTTCAATATTGAACTTAAATTTTCAATATTG
The DNA here is from genome assembly GCF_010389155.1 of Erigeron canadensis. Taxonomy (NCBI): domain Eukaryota; kingdom Viridiplantae; phylum Streptophyta; class Magnoliopsida; order Asterales; family Asteraceae; genus Erigeron; species Erigeron canadensis. The sequence continues at coordinate 32,957,513 of NC_057761.1, read as the reverse complement.
ATTTTAGGTAATTCCCTAAAATGTCATTTCTATCTATTATATATTTACCTAAATTAACTATAAACTCTTTATCTCTCTTCAAATTTCAACCAATCATTTTTTTCTCTCATCCATAAAACATTTTATTCTTTTAATTCATTCAAAATCTTTTATCTCAAAAATAAATTATAAAAACTATATGGGTGTTCTTAAAATTTCTTTTATTAGAGTGGTTATTCGATAAACTTTCGACGAATTTTTAAATCCGAGGACGGAGCCCGTACGGCTAAGAGCGGAGCCCACCCCATCATCGCCACCGTCGCCGCTGCCATTACATCACCACCCTGCTATCACCTCTATCAACGCCGCAACGCGTGGGTACCATTCTCGTAATACAAAAGTGTTAATTAAGGTTTGTAATTGGTTAAGAGCCTCTTAAAGGCCCGCTTTACTTCAATATAAATCCTAAAATCCATAAAACTGGCACGATTTGTTGATTATTGTTCGATCTGGTGTTAAGGATGTTGCACTTGCACAAAATTCGTGACAATCTATTTCTGGGAGACATTAATTCAGCGTCACAAGTACTTATTGGAGGTGAATATGGCAGTAAAGAAAAAATCACCCATATGTTATCAGTTTGGGAAAAGCCTTCTATGGAGTTTTTCACAGAACTGATACCAGATTATTCTGTGGTCCCCTCCAAAGTAATTCGTACGGTCTACACGGAGGAGTCGGGTTCAGATAAAAAGATACATTATGTGTTAGAGAATGCAGGTCATGATCTGAACCTGGTGAGGATGGCTGTACCTTTGAAAGACACCGAGGGTGCGAATTTGCTCGATAATTTGGACGTTTGTTTGGATTTTATTGACCAGGCTAGGAAAAATGGGTCGGTTTTGGTGCATTGTTATGCAGGTTTATCGAGAAGTGCATCTGTTATCACGGCTTACTTGATGAGATCAGAACGGCTTTCTGCACAAGATGCACTTGAGTCGTTACGCCAAATCAAGCCGTATGTATTTCCTAATGATGGGTTTTTACAACAGTTGGCGATGTTTGAAGAAATGGGGTTCAAGGTTGATCATTCAAGCCCTGTTTATAAACGCTTCCGTGGGAAGGTTTTAGGGCCAGGGGACGTCTTGAGTTTGTGGGCTCAAGACGTATGGTGCAAAGTGTCTAGGCTAATGCTGCCTACACCAGATTGCAAAGAAGCGCCGAGTCAAGCACCCGATGAGCCGACCCAACCTGATAAACCGGACTTGTGATGGAAGACCCCATCGGATGCATACGGAATAGATTGGTTTGTTTGCAATGTTTTTATCTTTGTTTGACTTTTCCTTGTATGTCTCATAATTCATTACTTTTTATTTTTTCTCTTTAGAAGACCCTCTGAGATTGGACGCTAAATTGAATTTTTTCGGATGTTTTTTTAATTTTTATAAAAATCAGAAGAATAGTGTTATCGATTGTCAGCGCTTCAATCCAATTCGTTAACAGTATGTTACAAGAAGAATGCATCATATTAATATTTCATTAATCACAAGATATATACGTTTTACACATAAATATACACTCCGATTCAACCAGTTTCCTTGGGTTTTTACCCACACGAGTATGTGGATACAAGTCATACCCACTACAATTATAGGGTAAAAATATATTCACATGGATGGGTAAAAATATATTCACATGGATGGGTAATGGGTAATGGGTTATGGGTTATTGGGTATACGCATTGCAGATTTGCAGGTACCAAGCGTACATACGTAAATACTTTGAAGATGTATTTTCGTAGATATAACCAATTAATACATCTTTGTCAGAAAAGAGGTTTCGATTTTGGCTTGTATCGTATCAGTTTTCAATGGAAGATCGGTTTAATAAAATTCTTCTAATTAAGCCAAGTGAGATATAAGTCATATAACTCGATCGATCATCTTCTAGAATAACAAAATGCAAGTAACATGTCTTCCTCTATGCTAACTCGATCATCTTAGACCTTTTTTTTTTTAAAAAGGCTTATCACGATTTTGTTAAGGGTAAGTGAATTGAACGTGGGTTGTCTCACACCCAATTTGGGTAAAAACCACTCACATCTTGATTGTTTTATTCCATAAAATCATAAGGATTCAATCATTTATTCATTATGACAAATTATTTTTTTTTAGAAATAGTATGTGAAAGATTTTTCATTCAAGTTGGGTTTGAGACACCTCATTCACTTCACATTTTCCTTTTATTAAATAGAGGTTCAAATGTCCTAAACGTTAAACCCAATAAATAATAACAGAGCCATAAATTTATAGGGGTTCTAGGCCATTGCCTAGCCGAATAGTACTATAAGGTCAGTCTTGGTTGAAAAGAAACTTGGTAGATTTTTAATGTCACTTTGGTGAGTACGACACAATCTCGAATAAGCTCTATGCATGTAGCGTCTTTGAAAAAGCAAGGCCAAGACGTAAAGGGAGGCTCTATAGGTGTAGGCCTTAGTCTCCAATCAAAGTAATGTTTGGTCGGCAAGGGTCGTGACTAGTGACCTCATAGAGAATTTTTTTTCTCGTTACCAATATTTAACTCTAGCCATACAGCTACAACGATCCACTTACAACAATCCAAGCAGACACTTTTTTATGGGAAGTGAATCAGTGATAAATCATTTATTCATTATAACAAAAAAGTTTTTTATAAATAGTATGTGAAAGATTTTTCATCAAAGTTGGATTTGAGATGCCTCATTCACTTCACATTTTCCTTATATTAAATAAAGGTTCAAATGTCATAAATGTTAAACCCAATAAATAATAACAAAGCCATAAATTTATAGGGGTTCTAGGCCATTGCCTAGCCGAATAGTACTATAAGGTCGGTCCTGGTCGAAAAGAAACTTGATAGATTTTTAATGTCATTTTGGCAAGTACGACAGAATCTCGAAGAAGCTCTATGCATGTAGCGTCTTTGAAGAAGCAAGGCCAAGACGTAAATGGAGGCTCTATAGACTTAGGCCTTAGTCTCCAATCAAAGTAATGTTTGGTCGGCAAGGGTCGTGACTAGTGACCTCATAGAGAAATTTTTCTCGTTACCAATGTTTAACTCTAGCCATAGAGCTACAACGATCCACTTACAACAATCCACGCGACACTTTTTTATGGGAAGTGAATTAGTGATAAATCTACAACAATTATTAGACATCTACAACAAATGTACATGTTTTACTGCACTGTTTACAATTGCGTAAAATATACATTGTTGTGGATGATTAATAATTATTATAGATATATCATTCCCTCTTTTTTATTGGTCAAACCTACCAAAATAAATGTCATGACTTAAACCAATAATCAATTCTCATCGTTATTTATCAACACTGTTCTATGGTAAAAATTGTAGTCGATTACTTTAAAATTATATTATATATAAACACACCAGAAGGGTGTCGCGCAACACAACGACGATGGAGGCGGCGGATGAAACTGCCAGCGAAGTGACGGTAGAAGTGTAATTATTAATGTCAAAGCAATTGATGTAATAGGGTTTGCAGTTATTTTAACGGTTGAGAGTGTATGTTGTAAATAATTTTATTAAGGTAGTGTTTGTTTGTGACTTAATAAACTCAGTCATGACTTAATCAGTAGTACTTAATCCATTAAGTCATCAAAATTGTTTGTTTTCTTGACTTAATAAACGAAAAACAACTATATTGACTTAATCTATGCAACATTATTTATCCATTCAGTCACTTTACTTATTCAGTCACTTAATGGTTAAAAAACAAACAGACTCAATGTATTATAGGTACATTAGGTAAAAAAATTTACATATTCAATGAAGCGGTGTAATTTAGGTATAATGGATCATATTTGAGAAAAAGGGAAAGAGTAATCTCTCTATATAACCAAGAGATAATATGTTTTTGTTTAGTTGATAATTATGAGAGCATGTCATGTAGAATTTTTTATGATGTGACTTTTTTCTATTAATTTCTTAACTTTAAGCATCCTATGTTATTTAAATTATTCCTAATCATCATTATTTAATAATAAAAATAAAATAAAAGGGTAAAAAGTAAGAAATATATCCGTATCAATGAAGTCATCAGCTGCATCTTGAAGACTTGAATCACATTAAAAGTAAACTTTTTTTTTTTGTAAAGTAAATTAAAATTAAACTAATTCTATCATTATATCTATATTCAGCATCTTCAATCAAATTAAAATCAAGAGTAATGATATCATTATCATTATATCTGTATTCTATCTTTTATATTGTCATAAATTATAAATTATGAATTTATGAAGGTGTATAAATATGTTATGTTTTGTTTATATTAATAAATAGATAAATAATTAAATAATTGTATTAATTCTAAAAAAATATATATCGTTTATCTTATAAATAAGTTTTATATTATAAGTTAAACTTACTAATGCAAATAATAATGATGATGAGATCTATATTTATGGTAATAACAAATATACTATGGTTTTTAAATTTTAATATAAAAGTTCTAATTATAATATGATTTTTTAATAATTATATTAATAATCTATGTTTTTAATTTATAAATAAAATTCATATAAGTTATAATTTAAAATTACTTCCGATTGTAAGAGTTCTATTTTTCAACTAAATTTAATGGGACATGTATCACTTAAATGGTACGTTACTTAATAGTATTGTTTTAGTTTATTGGTGGATGAACTTAAAGTATGTATATATTCCTAATTGAAAACAAATCCGAGTCGAATTTATCGGCCATCATGTATATATATATATATATATATGCTATTTTTCTGATTCTGAAAAGTAAAGATACAAAACACAAAGTCTCTAAAATCTTTGCCCTTCGATCAAGTTGCGACACCACCGAGATGTCGATGGTATACTTGCGTGAGAATCTGTATCTCGGAGATATCATTGCAGCCAATGAAGTGCTTCTTGGTCGCAGCAAACAAAAAATCACCCATATTTTATCAGTTTTGACGGAATTGAACCCTGTTCCCTCCAAAGAGATCCGTACAGTCTACAAGGATGGGTGGCCGTGTTCGGGTAAAAAGATTCATTATGTGTTGGAAAATGCAGGTCATGATCTGAAGGTATTGAGGATGGTTGTGCCTCTGAAGGACAGCAAGAGACAGAATTTGCTCGATAATTTGGACGTTTGTTTGGATTTTATTGACCGGGGTAGGAAAAATGGGTCGGTTTTGGTGCATTGTTTAGCAGGTATATCGAGAAGTGCATCCGTTATCACTGCCTACTTGATGAGAACAGAACGGCTTTCTGTGAAAGATGCACTCGCGTCGTTACGCCAAAGCAAGCCATCTGTAAACCCTAATAGAGGTTTTTTACGGCAGTTGGCTATGTTTGAAGAGATGGGGTTCAAGGTTGATCATTCAAGCCCTGTTTACAAAAATTTTCGTTGGAAGGTTTTAGGCCCACGAGGAGTCTTGAGTTCGTGGCTTTTGGACGTATGGCGCAAATTTTCTAGGCAAATACTGAACCGGATCAGCTGGACTCGTGATGGAAGTTCCCATCGGATGCATGCATAGTTTGGTTTGTTTGCATGTTTTTAGCTTTGGTTGACTTCAATTTGTTACTTTCTTTTCTTTTTTAAAAGACCCTTTCAGGCCTTGACGTTGAATGGTGAATTAGTTTTTTTCTGATGTTTTCTAATTAGTCCATAAAAATCAAGAATGAATAGTGTTATCAATTGTTCAGCTCTTAATCCAATTCGTTAACAGTATGTTACAAAAAGAACATCATATTAATTTTTCATTAAGCTCAAGATATATATGTATCATTACACATACACTCCGATTCAACGTGTTTCCTTGGGTTTACCCACCAGTATGAATGCGTGTGGATGCAGTTCACACCCGCAACTAAAAATAATTATCCAAAGGCATAATGGGTAACGGGTTATGGGTATTCACATCCATTACCCGAAGGTCCCCACCGTACTTAAAGTGCAGAAACAACACTTTGAAGATCGATATAGTTTAGCAAATTTACCTTGAAATTTTTTTCAAAACGGGCGTATTTCAAGGGTGTTTTATCAAAAAGTTTTGGAAAAAAAATTTTATCAAACAAGTCAAACCGGTATTTGAAATACCCGATTCAAAATTCCCAGTCAAATCTGGGATTTGAAATACCGATTTCAAAAAGGGGATATTGAATCCGGTATTTCAAATACTGGACTCAAAGGTGATGTGACAAGAGAGACAGAGTGGGACAGTGGTGCACAGTGGCGGATAGTGCAGTCAGACAGACAGACATACAGACAGACGTGCAGCAGAGACAGAGTGTTTTGAGTCCGGTTTTTAAATGCCGGATTCAACCAAACCCTAACACTTGTCGATGCCTGGTGATACCCTGGTTGATGTGATGTGACCTTGGTTCAGAGGTGCAGAAAGATGGCAGTAGGAACAATACGAGATGACTATGAATCCGGTAATTCCAAAACCGGTTTCAAGTTCAGACAAAAAAAAGCCCAGCAACGTAGCAGTCTATGTATTGTATATATACATGCATATTTTCTCATAGATGATCACCCAAAGCAATATATATTTTTCATAAACAAGAAACTAGTAATTTATCAAAGCAGTATTTTCATAAACAAAAATGGCCTCTATCAATGTTAGCCGTGTTCCAAGAAACCCAGAGTTGTTGTGGCTACAAGCTGCAGATGAACACCGGTCATACAACATCTCCCATGACCGTGCCCTCACAGAAGAGCCACGTTGCAGAAGAGGTGATAGAGGGCTTATAGACTAATGCAAGATGGTGTGGCCGACGAGGTTGTACGTTATATCAGGAGTGCTGGGTTTTACGAACTCTTCCAGTCATATACATGCCAACTTGATCATTCTTTGATCATCGCGTTGGCTGAGCGATGGCGTCCTGAAACCAACACGTTTCACTTTCCTATCGGTGAAGCGACTGTCACCTTGCAAGATGTGTAGGTGATATGGGGTTTACCCATACAGGGACCACCGGTGTGTGGTAAGTGGGTTACAGAGACCCGAAATGTTGAGTATTGGAAGAATTTGTGTCAGGAGTATCTGGGTATTTACCCGGAAGATGACGACTTGCGCAAAGGTCGGATGAAGTTTAATCGGTTGGCGGGTACGATTACTTTTGAACATTGGGACCCGAATGATGACGAGCGTTGCCAACAAATGGCTAGACGGGTTATTCTAGCTCTTATTGGTTCGCAGCTTTTTCCTGATTCTAACAGCTATGATGTTAGTCTTAACTATTTGCCGTTTCTGGGAGACCTGAGCATAGCGGGTCGAAGGAGCTGGGGTTCAGCGACCCTTTGTTGTTTGTATAGGAATTTGTCTAAGGGGACTTGGCCTACTAGACAAGGCATTGATGGACCCTTGTTGTTGTTGCAGTACTGGGCGTGGGAAAGATTTCCACGCATTGCCCCACGAGTCACGCCATTCAAACTGGATGACGGAGAAGAAGAAGAGGTGTATGAATACGGAAGCTGTTTAGCAAACAAGTGGTGTGGAGACCACTCAAATCGTGATACACCGGGACACTGTATAATTTCGTTTCGTTCTTTTTTCAATGCGCTAACACCTGACCAGGTAATAATTAATATGTTTTAATACGTTTTAAGTTATATTTACTTATTAATCTCTAAGTTATAATATGTTAATATCTTTGAATACTTTTTAATTAATGCAGTTCGAATGGACTCCGTATACCAACTTCATCAACATACTCCCCGCGAGTTGTAAGACTGGGCGAAGCATATGGAGATACATGGGCCCCTTGATTTGTTGGGAGGAAGTGGAGTTCCATCTAGCAGATAGAGTTGCTAGACAGTTCGGCTTGATACAAGCCATTCCTGATAATGATGCTTTGGTGGCCCCAGCATAGCATAAGACCCTCATCAAAATGCGAAAAGCGAGGGTCGATTACTGTGAAGTACATGCCGACTATATCGACCAGTGGAACAACCGGGCGCAGCGGATCCACCAGGGAGACCGAGGGGCCACCTGTGCACCAGGGTATATGCAGTGGTATTTAGAGCGTACCGTCTTAACAGTCGGTAAGCCTGGTCAGCAACAGCCTCCAGGCCAGTACCCTCAATGGGGCGTTACCCAACAGTTTTATGTAAGTGTTTTTTTGTTAAATAAACCTTACTATTATTAAATATTTATTTGTTACTAATATTTAAATGTGCGTAGCAAGACAGTTTGGTACAGGTTGACGAGCGAGCTCGTCAACAACAAGAAGCAAATCCGTAGATAAGTCACTTGTTTGGGGATTTTAGAACAATAACGAGGGAGACATTTTCGTTGACTCAACAGGAAGAACGAATGAATTATTCGTCTCAAAATTGGCAGTTTCCTGAGCCACAGCCATTTGAAATGCCTCCCTCCCAAACTTATCAAGCTCCTTCCAGTGCTGGTCCTTCTAATTGGGCAGGTGGTCCTTCCAGTTTTAATACCCATACTGTGTTTAGGCCGACACCCAATTCAAGGTTTCAAAGTTACCAACCGGGTAACCCACAGGCTGGAGCCTCGATTTCAGCAACCCATCAAATGTTCCCGGGTAATTTCTTCATGGGTAGTTTTCAAACCCCGAGTTATTATACCCAAAATGCAGGACCAACTAATCTGTTTGATCTCCCTCCACATCATTTTAATCCTGATTTTTACTACGAAACTGGTCCACCGGCTCGAAACATTTCTCCTTATCCGATGCAAGACTTCTCTCCTTATATCAGTTCTTCTCAACTGCCAGCTACAAATCTGGCAAATGATGAAGGAGAAGAAGAGGACGACGTGTTCGAACCAAGAAGAAGTAACCGAGAACGTGGCAATCCACCGGGATGTGGAACTGGGGGCATAGATAAATTATATTTTTCTTGTAATTCTTTGTTAGGTTTGTGTTAATAACTATCTGTATATTTTATAAATAAATATATTTTTTTAATAATATTGTTTAATTGAATTATTAAAAAAAAAAGCAAAATGGATATAAAACTTACATCAAGTTAAATTAAATTAATATATTCAAAATAAAAGATATCAAAGTAAGGATAAATGGAATACGTAAACTTAAATAAACATAATACATATTTGAAATACTACATAAACTTTTTAACTGAAACCGTCTTCAGCTTCCAATTTGTAAATTGTCGCCAAGTCGATTTTTTTGTTAACCAACTTTAACATTTTCTCAAGTTCAGATGTTATTTCGTCGATACTTGGTAATGCCGTCTCAAGATAATCCTTATGCATTTCTTCACTTATAATCATTCCGATGCCCTTTTTGCTTATTTCTTTTATTTTATTCTTATTTTCGAGCTTCCTTTGTTCCATAAGCAGCTTACAGTCATTAATTTTCATGTAAAGTTCATACCTGTCGCTTATGTCTTCTTTACATTGCGCTTTCAATGCATGAAATGTTACCGTAGGAGGTGATGATGGGTCAGATGACGATGAAGAAGCCATAACTTACAAATCGTTATGGGTTTTTAGATGTCGGATATATATGTTACAAATGCTTAAACACCCGAGTTATATATATATATATACACTATATTTAGAACCGGGATTTGGAATACCGGTTTCGAAATTGATGCACGCGACCACTGTAGCCAGTCAACAGACCTGTCACATCACCTGAAGACAACAGGCTTAATCAATGTTGCTTTTTGAATCCAGTTTTTCAAAAACCGGATACTGTAGGTTTCTGTCAGGTTGATATGATCGTGAATAGGGGTAATGGGTACTAAGTTCGAAACCGGTATTTCAAAAACCGGTTTCAAAATAAATGACCAAAAAAATACAAGGATGACATAAAAACAAACATAGTTTTTAATGATGGTTAAGATTTTGGCTTATATCCCAATTAAATAGTTTTTTTTAATTAGCAACCATTATTTTTAATTTTTACGTATGTATATATTTTTTAATGTTTGTTTTATGTATTGTTATGTTTACTTTGTATTTTAATCAAAACACACTTTTATTCATAATTTAAAAATACATAGAACATATTAACGACAAACATACAACATAATAATACATAGAACACATTATTTCATCATCTCATGGACTCCTTTGGCCGTCATGATGAAGTTGTTGAATGTGTAAACCGCATTAGCAAGTTGGTCAATAGCAATTTGAATTTTCTCGTACTTCCCCTGCAAATAAGTAACATATTGACACTCAAGCTCAGTACAATGCCCAGTTTGTATATAACGGATTTCTTCAGCACACCATTTCTTTTTCGCTGCCAGTTTGAGACCAATTTCAACAATTTCCTCTTTGGACTTTTGGTGGTCGAGGATATCAGCCATGATACTGTCATTCACTTGATCGACAGTCATTGGTGGTTTTTGGTTACATGATCGAAAGACATTGGATGAGGAAGCCATTTAAGATGTATAAGATTTTGAGAGTTTGTAAGAAATATCTGATAAGGAGCCAATATTTATAGCTAAAATATTTACACAATTAGTCCCTATAACATTTTATTACCTCAAATTCAAAAGATGTACAGTTTTGGTCCCTTAATCCAAGCTATAAATACAAACTCATAGACAGTTCATTTGCACGACGACAAATTTTCAATTATTTTACAAATTCAAACACTCTTGCTAACAAAATGGCCTCCTCATCATCAAACAAGAATGTACAACGACCTCGTCTGACCGAAGAAGAGATGAAATCAAGAATCATTGCTGATGTCAAAGAGGATACTCTCCTACAAACTGAACTCTCTAACCAAATGCGTTATCTACGGGAGAAAGGGCGACAATGCGAGCATCGCCTTGAGGCACTACAAGCACTAGGCCGTAAGCTCTCGAAGCACGAAGAGACGTATTCGTTGGTTTTGCAGGATGAGATCAAGAAGATAAAGAGGGTGGTGGATGACGTTTTTGACGCTGGTCACACGTTGGGTGACCAGTGCACTTGGGCTGAATCGTTTCATGACAACTGCGGGGAAGGCAAAAGTACTTGGGAAGTCAAATGCCCGCAACACGACAAGCGGTGGGCAAACGAAAAAGCTTACCGCGGCTGGGGAAAAATGTCAAGCAAAGATGCAGACTAATTTGTGTTGTATTTTAGTTTAAGTACTATGTTTTTTATATTTTGTGTTGTAACGTTATCAATAAAATGTGTTTTTATTTCATGTTGGAACCAATTAAAAACAGATAACCAATTAAAAACAGATTAGGAATTCAGGAAAAAACAAACCTAAATTTCAAATTCATCAATACAAAGAGAAATTTTAATTTCAGGTAAAACAAACAAAAAAAACATTTTAATTGAGGTTGAAATTACATGGCATGACATATTCAAATTTTAGGGCATGTCTTCCTGTTATGGCCTAATTGACCGCAAATACCACATCTAGCTTGTTGTCTTGAGATTGAAGATCTGCTCGTAGAACTCTCATCCATCTCATTCCGGTACCGTCTGGTGCGTCTCCTACCCCTTTGCGTGACCAGTTTTTCAGGGTCTCCCTGAATCTGCCAATCTACCGGCGCCCAGTAATTCACCTCTCGAAGGGGAGAAAGTGTAGCATTATACTGATTTATCCATGTCCTAGTTGTGTACCTTTTACTTGGAAGATTAGCAGCTCTCTCTTGTCTATACCCGCAAACAGCAATGGCATGAGAACATGGAAACCTTTGATGCTGCCAAGCTCCACAAGAGCATTTTTTCCTATTCTCCCCCATGACAACATTGTATGTGTACTCGCCTTGTGCATTTCTTTGGTTTGTTCTGACCGTGTAATTACCTGTTCGTTCATCAAACACTTCCACTCTATGGCTTGTTGACGCTCGTTCACGCATCTGATAAACCTGCCACATTTTGCGAGCTAGTGGTGGGTTCCAGCTACTTGCCTTCCGGTATTGGCTGACAAAATGGTCTCTTGTCCAAGTAAAAGTGCTTTCAATTAAAGCTCTAATAGGTAGCATTCGAGCCTTACCAAGGATATTGTTTTGGCATTCGGCAATGTTTGTCGTTAAGTTACCCCAACGACGAAGCGCCGAGTCGTGCCTTAAAGTCCACTTGTCCAAACCAATGTTCCTCAAATACGGCCAAACAGCATCATCTTCACCTTTGATTGTGTTTATTGCCCAAGTATACTTGGATGATTGGGAGGTGGAACCGATAACCCAAGCCAGATTCTTGATTCTCATGTTCTTGAAGTGCGAGTTGACGTTGCTACAAATGTGCCTCAAACAATACCGATGATGCCACCCATCAATTTGGCTCACTGCATTAAGAATGCCTTGGTGACGGTCTGAAATGATACACAAATCACCTTGCCTCTACGACCCGACATGCTCTTCAAAGAGATTTAGAAACCATCCCCAACTTTCATTACACTCTTCATCAACCAAGCCATAAGCGACCGGCAATAGTTGTCCATTGGCGTTCTTTGTCACTACAGTTAGCAACTTACCTTTGTAGCTACCTTTCAAATGAGTGCCATCGACAAAGATCACCAGAATACAACGTTGGAATGCCCTAATTGCCGGTCCAAATGCCCAAAATACATACTTGAATGTATGTATATGGCTTGAACTGGTTGGAGAATGGAGCCATTCCACAACAGTGTCTGGGTTAGCACGTTGTAATTCAACAACATACTTGGGCAGTACATCAAAGTTACTCGGCCAAGTTCCATACAACCTTTCAATTGCTAACCTTCTTGCATTCCACGCCTTGGCGTAGCTCACGTCAACATTGAACGTTGTTTTTACTTGGGCCTGGATCTGTCTAACTTTTAAAGTTAAATCCTCCCGCACTTGTGACAAAATTTCAGAAGCAATCATACTTGCTGTCGTACAACGATTGTTATTAGATATCACTTCTCCATAACAATTGTGACTCTCCACCCACTTTGTGATCTGAAACAATCCTAATCTGTTTCTGTTAGATCCAGCTACAAGCCACCTACACGGGACTCGGTCCAAAACACCACGATAATTCTTCCCCTTGGTCATGCACTGTGCTTTCCAAAACGCTGGCCTTGTATTCATAACAATAAGTTCCCTGTTTTCTCTTATGTTCCAAAGCCTAACAAAGTGTATAAACTCCGCCTTGCTCTGAAAAAACATTCCTTTTTCTATCACATTTCTATCCGGCGACCAAAATTTCACATCTTCTTGAACTTCATTGAATGGCATTAGACGATCTTCATTATCATCTTCAAGATTAACAAGTTCTTCATGCTCCAAAGGACCTTGTGCATGAGCCCCTTCTTCTTCTTCATCTCCAGATACATCCCCATCAACGCTATATGCGTCGATGGTATCATCACTTGTATAAGGTGCCTCGTCGCTTGATCCACCAACCATTGGGTCAATTTCATGATCTTGAACATGTTCATCGTCTTCATCGTCATTGTCTTCATCATCGTCATTGTCATTGCCTGCATCATTTTCGTTATCTTCTGGTTCGTTACTTCCTTGGAAATAACATTGGCTTTGATTCAAGCTTAAGAACTGGTTTGTAAAAGTAGGCTCGAACTTCACTTCAAATTGCGTTTCACCGAGATGATAAATCATTGCCAAAGTATTATCATCCGTAATTAAGTTCCTAAAAGGAACACCCTTAAATTCATACCACAAATATAATTGCAGTTTGAACTGTTGTTTTGAAACACCAAAACAACTGTAAATTATATCACAGATTTGTGAATAAGTCATCATGTGGAAAATGGGAAAACTTCTTCTTTTCGATGGATATGTATTTTGAAGGATTCCATTTATGAATGATACTTGATCATCCCATACTAACTGAACTACAATGGGTTTGAATGATGAAGAAGAAGCCATTTGTTTTGAAAGTGTTTGAAATGTTATCTGAAAATGTTTGTTTTTTTTTTAAAGTGTTTGAAATGTTATCTGAAAATGTTTGTTAATGTTATCTGAAGAAGCCATCACATACTATATATATACAACAAAAATCTAATTAAGTTAACCTAGCATATTAGGGTTTCACCATGACATGACACGTATTAGGGTTTCATCGAAACCGGTTTTTCAAATATCGGTTTCGAGAAACGTGCATTTGACCACTGTACCACCGTACCACTACACTGTACCTCTGTCTGCCTGCTCTGTCTTGCCACTGTCCCACTCTGTCTCTCTTGTCACATCACCTTTGAGTCCGGTATTTGAAATACCGGATTCAATATCCCTTTTTGAAACCGGTATTTCAAATACCGGATTTGACCGGGAATTTTGAATCCGGTATTTCAAATACTGGTTTGACTTGTTTGATAAATTTTTTTTTTCCACAACTTGTTTGACAAAACACCCTTGAAATACGCCCGTTTCGAAAAAAATTTCAATTTACCTTTGGTAGAAAATTGCCAACACAAAAAAAATGTATCTTAATTTTACATGTCATACAAGTATACAACGCAGAAAGAAAAGACTTGCTCCGTACAAATTTAGGTAATATGATCAGAGAGAACACCTTAATACTCTTCATTCTTCGAAAAGATATGGTTTCATAAAATCATCATACTATATACTTCAACAAATTTCTATTTACTCTACTGGTCTGATGTATTGCATCATTGCCGATTTTCTGAGACAAAAGCTCTTTTTCTTCCTCAGCTAACTGATATGATTTCATGAATAATTATAAGTAACATTAAAAGGAAAGTTCAACTAGGATAAATGAAAACCAGCTTCATCAAGGACCAGCCTTTAGCTTCAAGACAAGCTCTTCACGCCGAGCGTATTGTTCTTGAATTAATTTTCGTTCAACTCGGCCTCAAGCTTATGTCCTTTGTTGATTGGGTCATCTTTAACCTCTAACTTTACAGGACTGCCTGACTGCCCCTCAGACAAGAAACTTAAATTTGATTATCTAGGCAGTAAGTATATTATGTAGTAAAAAAGATCTATAGCAGAACAAGAAAGTATAAATACAACAAGATATATTGATAAAAGGGTCAATGGACAGAAAATGCAACTATGGTAGCAAGCAAAGTAGGTTAAACCATCAAGGTCAGAATTAAACTTTTGCTCTTTTGAAGAATTCCCATGGAGTCTTGATGATAATTGGTCCTTTAAATTTTTTAAATTCTTTGACAAAATTCAGACTCCCTCAATTTGGCTTCCAGAACCAGAACTGTGCAGCGATTATGCAACTCTAATCTTTGCCTTCTTAGCTCACTATTTGATGCGGACCCATGTGTTGAAAACGGGTAATGTTATACTTGGACGCCCAAGATCGCTTGTCAAAGGGGGATTTACTGAAAGGTCATAACTTTAACTACAAGGCTCCGTTTTTGACTTGTGACCAATCCAACCGACCGGTGGAACAAGGAGCATTAAGATGCAAACCGTTGTTTGGGTTGACGTTCGGGCCCAAAAATGCTTTTTCCTATTATTGGCCTTTTTATATACTTTTTCAATTTTTTTGACTTGCTTTGTTATAACTTCCGACCCATTTGGTCTTTTAGGCCCATTTGAATTTTGCTTCTCTTTATATATGGTTGTAAGTATTGGGAGATGACCTGTTTTTCTCCCTATTAACTAAACGTATGCTCGCACGATGCGACAGCATTGGCTGTGCAGCGACAGCCGACGGGTGATAACAGAGTCGAGGACGACGGGGATGGCGCCGGTGGTGGGTTGATTATAAATGTAAAAGTTTTTGACATAAAAGGGGTTAGTGTAGTTTTTTATGGGTTGAGAGATTTATGTAGTAAATTATTTTATTAAGGGTATTATAGGTATTTTAGGTGGATAATTGTTGGTAGATTAGAGGGTGAGTTGTTAGGGCATCTCCAATGGTGAGTTTTGAAAGACTTTTTTCTTAGATATGTGTAAGAGTTTTTTTGTAAAAAAACCTTTACACTCAATGGTAAAAAAGCTTTTAAAAGCCCAAAATCAAATAAATGATGTTTAATATGATATATTTGATGAAAAACTTAATATCTACCGACCTATCTTCTTAATTAAACCTATTTTTGTACAATTTTATTTCATTTTAGTCTTTCAAAAGAATTTTATCATTGGAGGTAAAACTTTTTTTTTATAAAAAAATCTCTTACACATTCTTACACCTTTTATTACAAAAAAGCTTTTCAAATATCACCATTGGAGATGTTCTTAGAAAAGTAGATTGTTGAGGGTCAATCTTGGTATAATTAAGACAAAGGAGAAGGGGACATTTCTCTTTATAGGATTGAGATCCTTTAAAGTTATAATAACTTTATAGGTAAAATTAAGATAATCTTAATTCTTGAATTAAAATTAAGAATTAAGATTCAAAAATGGGTTTTTAATCTTGATCATTGATTATAATTAAATGTTTCACATCCATCAACTTTACCTATAAAAGTTCATTTTAACTTCAATCCCTCTTTATAAGGGAATATGGAATATAAATATAGATATAGATATAGATATAGATATAAATGTGTGTTAGTGTGAAGTTGTCTAATTTTCGATATTTTCTTTGATCAAAGAATATTAAAAGAATATTGTTTACAATATTTTTGTGAATTAACAAGTTCAATTATTAATCTCGTTTTAGTATCCAAGGGATTGCAAAAAAAAAAATCCGACCCAATGGGGAAATCAGATACCCGATACCCGAACCTGTTCGGGTCAGGGACTGGGGCATGTCTACCCCGACCCGACCCGACTCGACATATATATATAGTATAAACATTTTTTAAACATACACTCGCATATCTATCCGTTATATACATAATATATACACATTTATATTTATATTATAGATTATAGATTCTGATAAATATACTATCACTTTATAGATATGAGGAGTAATATGAGTAATAGAGTTTTTGGCTTTTGATTCATGTTTGCTGTTTTCATCAATGAACAAATAGTCGAACAAACATATAATAAACTTTGATATATCTACCCCTATAAATTTTCAGCCCTATTGCAGACTACTTAGTTGTGTTTTATATACTTACATGCTCATATTCGACATCTCAATCTGCATAGCTCTCTACACACACTCATAATTCGGGTTGGGTTTCAGGTTAATAACAGGTATCGGATATCGGGTCAGTTTTGGGTAACCTTTTTGCCCTATAGGGTGCCCCGATAAGATCCCCAACAGGTATTGGGTCGGGTTCGGGTATCATCTATCTTATCGGGTTTGGGTTCGGGTTCGGGTATGACACTACCCGCCCCATTGTCATTCCATCCATCACTATTTGACTTTTGAATATAAATATAGAAACTATATTATGGAAATACTTTTTTCAAGATTCCATATATGAAACATAGCCTCTTGCCTATATAAATACTATAGTAGTACCCGTGCGATGCGGCGGTGGTTAAGTGGCAATGCCGTGTTATTACATAAATGTGCGATTCAACTCATGTGTTTTTTAGTTCGTCTGAAAGTGTAAACTGCTGTTGTTGTTTGCAGGGAGGGGTTTATATGTTGATGGGTTATTAAATTCTTTAACCAAAATATTTTGAACAATAATCTCTATGAAACTATCGTCATAACGATTGTTTATCTAAAAGTAAGGCAGATGCGGACAAAAGTTTATAACAATGGATTAGATAGTATATTTGGTAATTCAAGGGTAGATAGTTGAAATGGGGAGAGGTAGTTTGTTTATATAGAGAAATGGGGAGAGGTAGTTTGTTTATATAGAGAGTATAGATATAGATATAATATATAGCTATAGCAATAGTAATAGTAAGGGATCCCTAATAGTAATATGCATTCCACACACACGATACGACTTCGAATTATTTTCTTGATTTGTTGTTGATTTGTTTTTCACGAAGATGGTGTACATTCGTGAGAATCTATACCTGGGACCCATCAATGCAGCCGCACGAGTACTTCTTGGAGAAGAAGGCGCTGCAGGCAGTAAAAAAGAAGAAAAAATCACCCATATTTTATCGGTTTTGGAGGACCCTTCTTTAGACTTTTTCACAGAAGTAGAACCAACCTTTTCTGTTCCCACCAAAGAGATCCGTATAGCATATATGGAGGACTACGGGTGGTGGGGTTCGGATAAAAAGATACTTTATGTGTTAGAGAATGCAGGTCATGATCTGAAGGTATTGAGGATGGCTGTGCCTTTGACAGACACCGAGAGTCAGAATTTACTCGATTATTTGGAAGTTTGTTTAGATTTTATTGATCGAGGTAGAAAAAATGGGTCGGTTTTGGTGCATTGCTTTGCAGGGGTATCCAGAAGTGCATCCGTGATGACGGCCTACCTGATGAGATCAGAACGGCTTTCTCTACAAGATGCACTTGAGTCGTTAAACCAATGCAGTTGGGTATGTCCTAATGATGGGTTTTTAAAACAGTTGGCTATGTTTGAAGAGATGGGGTTCAAGGTTGACTATTCAAGCCCTGTTTACAAACGCTTCCGTAGGAAGGTTTTAGGGCCACGCGCAGTCGTGAGTTCGTGGGTGCGCAAAATGTCTAGGCTAATGCTGACTACACCAGATCGCAAAGAAGTGCCAACTCAAGCACCGAATGAGTCATATAACCGAGAAGACAGAATTGACAGCTCTGCTGACATGGGTTTGATGAAAAATGAGGCTTCTCTTTTGACTGGAACTGATGCCAATCCCAGCCCAAACCTGGATGCGACCCGACCTGATAAACTGGACTCGTGATGGAAGAGCTCATGGGACTTTTATTTTTTTTTGCATGTTCTTATCTAGTTATCTTTGGTTAGACCTTTTCTTTTATATCGTCTGAAGTAGGTATTATCTTATAATTTGTTACTCTTTTTTTCAAGATTAAATGGTAAAATTAGTATTTTTTATTTTATTTTTTTGGATCTATCGGCGCCGTGCAATGTGTGATGTTGAATAATTTTTCTTAGATACCAGCTTATAAACTTCTTAATTACACCGTATATCTATTTCTGTTTACAGACTTGAAATTTCAACTTGAAGTATATGGTTGAATAGTCATTTTGTACAGATTTTTATATTAACATTAGAGGCGACTCTTCTCAAATGTCTTTAGTTAGATGATGGTTTAATCCAATTCTTGTAAGCCAAGCGAGATAAAATTCTTCTCAAATGTTTACCCTGAATCTAGTCTCACGACACACCAAATATGAAGAGTACCATACGTGATACAAGCTAAATTGGATTTGATGATAAATATCCGATTTACAGAATCTCCTCTAAAAATTGTTCATTCCAACCTAAAATCAGACATGCTTTCAACACAAAGTTCGCCATAAACATTGTAATTCTATGACTTATATATTTGAGCTCAAGCAGCAACAACAAAACTTCTCTTCGAATCGAGTATGAGCAATTGAGCATGAGAACAAAAAGTTAGTCCGCTGATCTGGTCAGAACTCTTCGTTGTTCCATTGAGTCTGACTTATTAACACGACTACCACAATACACAAATTTCAGTAGAAAAGAGCATAGGCGGTAGGGTATAAGACAACTGCCAACACAAAAACAACTCCGAGATTGTATCTTACATTTTACAGGTCATACAACGCAGAAGGCAGAGATTTTCTCCCTAAGACTTTAAGTGCAGAACAAAGAGAACAATTCCTCTTCAATCAGATATGGTTTCATTAAAATCGTACTATATACCTCAACAAATTTCTATTTACTTTACAGGTCTAATGTATTGCATCATTCCTGATTCTCAAGACAAAAGCTCTTTTTCTTCCTCAGATAACTGATGTGATTTCATGAATAATAATTATAAGTAACGAAAAAAGGAAGAGTTCACCTAGGATTTATGAAACCAGCTTCTTCCAGGACCAACTGCCTTTAGCTTCAAGACAAGATCTTCACGCTGAGCTTCTACTTCTGCATACTTGAGGCTCATGTTGAGGTATCGCTCTTGAAGTTCATTCAACTCGGCCTCGAGCTTATATTCTTTGTTGATCGGGTCATCTTTAACTTCCAACTTTACAGGACCGTCTGACTGCCTAACTTGTCCCTCAGACAAGAAACTGAAATTTGATAATATCGGCAGTAAGTATATTATAACAATATATTGACAACATATATATTTGACAAAGATTGGATGGACAGAAAATTGAAAAATATTAATGACATGCAAGCACGGCGTCGCGTGACAGTGTTCATGAATTTCTATAACACATACCTCTTAAGCTGTACTTTATACATTTCATTAGACTCCAAAGCCTCAGCAAGTGCAATCTCCAGTGATTTGATTCTTGAGGATTCATCAACTTTATTAGCTTCCACCTCCTGAGTGAAAAGTTGACGTTAGGAGATAGATATACTATTATAATTATGTTATGATTACTTCAGTTCACAGGCGGCAATATTGGCGGGACAGGCATTTAGGGTAACCGCAATACATGGTAATTTATTGTACATGTCCAAAAGGTTAGGGTGCACCTCAAAACACTTTTTTCCCAAAATTATCATTTAGAAAGAAAATTTAGTTTGTGAAATATGATCACAAAAATTTTACATCTAAAAGATAACCGAATCTTTCTTAAAAAATCTATTTAGAAGGTTGTTCAACCAGTTTCCTTCTAAGCTAATCTATCTACATTACTATTTGATTCTTTAGAAGATGAAATAGCCCGTATTGCCCATTCATAAGTAAATGGGATATTGCCACCTCTAATTTAGATAAGCTAAAAAGAAGAAAGATCTGATATGGACCTCTGTATGCTTAATGTCCTCATGAAGACTACCAGTAGTATCTGATACGGTGGAAAGATCCACAGTACTAGTAGCGATCTCATTGTCATCCGGTTTTAAATCCCTCTGCTCTTCAAGGGCTTCCGATTTCGTTGTATACTCCTTTTTTTCCTCTTGAAGACGGTTTAACTTCCATTGTAGTTGACTGTTTGACCGTTTGAAACGCCCAAGCTCATTTTTTAACTCGGCATCTTGTGCATATAATGCTTCTCTAGCAGCTAGATCCCCTTGAAGGCGCAAAAGTTTTTCTTCTAAAACAATCTTATTATGTTTATGATCTTCCAATTCAATCACTGCTTTGTGCATGCTCGAAGCTTTTTGAAGTAGTGAAGTTTTCTCTTCCTTCAATTGTTCATAATCCCCAGATATCATTTGTAATGAGGCTTCCAGTCTTTCCTTCTCATATTTCATTTCATTTAGTGAGTTCTTGAGGGCCACAATTTCATCCTGCAACTCTGGAATTTTTTGAAGTTGGACTTTAAGACTTGAATTTTCCTCGGTTAACTGTACGACTTGGTATTCAAAAGATTTAAGGTTACCAGAAAGCTCAGCAACCGTGTTTTTCAGCTTTTCTTCATTAGATCTAATATTCTCCAACAAATCCATTAATTTCTCATGGTTGATCACTAGCTCTTCATGGCTTTGTCTTGAAGCAGAAAGCTCACTTTTGAGTTCAAGATTCGCTTTTTCGTATTCAATCTTGACCGTATCAAGCTTTTTCTCAGATAAACCAAGTTTTTCCTCTAGTTCTGCAATAGATTTGATCCATTTATCCTTATCTGCACGTAAAACATGCATTTCGAGTATCGCTTCTGAAGCCATTCTATCCCGTTCATCATGAGTTGCTGATATTTGTAAATTGAGGTGTTCTATATTTTTCTGAAGGTTTTCAACTTCAACCACCTTCTCTAAGTACATCTGGTTCAACAAGCTCTCACCAGTAACACACTTCTCCGTGTGTTCTTTTATTTGCAGATGTAAACCATCAAGTTCAGAATTAAACTTTTTCTCTTTTGAAGAAATTCCATGGAGTGTTGATGATAGTTGTTCCTCTAAATTTTCTAAATTCTTTGACAACATCAAAAAATTATCTTCGGACTCCCTCAATTTGGCTTCCAGAACTGTGCAGCGATTATGCAACTCTAATCTTTGGTTTCTTAACTCACTATTTGACTTTTGAAGAGATGTACACTCTTCCATGAGATTTTCTGCAGTGGACTGTAATTGGGGGTTTGCTTTTTTTAAATACTCGCATTCTTCTTGACTTTCTAACCACCGGTTTTGCATGTCCTGAACTTTCTGTCTCATATCAACTTTCGTTGTTTCTACCTCATTTTCCAGTCTTTCGACTTCAGCTTGTAGTTTCACGATTTGAGACCCTGAATGCTCAGCTTCTAAACGACTTGATTCTCTTGCATCGGTTAAATACCTCAATTGGGCTTCTAGTCCAGATATGCGCCCTGATAAGTCGAGATTATCTTCCTCTAGTTCTGCTAGGTGACACTCCAATTCTTGATTATGAGACTCTACCTCCAGTAACTTCTTTTCAAGAATCTTGCTGCTAGAAATATGTTTGTCGTTTGTATCATCAACTTCTTTTTGTAAAACCTTCAAACTTTCCTCCAATTCACTATTCACAATTTGCAGATCAGAAAATTGAGTCTCCAAATCTCTTTTGGTAACTTTTTGAGACTGAATCTCATGTTCCTTAAGCAAACAGTCTGATGTAAGATCGTCTATCGCTGAGGATTTGGCCAATAATTCTTTACCAAGGTCGTCGATCTTGGATTTTAGTTCAACTACCAGATTTTCAAGTGCGTCTTCGTTGTCTTCAAAACTACCATCCATGTCATTGTATATATCTTTCGACTTCAGTTTGATATCTTCCTCACCACATTGAACACTATTTTCATCAGCAGCCTGCTCTTCTTGATCGAATGAAGCTGTACATACAAGAATAT
The DNA here is from genome assembly GCF_010389155.1 of Erigeron canadensis. Taxonomy (NCBI): domain Eukaryota; kingdom Viridiplantae; phylum Streptophyta; class Magnoliopsida; order Asterales; family Asteraceae; genus Erigeron; species Erigeron canadensis. The sequence continues at coordinate 32,934,890 of NC_057761.1, read as the reverse complement.
ATGAATCACAAAAAACTACACAAATTCAACATTATAGGGTTAACAGCATCACTTGGAGAAAATGTGAAAGGTAAACATGCTGAATAATCCATGTCTACTTGTCTACTCATCACTTGGACAATTTTGACCCATTTACATAGGAATGGGTCCGTTCAGATTATGTTTATCTCTAATGGGTTATAATTATCTTCTAAGGAACAGGGCAAATGGATCAAAGTCAGCAAACAAGTCAAAAAGTTCGTATCATACTTGCAATGTAAAACATCCTAAATCACTTTTCTTTAGAAACTTAGGTTATTAGTGAAAGATAAAATTTTATAATCATATTTGACACTGCTATTTATACAAATTTAGAATTTTGGACACAAATTCTTTAGGGCAAACCCAGCCAACCAATTCCAATACTTGCCTATTTTGGACATAACCTATTACCCAACCAGGCCGACCCACCCATTTGCTATCTAGACTCATGGATCCAACCTTGTAAATAATATGCAGAAATGACTTACTTGCACGTTGTTCTTCTACCTGACATTTCAGCAATTGATTCAATGCAGCAATCTCACTCTCCTGTTGTACTGCTTTTTCACGGTATCTCTCAAGTTCACTATTAAGATGACTAGCTCTATCCTTAAAACTTTCCATTTGGACCTCTAGCTCTAAACACTTGCTTTCTAGATCATGACAACGAATTTGCAAGTAGGCGGCAGCTATTTCACCAGGCTTCATCTTCTCCCCCACCCCTTTAATCTGCCAGCCAGTCTCAGAATCTCCAATATTAGGTGAGTCGGTGCTGGGTCGTTCACCGTATGAAGAACTAACAGAAGTACCATTGGTCGAAAAATCCTTACTTAATTCTTTAAGCTTAAAAAGGAGCTCTATATTTTCATCAGTAAGCTCGTTACAATCTCTCTCGAGCTCTAGAACTTTCTCTTTCAAAGCTTCAACTTCTTTAACAAGATCAGGAGTTTCTATTGCATGAGATTCCGTTTCTTTCACCACTGGTGCAGCGAGAGCTTCTGATAATTTAGCTTCTAAATTAAAGATTTCTTTATCTTTCAGACTTAATTTCTCTGTCCATTCTGATTCACTATCCCGTAGACTTTGAGATTTCTCTTCCAGAGTCTTCTCTGCAGCGAGAGCTTCTGATAATTTAGCTTCTAACTTGAAGATTTCTTTATCTTTCAGACTTAATTTCTCTATCCATTCTGATTCATTATCCCGTAGACATTGAGATTTCTCTTCCAGAGTCTTCTCTAGATAGATGATTGTACTTTCCAGCCTTTGTGATTCCTGAAATTTCTGTAAATCAAGCTCTAATTTCATGCTGTCATTTGATTCACCTGTAGGCCACTGTGATGCTTTCAAACTCTCGATCTCCAACGTCTGTTTTTCGATGTTCTCTTCTAATTCCTGGAGAACAGAAACTAGCTCAAGATTTGAATCTTGAGTTTTATTTAATTGTAGAGATAAATTCTCATTTAATTCTTTCTGAAACCTAATTTCTTCTTCCAATTCTGCCAGGACATCAGTTTTATCTTGGAACTGAACTTTCAGAGTATCAGCATCCCTTTCTTTCACTTCCGACTCGCCTAGAAGAATTTTTAGGTGTTTGATCTCATCTTGCAGTCCATTACATTCTGCTCTCAATGCAGAAAGCTCCATACTTGCATTATCCAGGTTCTTTGTTTGGTTAATAGTCTCATTTCTTGACAAGTCAAGGTCAACCTTCAACTTTCTAGCATTTCTTTCCCACATCCTTGCTTCTGCACGAAGTTCTTCTGGTGTAGACCCTTCAGCCTCGAGAAATTCAGCAGGACCAAAAGTTCGTAATGGTGATGCGGGAACAGGATGTGAAGCTTTTCCTGAGTCTTGTCTTCGGTTTAGGATATTTTTTCCTGAACCGAAAGGAGAACGACTTGATCTTGGAGAATCATAAACATTGACCGGGCTATACAATGTGCTACTTTGAGAGGCTGTTGATTCTGGAATTCCAATCATATCGATTCCAACTTCACTCAAGTTACTACTAGGACTTTCCCTACCAAAAGATTCGTCAATTGAATCAAAGCTATGATGTGATCTCACTGTTGATGAGCTTGTCTCCTGTCAAATTAGTAACAAGACTAATGTTATTCCATTGAGTTTACAAGGTTATGTGTGAAGGAAATTACATCAGATGATTAGTGAAGCTACCAGTGGCTCTACAGTGTCATGGAAAAAAATAAAAACTGCCAGCCTAGTCATTTTAGTGTTTAAAGGATTCTCAAAACACAAATGTAACATTTACGAAATGGTATTACAAAATATCAGATCATGGAACAAGATCAAGAGTAGAACATAAATTGGAGTACTAGACTACAGACATAATAGAGCTGGATGTTGCCACTACTTATAAGATCTTAAATTGGTAAAGACTAAGTAGATTAACTTTTTATAAAGTGAACATAAAAAGTGACTAAAATCAATCTGTAAGAGTAAAAATTATTTCTAATCATATAACATTCCAGGATAACTTATGGTTTTATGAGCCATAACCCTTTCATTAGAGTTGGGTGAAAATTACCCTACTACCGAGTCCTCTTGCATGAGACGTGTCAAAAATGCTATTGGTCATGGAAGGTCCTACATTTTTGGTATTTGTACCGTCTGATGCATTTGACATATTATCTAAATCACTATACTCCGAGTTGACATCTTCTGTAAGCGAATTGGAGTCTTTACATCTGTTTCAATGAAACATGCAGCATGTTACTGCCTTTGCAAGGAGTGGAAGAAAAATTACAAGCTTCTCTTGTTCAGGAACAAACCTCAAATTTGGCCTGGGAGTTAAGCACTGAATAGCGACCTGCAAACAGTGAATCCAAATTCTTCCTTCTGAGAGAGCACATACAGGATTTCATCTTATAAGAAAGGCCTAATGTACAGATTATAAGACAAGCAAAATCCAGAATTCCAGAACTCATGCAAGTAAACATATATTCCATTTTCAAAAGGTTTATCGATTCCAAGGGGTGCTAATGATGAATGAGCAAAACAACTAACGGGAGACAGATAGACAATCCCGAAACCTATGCATAACTAATTCCTGTCCTAATTTTATTTAACCTAGTTATATATTACTAAATTTGTCCTAGCAATTACCTAAAAAATAGCTATGTGGAAAATAGGATAATCATAAGATTCTAATAACTTGGAAGGTTAACCCAACATCAACAATCTTTGTATAAGCTTCTGCAGATTTCGAGTTACCCCCACCCACCCACACAAACACCCACACAGACCCCCCCAAAAAATACCATTATATTAATGAGCGTTAGAATCGACATACCTGTAAAATAGTCCCGTGGTCACACTTTTTTAGTGGGAGTGCAACAGGAAGAGAAGTTTCAGAACTCAAGTAATTCGACAAATTAACGGTAACTTCTCCAAGGATGCCAGATCGAGTTGATGCCTGACAAAGAAAACCATGAGATGTTAGAACTAAACCCTGCAAAACAGGCTCACTCCAGTAACATAAGATTGGGTTGTAGTTATAAACATGAGTGCAATGAGTCAAGATAAGCACCATACCTTTGAAATCAGAAGTTTATACAGGCATTGCTGAAGCTCTTTCGAATTGTCCCCATTAGAGATCCAAATAGATTCTGACAACGTCTCTGTCCATCTACAATTCCCATTCCATACAGATGCTTTACCCGTTTTGCTAACAGTTTTATCTGATTCTACGGATATGAGAGACAGGGTAAGCTTATCCCAACCTGCGGGTACCTGCAAATACAATGTTACAGTTAAAAGAAGAAAAGCAAACAGTGAAAATGAATTCTAAACTAACAAGAAATCTTGGTCACAACTGATAGAGTGATAGCTAACTATGACTGCACACTCCTTCATTCACTCATCTTAACAAAAAATAGGCCCCTCTAACGTATATACTCCCCATTCAAATAGTAAAGCAAATTACTATAAGACTGAATTAGTAACAAGAAGTATTCTTTATCACCAACACAACATGTATACAATTATCAAATTTCCTTTAAATCATTTCTAAACAAAATATTGAAATTTTACAAATATAGGTTTGTATAGTGCACTAGTTGTTCAGATTAGCAAGATGATGTACCTGTATTGCCACCATTTATGATAACATATAACATATTAAATTCTGTCTCGCAGATAATTGTGCGCCTTACAATTCTAGTTTATCCCAAAAAGTTCTTACTATCTCAGAATATTTTAGTTTAGCTGTAAGCAACATATGAGAATTTTAAAGGACAAATTGGTCAATATTGGAAGTGATTTGAAACTAGAGGAGAACGAGCAATTATTGAAAATTCTAGAGGGTTAGATGTGAGAATCAAGTAGTGATGGGGATAAACAGAAACACTAGTTTTCAGCAACAAAAGCTCAATAAGAGAGAGGCAAACAAAAGCTGTAAAGAGGTCGGTAAAGTGAATGGGAAGAAAAGGAGAAAGAATATAATTGATTTACATGAATACTGAGGATTGTCGGATGTGATAAACAATGCTGGTCTCAACATAGAGGATACAGAAAACTTTGGGGTTGATTTTTTTATAATGAATGGAATTCTTGAAAAATCAATGGGACCAAGTTCGGTGATTATTTAAAAGAGGTTGCATCACTCAATCAATTAATCAATGTACTTCTGCGCATGTTTTCCCAAAGTTAAACGAAGGTCAGTTATTACTCCGTTTGTAATGTAAAAGTAAGATTTCATCTGTTCGTTTCAGTTGCAATATGATACTTTGGTCATTACTTCAAATGCTTGAGAGGAGCATAATAATGGATGAATTGATTTAAAGATTAAAGATCACAGGCTATACATTTGGGAAATAGTAATCGGTCAAATCTCTCTTTCCACCAGAGAGTTATTAAGGGGTATATGGCAGAAATTTTATCCTATAGTTTTGTTGTATACAGTTGGGTCATTTAGATAGTGTTGGTAGTTTTCAAGCATTATCATACCTTTCTACAGAAGGTCTGATTGCCCGATTTCTTGTTGGTCCATAAGATGTTTTCATCATACTCAGTTGTCATATGGTGTTTTTCCGTTTGTATTCTCGGTTAGTAGTTCAACAAAATTTGACCGTTAAAAAAGAAAAAGTTTATCCCGAAATAAGTATCTAGTTTCAAAACTATATTCAAGGTATCTCATTTGACACTAAGATAGAATCGCAAAACTTCATTAATTGTTCATTCCAAAAAGATTAAATGGTAATACAGCATTTCAGCCAATTAAAACTACGACGGAACAACTATAAATCTTCATACACCACAATCTTATCACACAGCTGTAAATTTGTTGCGTTCGTATAGTCTCCCGGTTCCCTACTACGATTAGTAACATAATAATGCAATAATAATGTTACTAATTCTGAAAAAACAAGGCGAGAGGTCCTTTTCCACCTCAAGTCGGGGTAACGCTAACCTCCCCTATACACCATCATAGACGGTATTGGGACTCATAACTCGTGAAAAACGGTATTGGGTGTTATACTAATACTAATTAATAACTTTTGTTAGTAAGCTACAAGTACGGTAAAAACATGTGAAAATGAACCTGCTTTTTTATTTATTTATATAAGCTATATATATGCTAACATCCTGCTTCCTAAATTTTCTTTCTTTTTTACCGACTTTCCTTACAAATAAAAAATAAAAAAAGTAAATAAATAATAGAAATAATTTAGCTGAGTGATATCATCAGTAATAATAATAATAATAATAAAAATAATCCTCAAGTTACAAACTTGCTAAGAAAAAATAAAAATACAACAACACTTAGTCACTTACTATTAATAAAGTAGTATTTAATTACTGTGTGTGTATATATCTATATCTATATTCTATATGTATCTACAGAGAGAGATAGAGAGACCTGGAGAGCTTGAAGGCTAGAGAAAGTAAATTCAAGTTTTTCAGCTGATTTGAAATCAACAGATGAAGAAGTAGACGAATTTCGTCGGTGAAACCTGTTCATCATTTTTTGTTTCATCATCTCCTTCATTTTTTTTTTACCTTTGAAATTTACTTCAAAATTTGGTTGCTTCTCAAAACTAATATTTTATTATGATGATGATGAAGAATTTATAAAGTGAAATTTATTTTTATTATTATTGTTATTAGCACGATTACATGAATAAGAAAAAGAAGAGACAGACAAAGTGAGAGAAAAAAAAAAAAAAGGTGAAAAATATGGCGGATAGTGGGATGTGTCTGTTTAGCTGTATATTCTTTCTTTTTTTTTTTTTTTTATTAATTTTTAATTTTATTTTTTCTGTTGGGTGGATTCTGATATGATGAAACCAAAATCCCAAATTGACCGAATATTTTACATTTAATATTTTGGAACTTCCCATGTAGGAAACAAATATTATACCGCAACTACTCTATACTATTTAATGAAAATGAAATTCTGATCTCAGGAAAAGAAAAACATAGTCACGTAAGTATAAAATTATACTATATTAAATTAGAAAAAAATGTTAAATACAACTAGCTGCACTTACATACATAAAAAAAATTATATTTTAGATCAAAAGTGTATAACTGTTTTATATATAATCTTTAGGACTTTGTTTAACAAGACTTACTTTGCTACATAAAAAAATGGTCGAACTCTTATGAATCAAGTCACACGTTAAAAAAAACTAAAATCTCGAGCCACATTTTGAATTAGGAATGGACAAAAAAATTTGTTTTTCGTGTCTTTTGGATACATGTATCGATAATAAAAAGTTGGAAGGAAAAGACAAAATTTGTCTATTTAGAAAGTAGCAAGAGGATGTATAAATAAAAGTACGTTAAGAACAAAAAATTAAAATATTATGTTAAGATTCGTTTACTACTAAAAGATTCGTTAAAATAAAGTTTTTGGCTACTTTTTGCTACTCTCTATTAAGTGGGAACCATGTAACATGTTTACTCTTCCTTCCTATGTTTAACTAAATCTGGATTTTTTTTTATCTGTATAAACTATCTACCAAAATGTTAGTATGTCAAAGCATTATGGATTCATGGTGGAAAGGATTTAAATTACAAGACTATCTCGTATGAATCTCTAATATAAAACTATATATAAAGGTTAGTTTAATTTGGTTATACAACGATACTAAGATTACTAGAATAGATCCACTTGTTGTGATTTTAGTCTAATTGTTACATATATTCTAGCAATAATTTTAAACAATATATAACTCAAATACTTTGACGTCTATATAACTATAACTATATATAAAAAAATTGTGCAAGTAAGACTGATTGTGATAGTGTGACTTGTGATGGAAAAACTTATTATAAGCAGCAATAAAATTATGTATTTTTCCCCCCATGATTTCAAAAGCTGATCTTGATGTCGTTATGCATTATGGTTGAAAGCTTTATTAAAGTTTTAGTAAAAAATGTGCTTAGCACTTTTTGAGAAAGGTAGCCCATATTAATACCGTGCTTTTTTATTCATATACCATTTGGTATAACTTTAAGAGGAGACTCAAATATGATATGCACATGATCAAAAGTTATGGTACGATTATCAATTCTTTTGAGAAAATACATAATTGCTTGTTGATGAATTCCCAGCTTAATTATGTGATCATCTTTTTTTCATTCTATGACTTATATATACTTCTTTTTTTCTTCTCAAAAGAAGGTGTGTCATGCATAAGCTTAACAGCATAACTCTAATTTTCCCCGTGTGGAACCAAATACAACATATTAACATCAAGTCTTCAACAAACATTGTCCACTTCCATTAATAGAAATTACTATCCATGTGACACAACACTCCAATTTGATATGGTCCCCTACTCTTTCATCTTACAAATTCCAAATCAAAACATCATTTTCATCATTTAATTTGTCTGAGATGCATATCGGCCATTTTTCCTCACAAGGTTAAACGCTCATGTTGGATGTAAAAGTAAATTTTTAATGAGGCCCGCAATGCAAAAGGTAGGTGAACGAACAATACAATATCGTAAATGACAACTCATTTTATTCTTGTTTGAATAAATTTTGTCACTCATGGGATCGTAGTTGGGAAATATCTTAATCGATGGCTTAACACAATCAAGAAATAAGAAATACTCACGTTAAACAATACATCTTCGTTTCAATTGTGCCATCTTAACTATGTAAAGTATATGTGTTATAAAAAGAAAATTCATATAGTCCGCTTAAATTAATAATCTTGATTCACAAGTAAATAAGTTACTTAATTAAATAGCGTATGACTTATGACTTGTATACTTTCTTAATGATGTGGTTCAGACGTCAAAAGACGAGTGCCAACGATCTTTTTCGGTTGAAATTTAAGAAGTCTTTGGTAGCGACACCATTGGCATCTCTTGGCTCATCAATCGATGTTCGTTCGATTAAGCAAGGAATTAAGAAGTGATCAGTTTTGTTGGGTTCTTTGGTATATATATATATATATATATATATATATATATGTATGTATACGTAAGTTTTGGGTAAAACAAGAATTAACGTAAAATAAATAAAACAACATGTTTTGTTGGGGAATTTCGCTATAAATGAACAGATTGCCGGATAGAATCAATCTTTGAAGGCACATAAACGCTTTCAGGTTGAATCAATTTGGCGGTTCACCCAAACTATTCAATCGGATACAATCAAATACTAAGAATGTTTTGTGTGTATATGTTTGAGAGAACAGAACCAGAGAAAAAGAGAGGAAGAAAAGATCTGTCGATCAATAAATAAAAACGGGATTTTATTAGGGTCTAATAATTGTCGTTAGGCAGTTAATTAACATGTTTCGAATTTGGCAAAATTAGTCACTCAAATTCCAAAATTAAAATTTTCGGAAGGGTTTTACCATGACAATTCAATGAAAATAAAAAAATCCAGCCAAGGACTCTGCCCCTTTGACCCCGCCAGGGGCTGCCGCCCTTGGACCCCGCTCCCAGGGGCGCTGCCCCCGGACCCCTGTACCTTAGGGGCGTAGGTCATAATAAATTCAAATAGGTGTGCACTCCGCACCTCCAATCCTATTTGATGTATTATTATGACGTTATTGATCAAACAAGTTAATCGAATTACATTAAAATATCCAACATGTTTCTATTCACTAAAAATCGGCGTGCATCATGAAAATCATTGTGCATCAATTGCTTCGTGAATCTTTGTGCATCAATTTAGCCATATCTATGGGTCAAAATCTTGTTCTTCAGTTAAATTTTATATTTTTTCATTTACTTAATAAATAAAAATAATCATTAACTATTTATTTTTTACTTAATACATATAGATATTATATATGGATAATGATTAATCATTCTAATTTATAAGTCTAAAAATCAATTAAATCATAAAATGATTACATGTGAAAAATCAAAAGGTAAAATTAAAAAAGAGATTAAGTAGAATCTACTTCACATTCATATGATTTAAGATGATTTTTAAGTTAATATTTAAATTTTTTTTATCATATTATATTATTTATATATATTCAACCACTTAATAGTTAATATACACCATATTTAATATACACCATACGGAAAAAATTGGGACTTAAAAGTTAAAACTCTCATTTCTTACACGTACCGATTACCATATACGAGTATAACTTACTATCATTTCTTACACGTGGTACCGATTACCATATATACTTCAGGTCGTCAACCGACAATGTCTAATTTTCCAATGTACGTTTATGTTAAGTATTTTTTCCACTTCCATTAACAGCAATTACTATCCATGTGACACAATACTCCAATTTTACATGGTCCCCTACTCGTTAATATTCCAAAGTTCAAAGTAACATTAGGTAGTATTTTTCATCATTTGTCTCATGCAAATCGGTCCTTCTTTTCTCATAGGGTAAAAGTTGATGGGGTTGTAAAAAGCAACTTTTTAATGAGACCCACAAAACAAAGGTAGGTAATCCAACAATTATAGTAGATTACAGAAAACTCCTTTTATTCTATTAAGGCTATCTCCAATGGGGTGTCCTTGGGTGTCTTTAGATGCCTTTAGATATCTTTTGCCGTTGAAGCTTGTTCAAAACTAAGGATTTTTTGAAGGATGCCCTTACCTAAGGGCATGTCCTTACGTGTCCTTACCTAATATATTTTTGTTTTTAGTGGAGGTAAAAGGATATGTAAGGCTATCTCCAATGCTAAGGACTCCCTTAGGCGTCCTTGAGCTGCCACATCATATCCTTACAAATCCTTACACATCCTTATAAATCCTTAAAATCCTATAATTTTATCTCCAACCATACAAACATCCTTACATATCCTTTAACTCCACTAAAAACAAAAAAAATATAAGTAAGGGCACCTAAGAGCAAGGGCATGCATCAAAAAATCTTTAGTTTTGGACAAGCTTCAACCGCAAAGGATATCCAAGGGCACCTAAGAGCACCCAAGGGCGTCCAAAAACATACCCATTGGAGATAGTCTGAGGATATGTAAAGATGTTTGTATGGTTGGAGATAAAATTATAAAATTTGAAGGATTTGTAAGGATGTATAAGAATTTGAAAGGATTTGTAAGGATATGATGTGGCAGCTCAAAGACACCTAAGGGCGTCCTTAGCATTGGAGATAACCTAATATCAATGGAAAAGCTTTTATTCTATTATTATCAATGAAAGAGCTATGTGGTAGTTAGGGGCAAGGGTGTAGTGCCACAAAATTGGCAAATTGGCAAGTTTGGCAAAAAAATAAGCCAATGGATGCTTGACAAGTGGTGTAGCCAAAAAGTAACAAAAAATAACCAAATTCTTGTCAAATGTGGTGGTGTAGTGTAAAACTTGCCAATTTTGTGGCTAAAATATATTACCAAATCAACCCAAAACTTTCATTAAACTTAAAAACACAAATAAAACATATGGGTAGTTTTGGCCGATGCTAGTAAACGTTAGTAGTTACCGTTTTTTTTTTTAGTGAAATTCGAACGTTAGGAGCGTCTGGACTTTTTTTTTCCTTTTCCAACCTCGATATATACATACACATACTTTCTAACAATATTATCTCAAATCCTTTATCTATTTATCAAATCATTTCATTCATCACATCCAAATGTCGCATCATCAGTGGACTAAAGAAGAGGATGTTTTGTTGACGAGGTGAAATGAAGACACGAATGGCATCCTCATCAAAAAAGAATGTCCACCGACCTCGTCTGACCGAAGATGAAATGAAGACACGAATCATGGCTGATATCAAAGAGGACACCCTTCTTCAAACTGAACTCTCTGGGGTCATGGGATACCTGAGGGAGAAAAGACGACGATGCGAGCAAAAGGTAGAGGCAATACAAGCGTTAGGCTGCAACGTTTCGAAACACGAAGAGCACTATTCTTCATTTCTACAAGGGGAGATCAACAACTTCAAGAGTGTGGTCGACGATGTTTTTAAGGCCGGTCATACGTTGGGTGACCAGTGCACTTGGGCCGAATCGTACCATGATAATTGCGGGGAAGGCAAAAGCACGTGGAAAGTTAAATGACAAGTGGTGGCTAGACGATTACGCTTACCGTGGCTTTGGAAGTATGTCAAGCAAAAATGATGATGATGAATAATCGTACCCAGTGTATTTCGTGTTTTTATCATGTATTGTCTTTTTTAATTATGTGTTTTTTAGTGTAAAATGTGTTTTTTTAATATGAATAAAATGTGTTTTAGTGTAAAAAGTTGTATATATGTAGAAGTTGAGGGGGGAAGGTTTAAAAAAAAACAAAAGTACACGCTCCCACATGCCAAGAATGGCCACGTGTCCTTGCCCAATGTTCATTTTCATCGGCCAAAACTAGCCGATTGCTCTTGCCAATGCTTGCCGATTGAACTTGCCGATACAAGCCGATTCACGTGCTATAGTGTAACCGAGTTACCGATGCTTCTTGCCGATAAAACAAGTCGCCTACACCCTTGACCCTTAGAAGTAACCATGATAACCTCATCATTTCTATTTAACTTTATATATTTAATACTATTTTAAAGTATTTATTCAGTTTTAAGGTAATTGACAACCCATACTAATGTAATTGAACTTTGTAGTTTAATTTTACACTTATTAGTATCATGAAAACTGTTTGACAACTCAAAATATAAATCCTGACTCCGCCAATAATTATTATTAAGTTGTATTTCAACAACTAAAACCAACTACTCTTTGTTGGGGTTTAGGATCTTCTTTAAAGATTTATGGGTTTACCAAGAAAAAAAACCCATCTAAACTACACACAACAATTATAGTATATGTTTATGACTTAATGAATTTAATGCCATTAAAAACAATCAAAATTATTGTTTTTTACTTAATAAAAAAAAAGTAATTCTAATGATTTAACACGTACAAACATTATTTCATCATTTTGTTACTTATCAGATACTTAATAGTTAAAAAAACAAACAAATAGGTCCTAAATAAACTACAATTAAAGATCAAACTTTGAGGCAGTTAGTAATTTAAGATTAAATTTAAGTTCTAATATTAACATTTAATAAATAAAACTTAAATAAATCAAATACAAATTCTAAAACCTAGACATATAAATAAAATTTTGATAAGTTTGAAAACAATATAAAAAAGCCTTTTAAAAACGACAAGTAACAAACTGCTATGCTATTGTTTTCTTAGAGCATCTACAAAGGTAAAAAAAAAGTTTTTTTTTTTATTTTGCCACCTAATTATCCACCATCTTCAATCTATTAAAAAGACATCTTTGCAATGGAAAAGTTTTTTCTAGAGCTTTTTTTTATCACTAAACAAGAAAAAAAGTTTTTGATCAAAAGGTTAAGGATTGTCAACCTATTCATCAAAAAAGCTTTTGTACCCAATGACATCAATCTTGACTTTTTCTTTTGAAAAAACTTTCTTTCAACTCACCATTGGAGATGCCCTTACTTTGATATATATCTACTACTCCTTTATAATGATTATTCACCTCCATATTTTAGGAAAGGGTTAGAAAATAGTTAAATGGAAAATTACTAGCTTGTCCTTAATAAACAACCCTTAAGGAAATGGTTATTAGATATTATCAAAATTACTCTTAATGAATTAATTTACACTTTAAACCCTTATCTTCTAAAATATCACTATCACCATTGTATCAACTTACACGGTTAGACCACTCGACACCAATTGTCAATGTCATCGATCACCACCCGTCACCGACACCACTAAACCACCGTCGCCGTCACCGCCGCAGCATTGCGCGGTATAATGCTAGTACATACAATACTATCTTAGTTAATGATGATATATACATTGTTTAATGATAACATATTATAATATTGTTTACAATATAGAAAAAATATTGTTTACAATATAGAAAAAAATGTCCACTTGTCTTGCAAAAAGAAAAGAAAAACTGTAGACAGTGAAGTGAGTGACCAATGAGCATCATAAAAATCATTAGCGCAGTCACAACAAAAGTTGCAAAACTCCAACAATATAAACTTCAAAACAACCACAAAAATATGCACATTAAACATGTAAAGCAATAGCCAAAATAGCCTAAAACGAACACAATTTTAAATTTACGATAAAAGAAAATCATAAAACTTGCAAATAAAAAACTAATAATCTACATCTTTATCTCGTCTCTTTGGTTAGGGTTAGATTGCAACATTCTTGGTCTCTCAAAAGGTTCCTAAAGATTCATATCATATATTGTAACTAGCGTTAGAGCGACATCGTTTTATATTACGGTTATTCTTTTAAAGATTTTAGGCGATAAATAACGGTTCTTTTCCTATCTTCTATCTTTCCATTTTTATAGAAAAAAGATTAATAAATTATAATGTCATCTACATATTATAAACACAACCTTATTCTCACTAAAGCAAATGAAAATTATAATATCTTTAGAGGATATAAAAAGAAAATTATTTATATATTATAAATTTATAATCAAACTCATATGAAATGCATAATTGGCTAATTGCAACACGTAACACGCAACAACAATTAATAGGATAATTTCCACCACACAATTGCAAGTTTGCAATTAAATCATGAATTTGGTGAAATATTACAATATTTAAGCTCAGTTACTTATTTTTATGTTTTTATCAGGGTTTACAAAATTGTAAGTTAAGTTAGGGATTTTATATCACCTTCTTTAGAATCGGGTTTGTATAGAATCAAATGTTGATACGGTGGACAGATTAGAGGCAACAACAAGAGACGTTGGAGAATGGAGATCAATCAAAATCAAATTGATTAAGGAAGGAAAAGAGGATTAGTTATAATATTTTAACTAAATTTTAGGACCGTGTCTTACAACTTTATCAATATTAAATGTTAGTTTATTTTGATTTAAAATTTAATTAATTAAATGATGAAAATATAAAATAAATTTATCAAGTTGATAACTACAAATTGTAATAATTATAAGTTAAGTATTTAGTGAGGGTAAAAATTCTAAATTATTGATGAAAAATAAAAAGTGTAAATTAATGAGATTTTTTCTATAAATATTAATATAAATATAATATACTAATAAATTTGGATAATGATTAAGATTTTTAATTTATAATTAAATTAATAATGACATTATCGATTTTTAATTTGATAAAATTAAAAGCTATAATTGGTTAATATTGAAAAAAGTTAGTACAGTCAAACATCTATAAAGAGATTAGTGAAAATCAACACTCGATAAATTAATAACTCACTAAATTAATAAAATATTTCAGTTTCAATAATATTAATTTATAAAGGTTTCACTGTATATATAAAGATGATAATGATGTTTTGTATTTGAGATTTTGAGTTAGGACGGTTGGGCCGAGGGCGCTAAAAATGGACTAAAGGCAGCATAATAACACATGGGCTTGGATAAGAAAATTTATATTACTAAATTTTTGTTTTGGGCTAGGCATTATTCGGAGATAAATTAATGTCTCTTGTTTTTATAATTATTAAATGACTAAAAATAAATAATGTTTTTATAGATTAAGTCAATATAGTTAATTTTTGTTTATTTAGTAAAAAAAAGCAAACACTTTTGATAACTTAATGGAATAAATATTTTTGATTAATTAACGACTTTTTTTATTAAGTGCTTAAACAAACAACATCTTAATAGTAACTACAAGGTTCACAACCCGCATTGCGGGGCCATAAGGGGCAAGAGTGTAGTCGGCAAAAAACATCGGCAACCCTATAGCATATGAATCGGCAACTATAATCGGCTAGTTTTGGCAAAGTTTGGCAAGAACGATCGACTAGTTTTGGCCGATGCAAGTGACCGTTGGATGTGATATTTTCAAGGTAAAACAAACAAAAAAAAACATAAATATATATATATATATATATACTCACACATACATATTTTTTTCGGCAAGTTTTTTCCTTTTTTCCTCTTTCCGGCCAAAATGATTTACACCATCATCATCTTCAACGTGTGTATATATACATAAACACATACCTAAAATGGTGGTGGTGGGTGTGTGTTTTTCCGATGGGTAGATATCTTCTCCGTCATCATCATTCGCCAGAGGTTTGTCGGAAGAAAGAAACAAAAAGGCATCGGCGGTTCTATTTGGCAAAGAAAAGAAAGATCTGTTTCTTTTATATATAGTGTGGTGTTATATATATATATATATATATATGGAGATAGATAGAAAGAATATATAGATGGAAGAAGAATAAAAATCGGTGATGGGTGTGCTGTGAAAATGGGGTTAGGAAAATGATTGATATTGATATTATTATTATTATTTTTATTATTATTCTATTATATAGCCAGTTGGAGCCGATTAGCACTACACCTCATTTTTTGGCAAGATTTGGCTATTTTTGGTTTGTTTTTGGCTAATCCGCGTGTCCACCTCCTATTGGCTTAAAACTTGCCAATTAGCCAAGGATTTGACACTACACCCTTCCCTCTAACTATCGTTTTTGGGTTGCAATGTGGATTCCTGACATGCCGAATTAACTCAACTGATATGCAAACTCATAAGACCGTGCTAACAACATCCATTTAACGAGCCAACTCATACGTCAACCGATGCATACCAACATATCGTTGACCAATATCCCGAATTGGGTCGTTACTAACCGGTTAGCCCAATAAACGATTCATTCCCACGTTTGGCACTTGCCACCCTATCTACAACATATTTTAGCCATCTACAACAAAAATACATATTTTATTACACAGTGTACAACTGTGTAAAACATGCATTATTGTATAGATACTAGTGAATCAACCCGGGTTTAACCCAGGTTATGCTAAATAAAATCTTAAAATCAAAAAATATATTTAATGTTTGTTATTGGTACATTGTAACTTTATATAAAACTATTAGCTAACAGTGTTTGGTTTGGTTTTTAACTAAAACCGAAACCGAACCGTTATGATTCGGTTTTTGAAAACTAAAACCATTGGGTTTCGGTTTCATTTTTTTCCAGTTTGGGTCTATTTCAGTTTGGTTTTAGTCGGTTTTTACCACTTGTGGTTTGGGTTAAATTAAGCTTGAAAAGTTTATAAGTTTATACCCTATTCACCTTAATTAATTTAAACAAGTTTTCAAAACCATATTAGTAACAATAACACTACAACAATGACAACAAATTCATAAAAGTAAATCGTACGAACTTCAAACAAATATTGTTTATAACTATTTATATCTTCTACGCGTTGTTTAATTATACAATTATTAAAACAAATTAATTTTGTTGTGTATTTTCACTTAAAACATATAAATGATATTTTTATATACACCTAAATGCAAATATATATTAAAAATTAATAATAAAATGATATAAATATAAAATAAAGTAACAATATATATTTTTGGTTCGGTTCGGTTTGGTTTTTATGGTTCCGTTTTTCATTCCGAACCAAAACCGAACCACAACTTTCGGTTTTTAGAAAACCAAAACCAGTGGTTTTCGGTTTTTTTGGTTTTCGGGTTTTTCGGTTCGGTTTTTTCGGTTTTGCTCACCCATAGCTAACACAATAATAATTTATAAAATAAGAATAACTATTTTCATTAAGCAAATTAAAATAGACATTTTATTTGTAAATCCCTATTATAAATAAAACAAGATTGTTTTTCATAAGTATTTTTAGAAAGTTTTTGATGTGTCAAACTTGTATTTTATCTTAAAAAGTATTTTATATAATTATGATGTCATATGAAATTTCTTTTCTTTTTAATAAATGATTAATAATTTTATTAAACTTGTAAGGGGCTATATTTATGTTATTTCATATGACATCATAATTATATAAAATACTTTTTAAGATAAAATACAAGTTTGATACATAAAAAACTTTTTAAAAATACTTATGAAAAATAATCTTTATAATAGGGATAGGGATATCAATTCCCATCATAAAAACCTATTGCAACTTGTCCCAAATTCTAATTACTTCATTTTTTTAATTTTATTTTCATATTCTTAATCTTTATATATAGAAAATTAAGCCAATACGACGACGTTTCACCTATTCCGGTTAACATCAGCAATACATAGATACATACAGCTTGATTAACCTCCAATCCGCCTGTGGATCGGGATCTCAAACACCTATTCGATCTCAATCACAATCGTTTATACAGGTATTTATCTTAATCTTAACTAAATCACAGCTTTAATATCTGACATCTAGGTTTTCATCAACTGATTAATCACTTCTTTTTTATTATAAAATAGTTAAAATGCATCTATTTATTAATTTATTTATGATGAATAGATATATATTTTGTAAGTAGCTACAACTTAATCATATAAAATGTGCTATATGCTATGTTATATTAGACTTATTATTAGTTGTTAGAACTACCGTAAAATTCATTTCGAGCTGAAAAAAAGTTTTTTAATTTTGTGAAAATAGATAGTATGGGATCAGACAACTGGAATTGGCATTCGGATTTCGATTATGACCGATGGGTTAAACTACCGGTGCCTGGACCACATCCTTTAGCTCGTTATAAGGTTCGCACAATCGTATATTGTTTACGTACCCATTCAACCGTGCTTTATGATATTATACTATAATACTATATGTTAGTCAGTTGTATCACATATATGTATGTATGTATGTTTCGTTTTGTATTGTAGCATGGTGCAGTTGTTGTCGATGAAAAGCTGTACATTGTTGGTGGAAGTCGTAATGGGAGATACTTATCGGATGTTCAGGTATTGTCATGCTAACTTTTCAATGTGTTTCTGTGTTTAAAAGTGATTGTGTTTCGAATATGGGTTTAATTTAACAATGTGTGTTTATGGTTTGCAGGCACTTGATCTGAGAAATTTAAGTTGGTCGACAGTTAAGTTAAAAAGTCAGTCAGAGAGTGATAATGTTAAAGATGGTAGATCATTGGAAGTATTCCCGGCTACATCTGGTCATAGTATGGTGTGTTTTTTTATAATAAAATTATATGTATTTCCTTTTTTGATCTTTATAGTAGATAAACTAGTTTTGGTTTTTATCTAACCGTGATTTACAATACAACCGTAATGTAGGTCAAGTGGGGAAACAAGCTTCTCCTCCTTGGTGGTCACTCAAAGGATACCCGGGAAACTGTGACAGGTTTGTGTCCCAAACAAGTTTTATATTTTTGTGCCAGCGGACATGATTTATTTTGTTTTTGTAGAACCTTATAATTTTTAATTAACTTGTAGTGCATTTCATTGATCTCGAGTCACTCGTGAGTGGGGTAATGGATGCCACAGGAAAAATTCCGGTAACTCTTGAATCTTTCTCTTATGTGTGTAACTGTTTATTAGTAACTATTTGGTCATGCTTTCATTTCTGATCAAAATGACCCTATGCCACTAGCTCAGTGTACCCTTTTTCTTTTGTTCCCAACTCATGGTGTGTTACTGTTTATGTGTAACTGTTCTAGCTTCACCTCTCTCTCTATTGATAGGGAAAGTGGTGTGTTGCAAAGTGGATTTTATTAAACGACTGAGGGTAATTAAAGATGGAGAGAGGGGAGAATGAAGTAGATAAGTATGATATCTGACGAAAATCCATATAATGGTATACGTATATTGGGATAAAGGGCATAAAATATCAACTTACGTAATGTTATTCAGCTTAATTGGTACACATGATCATTGGTATTCCTGTGATGCATCTTGTAGGTAGCTCGTGGTGGGCAATCTGTGACATTGGTTGGTTCGAAAATTATAATGTTTGGGGGAGAGGACAAACATAGACGTCTTCTGAATGATGTTAATGTCCTTGATCTGGAGACAATGACTTGGAATGTTGCTGAGACTAAGTATGTATTTTATAGAAAAGCATTTATGTACTATCCTATAATTATGGATAGGTCTTCTACCCTGTTCGAATGCCCAAATGTAGTGCAATCTTGCTATAAGGATTTTACATATGTTGTTATTTAATATTTATGTATGCTCTAAAACATTTTTATCATTTTATTGGGCTTTTAAAGGCAGACTCCAGCTCCTAGATTTGATCATACTGCTGCAGTGCATGTGGATCGCTACCTTCAAATATATGGTGGCTGTTCTCATTCAACTTTCTTTAATGATCTGCACGTGCTGGATTTGGAGATGGTAATTACTCATCTTTCTTGGTGCTGTTATTTTGAGCTGTGGATTTTTCCTTCACCCATATCTGTAACATATATCTCCATCATTAGGATTTGCTAGAAATCTTCTTTACATCATTCATCTGTTCAGACAATCTGTCTCGGTTCACCCTAGTAATTGTTAACCTTCTCAATAATTACTCAATAAATTAACTCTATTTTGAAATAGCTGATCTCTTTTCCTCGGATTACCATTCTGTTGGTAGCTTAGAACAAACCATCACACTTCATATCAGGAAGAGTGATATAATTGGAAAGTTGAAAATGAGTGAATGGTATGTTTCTTGACTTTCCACAACAATCCAAAATGCCCCTAATCTATCAACATCCCTAACAAGTCAATATTACTGTACCAAAAGTACCCATAATGAATTTGTGTTAATTTACAACATCTATGCCTTAACTCCTAAAGTAACTACACTACCCCCTTTTACATCAATTTCCTTTACATCAATAACCTACACTACTCGCTGCTGCCGCCACCACCACACCGCAGCTGCCACCACCATCGCAACTGCATTGCGCGGGCATTCATCTAGTATATAATTAGTGAGGATAGTTACCGATGCTAATCAATGCACCTACTTTCTAAACCTTAGGATAATATCTGAAAGACATTGTAGGTTTGTATATATGTTGCATTGCCCTTCAAGGGTTTATCCTAAACATGGTACTGACGAAGGGGTATAGGAAACTACAATATTTGGTGATAGATGCGGTTGTCAAAGTTTTGTCTTGGACACAACTTTGTTCATGAATATGTACCAGCTGCTCTTATTCTTTAAGATCCACTTACTAAGTTCATCAATTTGGTGTTAACCGAGGGAACTAGTTCTTTGGATTCTTAATATTGACCTAGATTTTATTGGGCGATGTTAATCATCTGAAAATTGTGAAATCATCTTCAAGGGGACTTGTGCGTCAAGAGTCTAGCTTAGGTGCTTAGTCAATGGTACATATCAGCAGATAATGCCAAGTCTGTTCAAAGTGTATTATTTTTTCAATAATTGGTTATTGCGGAATGTCTTGTAACTTTAGCGTGTCATGTCATCTGTCTAAAGCATGACATGTGCAAGAGCATCCAGTTGTATTATCTTCTCTTAAGCATGACCAATTTTCTCCTGTATTGCAGTTAGAATGGTCCCAACCACAGATTCAAGGTAATTTGGTGCCCCCCAGGGCAGGTCATGGTGGAGTCTGTATCGATGATAAGTGGTTTATAGTTGGCGGCGGAGATAATAAAAGCGGTACGTATTAGATGAAGAAATAAGTATAGGTGGCAATCGTGACCCAATTAACTTACAAATTGGTCATGCACACTATAATTTATCTCTAATGGTCAGAATTTTATATTATAGTTAGAAGGATGCAAGTCAATGGGTCGAAGAGGTCTAATGGGCTAAAAGCTGTCCCACATTTATTCATAATGTACGAGAACTTAAAAATTTATTATTAACAAGTTAGCTTATTATTGGAAATTTTATATAGTCAAATTTGACAATTTAGTTTTATATATATATATATAACTTAATCATATGGTTAATTTTATCATCAAGTGTTTCATGCGGACTCAACCAGGACCAAATTTACTTGTGTTTACTGATTATCTGATCCCAACACACCCATTTTTGCTACCTCTTGAATAAAGTAACTAGTTGGATGGTAAAGAGCGGGTCTATTTTGGACATACTGGGAGTTGAATTATGGCTTCTATGAGTAACCATAATATCACATTTTGTTGCAGGTGCTTTAGAGACATTGGTGCTGGATATGTCTACACTTGTGTTGTCAGTCTTGACGAATGTAGAACGAAAAGATCCACTTGCCAGTGAGGTCACTACTATTCCTTGTATTTTGTTCATACAAACAAACACTTCTCTTTATTGTTCACATGGATCTTTTCTAACAATCACTTTGCCCATGGAAGTATTTGTATTCTTTCCGCCTCTTTATCTTTGTAATTTTTTGTTTTCTGCTTTTTTGTTTTTGTTATTTATATCTCAATTTAAACAGGGGCTTACCATATCATCAGCATTAGTAGATGGTGAACAGTTTTTGGTTGCTTTTGGTGGCTACAACGGAAACTACAACAATGAGGTATGTTGATCGTTACATATTTTTTCAATCGTGATATGTTTAAGGCTAGAGGAGATTGAAAACTTCTTGACTGCTTGTGTACATCTATGGAAATTAACATGGATAATTCATTTTTCCAAATCCCTTATTCTGCTGAAAAGAAATCATATATTACAAATTCGTGGAGCAAAACGAACCAATTATTCACACTTAATGAAGTCTTATTGAGTCTAATATACCTTTGACTCCTACCTTAGAATAAAGTTATATTTGTGAACTGATTCAGTTAGTGATATAAATGACGAAACGCTATCTAAATGTACTCATAATTTACTATTTAATTGAAGCTATTAACTTATATGGCATATTTTGTTTATATGAACTATTAGGTTTATGTGATGAAGCCCAAACCAAAGGATTTAAAACATCCAAAGATCTTTAAATCATCAGCAGCTGCAGCAGCAGCAGCTTCCGTGACCGCTGCATATGCCCTAGCTAAATCTGAAAGCTTAGATTTTCCAGCCATCGAAAGTTCAAAACCTAAGGTGGATCTCTCAGTCGAAGTTAGTGCTCTCAAAGAAGAGAAAAAGGCATTGGAATCATCCATCGCCTGGGTCAAAGCAGAAAAGTCAACTGTGAAGACAAAACTTGATGAATACCACGAAACTCATGCTGACTTATTGAAGGTGTGTTCAGTTGATAGATTGTTATTATGGGCGCTCAAATTGCTGATTAGACACTCATATTGTTTTCCCTTAATCAACTTACTGCAGGAACTGCATTCGGTTCAAGGTCAATTAGCTGCTGAGAAATCTAGATGTTCTAGTCTGGAGGTCCTATTTCCCTCCCATATTCTTTTTCTCTTAATTGAAGATCTATATAGTCTCTTGAAAGTTAAAAATCTAACTGTTCTCAGTTTCTCAAAATTTGAGTTAGGTCTTCATTTTGGATGGTTAGAGGTGGCAATTTCAACCCATATACTTACGAATGGGTTGCTGTAGGTTTTGTTTTATCTCTAATGGGGCATATAATAAAGTAAAGTTTAATAAGGGAACATGTCAGATGCATTGTACCGGTTAAAGTTCACCAAAATTTTATCAACCTTTAAAATTTTTTTTATCTACAAATTAAGTTAATTTAGTAACACTGTTTTGTAATCAAGATTAACAAATTGATAAGCTATAAGTTTGTTTAGAAATGAACGAAGAATTGTTTTTGGGTCAACCCACCCATGCTTAGTGTTAACGTGCCAAAAGAGACCTATGTCCAACCCAACCATCTTGCCTCCCCTATATATGGATGGTGGCTGATACCTTACGTGCTATTCATTATGGTGACTTCAGGCACAAATTTCGGATCTTCAAACGAGGCTATCCTCAATGGAATCCTTAGAGCAAAAGGTACAAGCATTGCGCTCGCAAAAATCTGCACCAGAGCATGATACTTCTGCCAAGAGACAAAGTTCAGGTGGAGCTTGGAGGTGGATGGCTCCTTAAAGTGGAGGAGTTCAGGAGACCTTCCAAACTTACAAGCTTATTACCTAAATTATAGTCCGAACACAGAAGAGCTTGAACTTTTTGGTCAGCTCAATTGTAGCAATGTATATCATTAATTTTTAAGTGAGCTCAGACTGTCAACCTTTAGCAAGAGAAGCATTATTGAATGTCTGTTGAACAACCAGCTTTCTATATTGGTCCTCTCGCCATGTTTTGTCCCCCTTTTCTGTTCCCTTGTTACTCTGAAGAACCCGTGTGTCAGTAGTGAGATTTTAAGACGCGTTTACAATGAAAAAAAAACCCGAATGTTAAGGTATAAAAGTACATATTTTATCCTACATAATGGAGGTAAATTTACTTTTTCAAAAAATTGCTATGCTTACATTTTCGCCTTACGAACAAATAAAATTATAGGAAACCCAAGATGGAAATGTAGTTAGTTTTTCAAGCTTACGTGCATTTGGAAAGCAACATTAGAATCCTAGGGTGCGTTGTGGACATTTTTGTTTTCCAAGAAAACATGAAAAGTAGAATCGTGTTTTAATCATAGTTTTTAAGAATAATTTCCAAGAAAATAGAAAAACATTGTTTTTCACTCTTTAATGAAAAACTTGAAAACATCTTTTCCTTGTTTTCTATTTTCCATTTCCCACCTCCCCTTCCTCTTATATCCCTAACATGTTTTCGAAGTTTTTTAATTAGAATGCGTTTTTAAAATTTTTATTTGTTTTTTAGAAAATAAAAACCCTTTTCTAGAAAATTTAAAATGAAAAACCATAAAACATTTTCTACAATCAAACGGGCCCTACGTTTACAATTTTAGTTAACATTTTCAAATTGCCAGAAAATCTAATTGTAAATAAAAATGAAAGACAATATCAATACTAAGAAGTCATGAAAAAAAAAGTATCGATATAAATAATACAGCAACAAACTTCGTAGTAGTAACAATCTTTACATTCAATTGTATGAAAAAGTACAAAAGTAAAGTAGAGAAATCAAATAATAATAATAATAATAAAAAAGATTAACATAGGACAAATAATCACTTCCAAATACTGTACAACATCTTATACAATCCGAGATTACTTTACATATTTTGAACTTTTCATCCCATTCCATCCCAAAGTAACACAATTCTTGATTTCAAAAGTCAAACACTCAAATCCATTATTGTCAACTTTCGAATATGCATTTTTTTTTGAATGTATTTGTTACAGTTTGGGTCGAATATTCTTTTTAGTTTGTGCCACTAAATCTTTTCTAAGAATCTTGCCAGCAACAGACTTTGGTATTTCATTTATGAAGGCCACTCTTTTGATCTTCTTGTATGGTGCCACCTGAAAATAACAACTCATCATGTCTGTGATCTTCCATTCATTCAAAGAAAATGCAGAAAATGAAGTTCAAGTAAGTATACAAACCTGGGCAGCAACAAATTCAATGACTTGGTCTTCACTGAGTTCAGAACTAGTTTCCCTAACTATGTATGCCATTGGTACCTCGCCTCCTGCCTCTTCATCTTCAAGTCTACGAGTATAATTATGACAAATATATATTATTATTACTATTTCATTGAAAATGTTGTTGGCGAAGCCGGGGTTTTAGGTATAGGGGTTTGACAGTTTACAATCTAAGTGTATGTTTTGTTGGGGGTCAATTAACTTTGGACTAAATGAATACATGTCAATAATACTAGAGTTTTATAGACATTGTGGGGTATCCATGACCACCCTTTGCTTCCATTTAACTTGTTCACATTCATAAGTAAATGGGTCAAAATTTTATCTCTGCTTGTTTCACACACAATAAATTTAACTCACGGTATAACTGCTGCATCAAGTATATGAGGATGGTTCAATAATATGGCTTCCAGTTCTGCTGGAGCTACCTGCATTCATCAAGTGATCATGTTATGTCATCTCATTATATATAATATATCCAACACTAGAAATTAGAGGTCTAGTTGGGTCTATCCTCATGTTGAACAGGTGGAGTAGAGGTGGCAATTTTGGCTCGTTTACATTTGGATGGGTTGATTTGGGTCTGTTTCATCTCTAACGGGTTAAATAGGTAAAATGTGAATATACGAGACATGTCAAATGACAACCGAAAGTGTAGTTCCATTTTACAAATCTCCCAGATCATTTAGTTCGAAAAATTAGATTAGTATTAGAACTTGTAATCATGTCTGGCACCTAACGGTTGATAAAAAGACATTCAGAATATCATGTTAAGAAAAATTTGGGTAAGTTGCCCTTGCCCATTTTGACTGCTTACCCAACCTTTGAGGCGCGGCCTTATTTTGGCTAATTAATGTGGATGAACAAGCTGTGCGAGTTGTAATACCTGATAACCGTTATATTTGATGAGTTCTTTTATTCTTTCAACTACAAAAAGATAGCCATCTTCATCAAAGTAGCAAAGATCGCCAGTCCTTAACCACCCGTCCATAACAATAGTTGCAGACGTTGCATCCTCGTTTCCCAGATAACCCTTCATCACAGCGGGTCCCTTCAACCATAGCTCACCTTCACCATAAGGCCCCATAGCAACCCCTGTTTCAAAATCAACCACTTTAGCCGAATAACTTGGTAGTAAAGTTCCTGAAGCAGCTGACCGAGCTTTAGCTTCTTCAGCAGTAACAAAAAATGCTACTGACCCACAGCTCTCAGTCAGCCCATACCCTGGCTTAAGTTCAACCCACGGAAATTTTGCCCTGAATCCATTTGCCAAGTGCTGGCTCAAGGGTGCAGAACCTGAGCCCACACTTCTCAAAGACGACAAGTCACACCCACCTCCATTATACTTCACCAACGCAAGTATAACAGGAGGAACCGCTGGTATATTATTGACTTTATGTGTTTTTATCGCTTCTAGCATGCCTTGTAAGTCGAAACGTTTCATTAAAACAGTTGTCGTGCCAGCACATAACAACCCGAGCCCAAAAAAGGCTAGACCATAGATATGGAACATGGGTATGAAACACAGAAAAATGTCGTCTTCTGCTGATGTTATATCAACAGCCCATGTAAGTATTTTCATCATAGAAATAAGATTCTTGTGTGTTAATATTACACCTTTGCTGGTCCCTGTCGTTCCAGACGAGTATAATATCGCTGCTGTTTCTGACTGATTTGTCCTGGTTTCTGGTAACTCCATTGATTCACTACATTCGATTAATTCTTCCACCGAAAGTTGGTTACCACTCGAGGGACGGTTAATGATTATAGCAGGAGTCTTGGTTGATTGAAGTTTGTGAATCTCTGCAGGATCAGAAATGGCTAGTTTCGCACCTGAGTTAAGTACTTGTTTGACTATCTCGGATTCGGTGTTGACTGGGTTAGCCGTTGTAACAACGCCTCCAACCAAGAGTATGGCTAGGCATATAGTTGGGTAAAGGGTGGAGTTTGGTGTTAAAAGAAAGACTACATCACCCTTACGAACCCCTAGACTGTGGTACAACCCGGCTGCTAACGAGTGGATTGACCGTTCGAGCTGTGCGTACGTGATCCTGCGGTTCGTGGCTGAGTCTATAAGTGCAACTTTTGACTCGGCTCGGTCTAGTTTAGGGAACTGAGATAACACAAAAGTAGCTGTGTTGAGATGGGTCTTAGTTGGTATCTTGTGTTTTCCTTCGAGCTTGATAAGGGAGTGGTAGATCTTAGTTTCAGAGTCATAACCGCCCTTCATCTGGCACGATAACTTGGTTTGGTAATTCGGTTTATAGGTTCATCAAGTGAACCAGAAAAAAAAAATGGGCATGAAATGTAGAGCAGCAACTATATATAATTCACTAAATATCTTAGGTTATAATAATATGAGGAGCAGGTAGAATTGTTGATGACTTATTCCGGTGGAATTATGTCTGCAGGCCAGTTATGACATAGTCAAATGTATCATTTCAGAAATTATACTTATATAATTGTATTGTCTATTTTAATTGAAACTGAAAGTTATATCAGGTAATGTTTTGTAAGAGTGCACCAGTTGGCTGGACTGAGACCAAGAACTAAACCGTAACTAGCTAGTTCGGTCTCAAGGCTAGGTTGGATAGGAACCAGACTAAAGTTCCAGGGCTATGGTTCTTACAGGGCTGGGTTCAGTTTGATACAGTCCTAGCTCGGTTTAATTTCATACCCGAGGTTTGCCTACTCTTAATATTCCATCCATGATGACATATGTCGAAATTCAGAATTATGGATTTATGGTGAAATCAGCTTGACAGCTTGTTCAAAGTGTATGGAATGTAGCATTATGAAACCTTACAATATTGTATTTGATTATGATTCACGAGCATGGTACCCATGCAATGCGGTGGAAGTAGTGGGGAAGACGGTCTGATTTATTAGGGATTTTGGGTAGTTACGTAAAGAAAAAAACAAAAAAAAGTCCAAAGGCAAATAAGGTATTTCAAAGACAGAAATATTTAATAGAAGGAAATTTGTTTTATTAAGGAGTAGAGATAAGGATTTCAAGAGGCTATATTTATAGAGTAGCCTAAATCAAAGGAAGGAAACTAATACTATGAAAACATGATAAATGGAAACTAATATATTTCTAATATCCCCCACAAGCTAAGGACGGGGAGCAACCTTTAGTTTGGATCTTATAATCCTCATATAAATATGGGGAAAAGAATATATGCGTATGTATGTAACTTGTCTTAAGCTATTATTGTAGGAAAAAAAACTTTGTTTTCGTTCATTGTATGTAAGTTTGTCTTAAAATTGAACGAATTGTGTAAGAAATCGGCCGGATACTAACGTGGCACCATCAAACATCTGATACGTGGTCCAATGAAAGACCACCACATCAGCATTTAATAGATTATTTACACGACCCGTTCAGTTTATTAAATTAGTTACATACAATGAACCAAAACAAAGTTTCCTTCCTACATTATACATATACAAATTCTTTTCCTTATAAATATGTATAATAAAAGTTTGTATACCTGTCATACAAGTGTAGAAACTGTTTTTAATGTTAGGCTGTACATCAACATAATTATTACGCGTATATTATTAAGAGATAAAACTAAGGTCTAAGGTTATGTCTTTTAATATAATCTGCTAAATTTGTTTTACATGACAAGTACAAATAAATGAAACGACTTTGTCGGATGGAAATTGATGTCATTGTCTCTTTCTATAAGTGATTAGTGTTAACAACAAACGTTGTTTCTATTTCAGAACGTGGCAGTTTGCACAAAAATTACCTACTTTTGTTGGAATCCTGTTTTAATTTGTTTTATTCTTTTTGGTCATGATGTGACAACATCTTATTAGTTATCGGTCAACCATTATTGATCGATCGTACAACCAACATGAACAAATATAAATCACGTAACAGTATGATTAAGGAGAAATGAGATCTAATGTGAATCACTAGGTGACCATCGTGAGGACCGGAACCTCTTAGCAATTCGATTATTGCCATCTATGAAGTACAAAATGTTTATCAAGGAAGTCTAGTCCTTATTTAGATGAATCCATGTCTGATAGAATGCATTTTGAGTACAAGTTTATTGATGTTCTCATGAGGTATCACTTTCATATAAAACAACAGATTAGATAGTCATTAGTAACTTTCTATTTACCCTTTGCGTCTACAAAATCATTGGTATTTTCAAATTAAATCAAGATGCGCGCATTCAAATAGATGATCATCGCGCAAGAACATAACTCATAAACCAATGGTAAATAAAGCATAATTTAAGATTTCCATCAAGATCAATATATAAAATAGGTTCAAGTCCTCATAAATAATCACCCTAAAACCATAATCATCATATAGTCTAAGTTGTTATTTATTAGTACCACAAGAAAAGAGCCACCAAAAGTCATATGATAGACACTCGTGTAAGCAAGCCATTCTTTGGTCCTTGCATATCTCTACGCTCTAACTCCTTATACTTGTCCATAGATACGAAGCCTAGAAATTTGTTGCGAGTAGTCCATTTTAAAAATTGTTTGTCATACTTATACGAGTCGTACCGAAAATATAAAAAAAATGGGTCCTAACTCAAGAACAGAATATGGACCCTCAAAAGAACTAGTTCCCCACACCGGGTGTAACACTCATATTTAAAAATACAAGTTTTGTTTAATAAATAAAGACCACACGTGTCGGACAAATAGAAACGTATTCAACATAATGCAAGAAACCCAAAAATATAACTTTTAGGAAATAATTAGCTTGTTTTTATATATTTCCTACATAACTATTATGATTATTATAATTAGTTATATGTGATAAATAAATATAATAATTTGAAAGAAAATAATTTTTCCACACACAGCCACACTATTAATGTACTACAAAATAGTCAAACAGATGAAACTTTTTCTTAAATCTTTCTTCATTTTTTCTATTAGAAATAAAAAAAACTCAAGTTTTTTATTCTCCACTGAAAAAATCTATCTCAAAATTAATGCTTCGATGACTAATGACTTTCAAAAAATAAGCTTGTGGCAACGAAGATAACATTTATATTTATATCCTACTTATTTTTTCTTACTTTTAAAATAAAATTACAAATATACCATTTAAATTTTAAAAAATTACATTGTACAAAAATTGGAATGGGGGCAGCTGACCCTACTGCCCCCATGCTGCCTCCGTCCTTGCTTGTCCATATCCTATTTACAAAACAAGCCGAAAAAAAATATAAGCCCCGATATAACTGAGGTAAGCGAGAGGTTTATTCTTGTGAAAAGGTAGAGATGATTGGATATTTGAATGGGCAGTGAGATCCCATTTTCAGCATAAACAATAGGGATTAAGACTTCAAAATGTAAACAAATTTACAAAAATTGTCATAGTGCGTATCGAACTTTAATCATATGCATTGTATGTAATGAACTTTTAAATCTAAATTTACAAGTAGAAGCTCATATGGTAGACAGATATACCTTGATACATACAATACACAAGATTTGAAAGTTCATTACATACAATGCATAAAATTGAAGTTTCATACACACTATAATTCGTGTAAAGTTATTTACATTTTAAGAAACTAATCCCTACAATGTAAAGTTATTTACATTTTAAGAAACTAATCCCTACAAAATATTATAAGATCCCTGGCCTAAACTACACCCACAAAATTCAAGCTCAGATGGATCTGGAAATTGGCTATAAATAATGATTAGAACAAGTCCAATTACTAAAAATTAAAAAAAGAAAAAATGAAAAAAAATATCATAGCCATATGGACTCTTTTAACGGCCAATAATAAGGAGGAAGGTAAGGCATTAGAACGTTCATCAAAGTCGTCTTCTTCTTCTTCTTCTTCAACCTCATTGGGAGGCAGCTGATCATTGTCAACACACTCTTCTTCTTTCTTCTTTTTGTTTTTGTTTTTGTTCTTTTTTTTTGAGGTGGTGGTCTGGGCTTTCGAAACAGAAATTGTAGAAATTCTTCATTGGTAAAGTTTTTGACTCTGCACCTATAATCCGTCCATTCCCTTCCTGCTTCATATCGGAGCCATTCCGTTTCCGAATTTGGCATTCCCATTCCGAATTCCATCCTGTGAGAAATATCAGTTTAATCACTCGATGCAGTCATGGATTATATATAATTATATATATACTTTAGCACACTTTGGGCTGGGCCCGGCCCAAACATGGATTAGACCCAACCAACAATTCGCCTCACATGCCGATGCCGTGGCCCGTGGCTTGGTGAGGAACTGGATTTCTTCTAGTAAAAGTGTGAACAAACAAAACAATATACGTAGAAAATAGAAGACGATATTGCTAAAGAATATCGTTAAAGATATCACATATTTTAATTACTTTATTATAATTTTACATATATGGTGTGGTATATAAACGTTATGATAAATAAATTATTATCAAAATATGTGATATGTATATGACAATATGTCCTCTGACTCCTCTCATTACTCAAACGTGTTAAACAAATCAGTGTTCATTTTAACATCATGTTTCTATTCTATATGCACTATATGAAAATGTTTCTCAGGGACTTCAAAGTGACGATTATTCTATTACAGAAACTTTTTTTTAGGAGCAAAGGCTCTCTATTACAAAAACTAATGGAGAAATGTTTGAGAGAAATTTGCATTAACTGTAAATAAATGATGATATGTTTTACGTAAACTTCATCGTACTAGAAGCCTAGAAGGGTAACCGTGCAATGCGGAGGCGGTGACGACAACCAAACAGGTCGTGGTGAGCTGTGGTGGTAGTGACAGTTGTCGGAGGTGGTGGCGACTGGCAGGGACGGCTCCACAATGGGGGCAGTGTGGGCAATTGCCCCTATTTCAATTTTGGTACAATGTAATTTTTTAAAGGTATATTTGTAATTTTGTTCTTAAAAAATATAAATAAACAGCAAATACATACTAATGTCATCATCGTTGTCATACGTCTCTTCTTTGGAAGTATGTTACTTATGTTGGAAGCATTAGTTTTGAGATAAAATCCTCTATTGATAAAGTAAAAATCTTAAGTTATTTTGATTTTTAATAGAGTTTAAAAAGAGAAGTTGAAAAAAGTGTTTTATTTGTTTGAGTTAATGTATCATACATTGATAAATAATATAGCTGTATGTGAAAATGATATTTTCTTTTTAAATTATTATATAATAGTAATTACAATAGTTTGGTGAAAATTTATGTAGAGGCAAATTGCATGTCATTGATTTCGATGAACTTATTTTATGTTGTTTAATATAATGCAACCCCTCCTTCTGCACCTTTGTCAAAATTGCAAAGACCAATGTTCAAGTTTCCATAACTTGTACTCACACGAAATTATTTTAAAGAGTCCATATTTTCTAATTCTCATGTGAGAGTCAATTTTTTAAAAAATTTTTTTACTTTAAAAATGACTATAATAAATGTAACAAGAGACTTTTAAATTTACCCCCTTACAAAATAAATTCTGGCTCCGTCCTTGGCAACTGGCGATAGCGGTGTGGTTATTAATGTAAGTTTAGTTGATGTAAAAAGGGTAGTTTGGTAATTTTAATGGTTATAGATGTACGTTGTAAATAATTTCATTAAAAGTATTCTATGTAAATTTAGTGAATAAAATGGAGGGATAATTTGTACGTTGTAAATAATGTTAACAACACGTCTTAAAGTGATTTAATTGAACATACAACATATACTCGTATACGAGTAATCTTTAAGAACTGCGGGTTTATTGGTAGTGATTGAGTACCGACAGTGGCATTTAAGGGACTGTATGTAAACCCGATTCATGTCTCTTGTAACTAGAGGTGCACAAAAAAACCGGTTAACCGAACCGATTCGAAAGTTGACCTATAACCGAAACCGGTTAGTAACCGATACCGTACAAATCGATTATAGGTTAGGAAAAACCGCCGGTTAGTAATCGATTTGCACTTTCAAAAACAAACACCGATTCTTAATCGGTTAATCGGAACCCGGTTAATTTTTTTAAATTTAATCGGTTAATCGATTAATTGGTACCTTAAATTATTATTTTAGAATATTTATACTTAGCCACCGAATCATCGATCAATATTACTCTCCCAGTCATCGATCAAATACAAAACCCTAGTTTATGTTCTGTTTCTGTTTTTGTTTCTGCTCTGTTTCTGTTCTGTTTCTGTTTCTGTTCTGTTCTGTTTCTGTTCTGTTTTGTTTCTGCTCTGTTCTGTTTCTGCTGTTGGACATTTCTGTTTCTGTTCTGTTCTATTTCTGTTTTGTTTTACCAAAACAATCTGTTTCTGTTTATGTTCTGTTCTATTTTTGTTCTATTTCTACTGTCCAGGAGTTCATGTTCATTTAAGTTTCTGTTAGTAGTTCTATTTCTGTTGTTTGTTCTATTGTTATGGTTTTGGCTATTGGTAAACAATCTTTTTCGGTTAACTGTTCAGTTAATGAAAAGCAGTTAACCGGTTTTTTAAAACCGAAATCGGGTACATCAGTTAGAACTTTCATACACAGTAACCGATTATTAACCGGTACCAGTTAACCAGAACCGGTTATTTTTTTTAAAAAAAAAACCGAATACGATTACCAAAATAATTAACCGAAACCGGTTAACTTATTCATACACCTCTACTTGTAACCATCCTTAAGAAAAAACCATTGATGATATTTACATGGTCGTTTATTAGGGGAGGCAAAGGAAGGCTGGAGCCTAGGGCCCAAAAAGTTTAGTCCAAACTTATTATTCGTATGAGTTAATCAATGAATCATAAAAAAGTTTTAAGAAAAACATACATGAGAAAAGTGAGTATGAGGTTGTTATACATTCAATTTGGATGAAAAATTCATCACATACTAATATTTTAATACTTTAAATAAATGTTTGGCCCCCAATGATTTTTATGGTTTAAAAAGGTATGTGAGAGATTTTTCACTCAACTTAGGTGCTTAAAAGCCTTATATTCATATTCCCAATTACTTTTTTTTTTAACAACCTCATATTCCTTTCTCCCAACATACATAAAAATGTAAAAAAAAAACATTAGAAACTTACAATACAAAGGAGTTCTACAAAATATCTGTTGTGAATGACTTAATTTTTCATATTTTTACCCCCTTTCAATGCTAAGGTAATTCTTTTTTAGGGCCCATATTTTTCTTTTGCCTCGGGCCTCGATTTCTTTTCATGCTTTTCGGAGACGATCCTAGATGATATCATTATGAAGAAACATTCATTTTGAAGAAGTCTCTTGAAGATATTCAAACCAGACTTCTTGAAAACTACTAACTTTTAGAGTTGAATGAGTTGTTGAAATTTTCAATTAGCCTACAAACTCATTTTTCATATGTTACGGTCGATAAAATTTATAAGACGTTGAAACTTAGTTGACGACTTTTTAAACCTTTACTGAGAAAACATGTTCCAAGAGCACACAGTATCGTATTGGTGACATCGGTTGTTTTGTTTGGCGTTGCTCGGCCACCAAACCGTGTCGCTTCGCATGGCAATCATAGCTTGGCGTTCCAAATCTAATGGACAATTTCATTTTCATTATCGCATACTTAAAAATATTAAAGTTAAATAAGGGGTGTCATTGATTGGTCCTTAGTCATCTTGCAACAATAACATAATAAAGATAATTGAATTGATAATTTGATGTGACATTGAAATGACGTTTACATGAATGTGATTCTCTCAAACTAGTATGAATGTATGATTCAATAGCTTTATTAAAGAAGCAACTAGTCATCATTATTGTGTTCAAATCAAACATTCGAATCACATAAATACAAATGTTAAATGTAAGTGGCTTCAATTCGTTGATTCAAGACATTTTGAAACAGTTGTGTTTATTCTACAGAACAGTATCATAGACATATTGCATTTGCATATGGGTCCATACGCCATAATAGACGAAGGAACGGTTCGTGGCTCAGGCTCATGGCTTGTACAATGTACATCCAAACCTTTTGTAGTAGTATTTGCTTCACCCGTGAACTCCATTTGGCATCTACCAATCCTATAGGCACAAGCACACATCCCTATACCTATACCTATACCTATTTTCATCAAAATTTGTCTGGATATACATATATACATATCAAAAAAAGTCACTATGACTTGGGCAAGTTGGAGTTGTTTCAATTTTTTTAAATAATGTACCTATAATGTAGGTACATGTTGGTGTTGTTTCTATATTGGTGTATGTTATTTTTGGTTTTCAATAAAATAGCCATTCAAAAAAAAAAAAAAAATACATGTATACATATATTGCTATAGTTTTTCTTGATATAGATCACCCCACAACACCAAGTTGTCTACTTGTCTATCACATTATATTATACGAGTTTTTTTTTTTTTTTTTGGAAAGGCTTATATTATACGAGTTAGAAACTTTTTATATAGCTCGTTTTAAGGACAAACAAATTTCTTTTTCTTTTCACACACAAATGGAAGAGCCACATACAAAATATTCTAGTGACTTGAAGGGTTGGATCCTATGCATTAAAAGTTGTACATTTTTTTTATTCCCAAAAGGATAAAAGCATTATTAAAACATACTGGTATATGCTATATGCCTATAAAAACTTCACTTCAGTGAGAAAACACAACCACTTTTCCACAAAATTACATTTATTTAGTTTTGTATCATCTTAGGAACAACTCTTCTCAAAATGGCTGCTTCTTCTTGTATGCTACTAATTCTAATTCTCACCATTTCTTGCACTCATCACAACTCTAGTCTTTTTGCCAATGGAGACATCAACTTGATCCAAAAAACTTGTAAAACCACCAAATTTTACGACCTATGCATTTCGTCTCTCCAATCTGACTCAACTAGTCCACAAGCCGATACAAAAGGGCTCGCGATTATATTGGCCAAGTACGCATTGGCCAATGCAACAAACACCAACTCATATTTGTCATCATCAAATATCGTTCTTGTCAAAAACACTACTACAAATGACACTTTAACAAAAAAGGTACTAAAACAATGTGCCGATAGATATTTGGCTTCGGGTACCTCATTACAAAATGCGATCCAAGACTTAAACTCGGAGTTGTATGATTATGCTTATATTCATGTCATGGCGGCTTCCGACTACGCAAATGCTTGTCATAATGCATTTAAAAAGTATCCGAGTTTGGTTTATCCAACCGAAATCGCGGCTAGAGAAGATGGTTTGAAGCATATTTGTGATGTTGTAATGGCAATTATAGATAGTCTTGTTTATAATTAACATCAATGTCATGTATTAGATATATGATTTTTGTGTGATTTTTTCTTTTATGTGTATACAAATTGTATTTCATTTCATGTTTTAATCTATAATTTATCACTAGTTGCTGTTAACACAGATGTTCATCTTGTAATTGGTTGAAAGTAGGTTTTGAATTATAATTAATCAAATCATCATGTGTTAGATGTTATTGATTTATATAATACAAAAACAAAAATTCGTTTATTCTTGCGAGTACCACGTGATATGGTCAAGAAAGTGATTAAATTCCATAAATCACGTGCTACCTAATCCATTTCTCTTATAATTAACGTAATGTACTTGTATTTAAGTTGTGTCGACACTTTGTGTAAGTGAATTCTTTTTGTTGATTTTAGTTCCAGTTTGAGCTGTTGAAAGACCATATATGGGCTCAAACTGCCGGAAGATGTTAGCCTATGAGTATAATCTAGATTTAATTACTAAATTAGTACCTAACGTTTGCGCCATATTACTAGTTAGTGGTTTCATACATTTCCTTTAGAAATTACGCTGATCATATCCAACGTATGCAAATCTCCACTCGGACTATACTGGAGTATAATGTAGAGTTAAATACCGGTAAATACCGACTGATATTTCTGGTATTCCTGGATATTTCCACACCAGTATGACTAAAATACCAGTTTTTAAGACATTGGCTAAAATTGGAATTCACCTTTCAAAATAAAAAAAATAAAATAATAATAACTAAAATTAGGTACCATTTAAGTAATTAAGAAACACTAGGTATGAAACCAATAATATCGTGCAAACGTTAGGTACCATTTTAGTAATTAAGAAACGCGAAATTACATCTTTACCCCTCACGTGCAAGTCACGTGGAGGGGTTTTTTACGGCCACGTGACGACGTTAGCCTCCAGTATGGTCCGAGTGGAGATTTGCATACGTTGGGTATGATCAGCGTAATTTCGAAAGGAAATGTATGAAACCAGTAATATGACGTAAACGTTATGTACCATTTCAGTAATTAACTCAATTTATGTAGACTTTAATAGACTATTTCTCGTAAATATATCTGGTTTTCATTGTTTAGGACTTTAGGCCATTCTTATGGTCCATAAATATGATTTGTAATCTATATATTAATACATGTACTTAATAAGATATAAATATAATGGTAACATTTATTGAGTTAAATTATATTCTCTGAAGTTTGAACATTTAGAAAACTTTTTCTACTTAAAGTGACATGTTTTAAAGTGACATGTTTTACTTTACTTTATATGTCGGTATAATATCTATAATAATGGGAATGTCATGTCTTGAAAGTCAATATAAAGATAAATATATGTGTCATAAACCCATAATAGTGCATGCTTTATATACAGTATAACCTTTATAATTTAATACTCGATAAAATAATAACCTCGATAAACTAATAATTTATTTAGTCTCAGCTTGGGACCAGTACAAAATTGGACCTCAATCAATAAAATAATAAGATAATAATTTTTTTGAAACTCCAATCTACCAATATATATATAACAAGGTGCTAAATTCATCCCTAAACAAACAAGAACCATTAGATGAATTCCATCTTTGATTTAGAACCATTAGATCAAATTTAATTATTTCATCTTTCTTAAATGACAATATTAATACTTATACTTTTTATAATTATAAAAAAATACCTCTTTAAATTTAATTTACACTTCTTGGTTTCCCATCATAAACTTACACTTTTTACCCATCAATTTTAATCAAGAAATCAAAAATAGTAGCTAATATATATATATATATATAGCCCTTTTAATTTAATTTAGACTTTTTGGTTTTCCATCACAAATTTATACTTTTTACCCAATAATTTTAATCAAGAAATCAAAAATAATAGCTACAATATATATATATATATATATATAATAGAATAATAGTTAATATTATATATTCAATATATTAATAGCTAATATATATCCTAACTAGATTAATACTCGCGTGATACGCTAGAAACATATATAATTAATGACATGCCGTTCAAAAAAATAATAATTTAGTGACATGATAAGTTTTTATAATATCATAAGTTGACAAATATTTAACCAGGTAAGAATTAAACCACTAAACCACATGAAGCTACATTAGTCGTCGATTAGATTCCATTTAACAGTGACCACACAATTCGCTTTTAGGCATGAAGTTTGCTTTTGTAAAAAACCTTAGTCATTATTTCTCATATAAATTTGCGCGTTATTTAACCACGTTTTTGAAAAAAGGATACATTATCTATCAGAAGTCTTGCTAAGTAAGGTTTACATTTCTTTTGATTTATTTCACTCATCCGGATATGTCTGCATTGTCATTGCACTTTTGTTTTAACGTTTTGCTCTAATAATTTAGTCATACACTAAAATTGCTAGGCAATTTAATTATCAATC
Organism: Erigeron canadensis; assembly: GCF_010389155.1. Classification (NCBI taxonomy): domain Eukaryota; kingdom Viridiplantae; phylum Streptophyta; class Magnoliopsida; order Asterales; family Asteraceae; genus Erigeron; species Erigeron canadensis. The sequence continues at coordinate 32,896,645 of NC_057761.1, read as the reverse complement.
GATATATCGCATGTTGTGTTAATCTAACTTAAAATTATAGATAATATCATTGCATCCTCATTCTGTGAGACACATTCGATTGCTAGCCCCCTTAAAATGTTATTAGAGAATAGTTGGGAGTGAAAATAAGACAAGATTCTAGAATGATTATTGGCTTAATGGTGGCAATCTTGCAACTCGGTTTAGAAGGTTGTATGTCTAGGCACCATCTAAAGAATGTGTCATGTGTAATATTTTTTATGATATGACATGAAAATCCGAATGACATAGAGATATTTGTGATGACATGAATAAGTAATAACTTTTGGCATTGAATCAGTAAGACTTAATGAACAACACAATAAATTTTTGTAAAATTATCAAGGTCAGAAAAACAAATATTAATAAAATAAAATTGAATTTTTATTAATTCGTTAATTATTACTTAAAAAAATTGTATTTTTGATATATATATATAAATGTAACAATCGTGGTTCCTGATCTTTTGACCATATGTACAATTTAACTAACTATCGAGTTGGCCAATATAGTTCAAGTGCAATTTGGAGTTCATGTAAGTGTAATGTGTCCAAATAGATCAATTTATCGTTTAAGATATATGTGCTAGTCGATATCATCGTTGGTGCAAATCGAACCTAAACCTTGAGATGACATTTATATCTAATTGGCTTTACGGTACTAGATGACATTAAATCTAGTTAGCAACATGAAATGGATCCTCCATGGGTCAAACCCATGACCCATCACCCAACTAACTTCCTTATTTTTCCAACCATCCATTCATTCCTTCCCTTATCTTTTCTTCCTTCCTTTCTTCTTACAAGAAAAACACACACACACACAAATGTCTTTCTCTCTCTAAGATTCTTACACCAAGATTATGGTTTCAAATTGGATTAGTGCTAGAAACATCATCTACTACATCTCCTTTGCATCATATCAAGATTTGGGTCATCAAAAAGTGCAAGAATCCTCCATTTGGGTCAATTTTCGGGTTTGAACAATTGTGGTGATTTTGGTAAGTCAAGTTCCTCCCAAATCGATTATTTTATGTTTGTAAACTTGATTATAGTCATAACTAACAAAACTTGGGTCAAAACCCTAAAGAGGGCAAAATTAGGGTTTATGTTACTAAAATTAGGTCAACAAACGACTTGAGTCAAGATTGATGTTATGAATCAAGATTATGATGTGGGTTATGTTTAATGATGTTAAAATATGTTGATTTATGTATAAAAATGTGTCTTGGAGCTTCCTTAGTCGATCTTGAAGTCAAGAATCTGCCCAGTCAGAGCACGGCCGCTCAGACAGATGCACCGTGCTTGTGGCTGTGCTATGTGCCCAATTCTTCCTGTACTGCAGACGCTCACACGGCCGACCGTGCGAGCGGCCGCGGTATTTCTGTTCCTTCCCCAACTTTTTCGTTCAGTTATCGGTCGACTTTTAATGATCCAAAACTTGTTTATTGGTCTTATATTAACATACTAAGGTTAACAAAATTGGTTAAACACAATTCTAAACACTTTGATTTTCAAGTGGAATTTTGGTGCTAAGTCATTGAACCGTGTCTAACCAAAACTCTTCATTTGTCATTTAAACGTTCTCGAATGACTTATAAAACATCTTTAGGGGAAATTGTGGTATAGTATAACTAGTATTGACCATGTCTTGTATTGTGACATATATTGTTAGGTTGTGGACTTTTGACGACCATTGGGCATTCGTAGCTTGATATTAACTTGCTATTGCCGATCAAGGTGAGTTCGTAGCTCCCTACTCGTTTGAGATTCGGGCTGAAAAGTGTACAACCTTTGTGTGTTAACTTGTTGTTTGTGCAATTATGTGTTGCCTTGATTGATGACATAGTTCAATTGAGCATACGTTTGATTTCCTTGATGATGACATGAATTGATTGTGCATATGTTGAGTGTCTTAAGTGATGACATTGTTTGATTGATGGAATTGTTAACGTGTAAATACGTGGTTGTTATATGATTATTGTATGTGTGTGTTTGGTTGACTTTTAGGTTAGTTGTGTATATATGGAAGACGATAATACCTTCGAAAGGTTGGAGATGTGGTGGGAAGGTTGCGGGTGACCCTATATATAAGCATCAAAGGCCTTTCAAAAGTAGTATCGTACGAAGTATATACACATAGTGTTTGTTTCTGGGTGGACATTGATGGTCATGGTGCAATTGAGTACAATGAAGTACATTACGCGCAATTGAGTACAATGAGGTACATTACGTGTAATTGAGGGACATTGATAGACATGTTGGGCATTATAGAACTTGTTAGATACTTCTTGATATCATTATTACTTGTTCTTGTTTACTATGTGTATTCTAAATACCTTGTGTAGTTCATTATGTGAGTACATATGTGAGGGTCATTGATGGACATTGATTGATTATGTATTGTTTGAGTATGATTGATTTATTTATGATTAGGGTAGTTGTACATACATGGAAGACGATGATACATTTAATGAGTTGGAGATGTGGTGGGAAGGCTGCGGGTGACCCTGTATACAAACATCTAAGATTCCTTAAATGTAAAGTCATATGAAATGTATATGCATTGTGCATGGTTGAGTTGATGGACATGATGGACATGATGACAATAAACGGGTACTTACGTACTTGGTGACATTAAACGGGTACTTACGTACTTGATGACATTAAACGGGTACTTATGTACTTGATGACATTAAATGGGTACTTATGTACTTGATGACATTAAACGGGTACTTATGTACTTGATGACAATATCGATGACAATAGAGGGACAATGTGTGCATGTGCAATAAACTGGTGCTATACGTACTTGATGACAATTGGATGACATGAGAACAATTGAGGGACATTGATGGACATGTTTGGCATTTTAGAACTTGGTGGATATTTGTTGATGTCGACATTCTGTGTTCTTGTGCATTATGTGTGTTCTAGTTATGGTATGATTATGTGGGTCCAGGTTGCGCTACGAGCCAACCTATATTGAGTACTTGTGCCTTTTAAGGACTTACTGTAAGTGTATTCCTTGTTCATTTGCTTAGTTCATATTGTGAATGGCTTTGGCATTAGATCCTCGTCATTTGCCCCTACGAACTCACCAACCTAGTGTTGACCTTGTTTAGTACACTTTTCAGGTAACCTTGCGAATCCAAGACGTGATGGTTGATGGATGCTTGCGCTAGAGTTTGGGCTTAGTCTTACATGGATCAAGGATTCATTTGCCCCTATTTGCATTATGCTTTATGTACTTGTTGTTGATGATAGATTCACTGAATCCCTTTATTTTCATATAGTTCATGTTCTACGATAATCCCATATATACGCTATATCTTTTCGGTAGTATTTCGAGCCTAGCTCGGGGTGTTACAATAAATATAAAACTATATCTTCTCGCGTATTACGTGGGACAATAATTTAGTAATTTATATAAAGACTCTCAGTTATTTTTATTTATTTCACATATAACTCCCCCCCTTCCCCCTAGGCAGGTTAACGACATGACATTTCCCCTAACGACTCCTCATATTTAAAACAACACTAACGGGAATACATACAACATTAAACAACTTAAATGATAATCTTTATCAACACTTTCAATCACTCTAAATGAGAACACATACTGTTAACTACTCACATAAATGACAAACCTTACTATACTTAATCAACTCAAATATTAATCCACATAAATATATATCGCCACTTAAAGACAGGTCAACTATGACTAACGGTCAAAGTTAATGGAAATAGAATAAATGAGTACGGGATGTTACAACCTTAGTCATTGTTTCTCATACATATTTATGTGTTATTTAACCACAATTTTGAAAAATAGATACATCATCTATTAGAGGTCTCGCTAAGTAAGATTTTCGTTTCTTTGGATGTCTTCCAATTATTCGGATATGTCTGCATTGTCATTGCACTTGTGTTTTAACGTTTTGCTCGAATAATTTAGTTATACTCTAAAATTTCTAAGCAATTTAATTATCAATCTATATATCGCATGTTGTGTTAATATAACTTGAAATTATGCATAATATCGTTGAAATTATGTTGATTACTATTATAAAAGAATTTGAAGAAAAATATAACGTTTTTATATACAACTATATTATCAATGAATGTACATTTAGCCAAAAAAAAAAAAAACATTTTTCCAACCTCTTTTTATTTTTTATTTTCTCCTATTCTAAACTCAATACTAATGTGTTGCCTATGATGGATTCTAACTCGGCAATTCAAAGTATTTATGATATATTATTTTTCTTTATTTCGATTAATAAAGATCACAATTTCATTTTTTTGTATGGAAGGGGTAAGGGAGGAGGGGGAGGGGGGTCGAACTCGAAAAATGAAATGTAATGGATTGACTGAAAGACAATCGTTAGGTAAAAATGTGGGTGGTTTAGGTTTTGGTGGTATGAAGGCTCAAAATTTAGCATTGATATGTACAAATAGATGACATGTGTTTCAAAACTTGGATGTCGTGAGGTTTAAAATCATCCATGTGATTCATGGTTCTGAGTTTGCATTCCTATCTAAAATAAATGGTAATAATACATGGGCAAATATATGTTCCTCATTCTCTGATGCACACTCGATTGCTAGCCCCTTAAGATGTTATTAAAGATCAGTTGGTAGTGAAAATAAGACAAGATTCTGGAATGATCATTGGCTTAATGGTGACAATCTTGCAACTCGGTTTAGAAGGTTGTATGCCTTAACACCATCTAAAGAATGTGTCATGTGTGATATCTTCTATGATATGACATGGAAATTCGAATGACATCGAGATATTTGTGATGACATGGATAAACAATAACTTTTGGCATTGAATAATTTAATAAATTAGTAAAACTTAATGAACAACATAATAATTTTTTGTGAAATTATCAAGGTAAAAATACAAATTTTAATAAAGTGAAATTGAATATTTTAATTCGTTAATTATTACTTACCAAAATTATATTTTTGAGATATATATATAATTAAGTATAAAAATATATTTACTCGCGTATTACGCGGGACAATAATCTAGTATATATATATATAACAAGGTCCTAAATTCTTTTATGGAGAAATAAGGACCGTTAGATGAGTTCAAACTTTTAATTACAACCCTTAGATCTAAATAATAGTACCATTACCAAATTTAATATTAAGTAACACAACATTAGTTCATCTACTTTGGATAATTTATACTTTTTTGTTTTCCATCACTAATTTACAATTTTCACCATTAATATTTAATCACTAATATTAAGAAAACACAATATTAGTCCTTGTATTTGAAATAATTAAATTTTGTATATTTAATAAAGTATGTATATACCTAGGAAGCCATAGATCGATCGATTAGTGTAATGTGTAAACATAATGAACTAATATATATACTCATGCATGTATGAGTTTATATTGTAACCGTATTATTAAGTCATCAAATCGTTTACAATTATTTTATATACATTAAAGGTCTTTTAGATTATCCAACTATTATTTAACTAATATAGATAACTATTAATTTATCAATAAAAGAAAAAACATGACATTCACTATATATACTAGATAAAACTCGTATGTTGTGCGGGATAATTGAGAACAAAACTATAAAAACAATAATTGATAGTTACATTATTATTCATAGTTATGGTAATATAAAGAACTATCAGATTACAACTGATAAAAAAAATGAAATTATAATTTATGAATATATTATATACGCTAAGTATAAAAGCAAGACTAATGAAACATAAATATTTAAATCATAAAAGTCTTTCTTATGGTATATAATTATTAAATATAATATAATAAATACTTTTCAAAAAATAAACATAATATAATAAACAATCTTATTTGATAAAAGATAATTATCATTGAATTAATTAAAAAAAAGTAGTATAATATATATAATCTTTGTACTTATATATAAAATGGAAAATTAAATATTAATGATTAGGATTATGATTAATGATTATGATCAAAATTGATGATAAAGATTGTACATGGCAACATAGATATAACAATTTAAATGGAAAATATGACAACTCTTTAAAAATCTAATGTGACAAAAAAACTAAAAATGTCACCTATGAAACTATCATCTCTTAGTTACATAGAGAGATTGAATACATGGTATATAATTATAAACACATAATGAGTTTGAATTTGTCATTACATGCCTTAAATTTTTTATTAACTTAGTTTAATTTCGTACGCATATTTAAATTTCAATGCAAGAACAATTACCTTTTATATATTAACTAAATATTACAAGAAAAAAAAAATTAAAAAAGCCATTTTTGATGCAAATAAAACTTTACATAACAATACAATTGTATTTTAACATGTTTTATCTATAATTAATAATTATGTTATTCCTTAAAACTTATTGTGTTTATTTCGCGTATTTATATTGTCTCGCGCAATATACAAAAAATATAATTTTACTTTTATATATACAAAAATACGATTTTCTTAAATAATTATTAACCAACTGAAATATTCTATTTAATTTAATTAACATTTGCTTATGTTGTTGATCCTATCAAATTGAAAAACTTATTACTTGACACTTTTTAATAAGTTATTCATTATATGTTTTTCCTAATAAATCTAGAAGTTGAAATTTAGGGTCTCTTATAAGATTATATTATGAACTTTCAAATCTTAATTATTGTATTATAATTTGCTTTTACATAAGTTATGTTAATTAAAGTAAATATTAAAAGTTTAAGATTTTAATTTCCTAAATATTTTAGTTTTTAAATTTGTTACATAAATCCAATATTTGTTTCAAATATTATTAATATCAATAATAAAATTCAACCATGATTTTAAAAAAATATTTTGAAAATTTCTAAAAATTTAACTATAAGTACATATTTCGAAACCTCAATATATTGATGTGAAATTAATTTTAAAAATTTCAAAAGGTTAACTATAAACACAAAAAGTAAACTTTCAAAAGGTGAGCTACTGGTAAGGTCTTAAACCTTAAGAAAATCCATCAGGGTATAAATCACACTTTCGAAGTTTGTATGAGTGGATAATTAAGAGGGTTTTCAATAATATTGGGTTTCATCTCAGACATTCGTGGTTCAAATGCTAACTACTTTTGTTTTGTTAAATTTTCTTTATATGTATATTTATATAAACATTAAACTACGTGAAAATTGTAAAAAATGACTGATATAGTTACACTAATTAAAGAGAAGTCAAATCTATATAGAGCTCTTATTTATATTCCGCTAAACAAATCTGTTTATATTGAATTTCAAACTATCACTTGACACAATAATTTGAAGTGTTATGTTTTTTTTTTCTATATAAAGACATACATTAACAACAAGATACTAATTAATTTACAACTTTGGCACCATGATACTAATTAATCTATTTACAACATCTTTTATATATGGTTGTCAATGTATGATATTGTGAAACGATAACTTGTCACTAATTAAATATGTTATCCCGCGTATTACGCAGGACAATAATTTAGTGTAAATATATTAGTCCCAATAAAACTATAAATTAATAATTACTTAAATAGTTATAAATTCTAACATTGTCTAGCAAAAATAAATTTATAGATTGTTTTTTTTTTGAACTTGGAATCTATATTGAGTTCATCTTTAAATTTTCTCATTACATTTAAGAGTTGAGGCATTGTCTTCTTGTATTGTAACAAAAAGTTGTGAAGTGTTGTAGCCGATAATCTCTTGAGAGTTTTTGATATTGTAGTTTGACTAACTTTCTGATCAAAAGTTTTGTCACCCCACTACACCAAATCTTGTTGAGTACACCCTTGATGATTTCTCTTATACTTGCATCACAATTTTCTTTGTTGATTGGTCATGGTTGATTTATTTACACCTTTTAGTTAATAAACCATAGTTTATGTGATTTTAAAATTTATCCTTTGGCATATTATAAAGAAAAATCTAGAATCATGTAGATTGAACTATCTATCTTTAACTTAAAACAATGCACTTGACAAGTTCATTTAATTTAATGTGTGAACATGAATTGAAAATGAAAGTTAAAAAGGGAATTTTTGAAGGTCATACATGGACATCTTTAAATTAATAATTTATTAATTTATCGATATAATAATATCTCGATAAATTTATAAAAAACCTCGGTTCCGACATTATTAATTTATAGAGGTTTTACTCGTATTATTTAAATGACTAGAAGTTGTTAATTCGAAATTCTTATTTTTAATTTAATGTGTTTGGGCTAATATATTATTACTACTATTTCATTTTTTGGGCTGAAAGTCAATTTCCCAAAAAACTTCGCTGAAAAGCATCGAGCCAGTAACGGAGTCACGTATCTATATGGTGCTACGTGGAGTACGTGCGGTATTTGATCCCCTTGAAATAAAATAAAAATATTAATAACTTCAAATAAGGATTTGTAAGGATTTATAGAATATTTTTCTTTTGTTTGTAGATGAAATAAAGCTATGTAAGATTATTTGTATGTTTGGAATTAAAATTAAAAGATTTAAGAATTTTAAAGATTTTATAAGAATATTATGTGACATCTAAGGGAAAAGGGATGTCTAAATATATTCTTAATATTGAAGATGTAGGAACCTTCTAATTTGGATACGTAGCTTTTGAAACCTAAAGTCCAAAAAGCTTTTTAAATTAGACTTCTAGATCTGTTATCACTGAAAAGTGACATAAAAATTCAAAGTATAGTTAGAACACTTAAGTTTAATCAGTTTGGCAATTTAAACGGGATTTGGAATTACGTTTTTAAAGTGATCATTTAATTATTATATTTGCAGTACAAATAATCTAAAAAATGTTTGAATGGAAAACTGATTATTATCATGAAAACGCAAATTGAAAAACGTAAAATCTATATGGAAAATGCAAACACCCCATTAAAGTCATACAGTGAAGATGAATCAGTTACGTGTTCTAATACAATTACATTTCTTGATTTCATTTAGCTTTGATTATTTGGTACATTTTGATTTTTCGGTTATTTCTCAATCACAACTATTAAACGAGAATATGATATATTTTTTAAAACTTTAGTCTAATAATCTTTTTAGTTTTAATAAAATTTGATATGTATAACGTATTTATTTTTTTTCATCATCTCGTCTTTTAATTTTTACATGTATTATAATCTTATATTTTAAAAAGATTATTAGAAGAATTTTATTAAGAAAACTTACGAGTATTATTTTACATATTGCAATTATGTTTTTTAGGTTTGGGAAATATATGGCTCTCCTTCCTTTCACCTTTTTCATCTTTCAATTTTCAAGAGCCATAATTTTTCCAATATATATATATATATATATATATCGAGAAATGATTAATCCACCAATCAAATAGCCTAATAATCGAGATGATGACATGTGAAAAAGTTAGGGGCAAGATTAGAAAAGAATTAATGGATACCATATGTCACATTCTTATATTTTTAAGAGGATTATTAGACCATTTAGCTAAGAGAATTTATCATTTTCCATGTATATATCTAATAGAAAAGAAATAGCAAGCTCAACTAGGAATCACAATGGGTCAGGTAGTGTTATACCTTAACCCGATAAGAAAAAGGCTACCCGAACCCAATACCCATCGGGGATAAAATATTGTCCAAAACCGACCCGATACCCGAACCCCATTAAAAAACCCAACCCGATAGTATCACAAATATATGAAAAGATATATAAGCAGGAACACACTTTTGAACTTTATAAGATACTATCAGCAACAAATCTGAAACTTTTACATCTATATATATATATATCTAAAAGTTCTATCAAGCAAGTGGAAAAATTGACGCATTCTTGACGTTTTATCGATGTCTACTTAATAGGTTTAATTAGCATTTCATTAATATGATAGTTAATAATCTCTTTTACTAATCATCTATAGGTACTTAATAGGGGTTAGTTACCAAGCTTAATTACTTTTGATTAGTTATAAAAATACATACATATGCATACATATGATATATATGAGTCTGTTGAATGTAATGCTAATAATATGAGTTGATTGAGTCTTCATGAATAAGTCGTAATAACCTACTCACCATTTAATTATTTAGTCCAGCCCAACAGGCTCCAAAGTCCAAACCCAACCATTCATATACGTATTTCTAAACTATTCATCTCCCAACCGGTTACATTTAAAAAAATCAACTATTCATATACTTCATGGATACAACAATATCAGCTATTCAGATCAAAGTGCGAATGGAGATTATTGGGGCTTCCGAAATCCTCATTATTCAAAATCTTGATTTTTGATTTTTATCTTCGTTTCCCCTTTTGATGTTTATTATTGATCCTCATATTCTTTCTTTTTCTTTTTGGAGGTAATCTATTTGCTATATATGGTAATTAAATCTTTCTAACTCTTTTTTTTTTTTTTTACTTTTCAATTCTATGTATCTTGATTGTTGTTTATGTTTTCGAATTAAATACTTTTGTTTTTGTTTATTAATCAACTAAATTTTTTTCCCCCTCTTTTTGTCTTACAGGTATTTTAGAGATGATGGTAATATTTAAGGTTAGTGTATTTTTATTTATATATTTTGTTGTGCAATCAAACTCAATTAGTAACAAAATCTAAAAGATATTGAGTCATAATTGAAACTATGATGTGATTTGGCTGTCATTTGTTGATTGTATAGAAAAGAGTGCTAAAATGGAGTCCTGGATTAGAGAGGCATATCGTATGGAGAAAGGTGGTTAACGAGTCCCACTTGCCCCATTTTTTGGTAATATGGAGAAAGAGTTTGTTGAAATTCAAAAGGTTCTATTGGCAATGCAGGTTGTGCTTCCTTGAATCTATTTTGATATTAATTACCATAGTCTATAGTTACATGCTCCACTTTTATTTGCATTTAGTCTTCTCTGTCATAGTAACAATACCAAAAGCCGACGAAAAGAGGAATATGGATTTGTGATACTTACTTTTGTAGGTCATATGCTTTTTTCTTTCATGTATGTCTGCTGAAGACATGTTTGGAAGTGGAAAAGAGGTTTGCACAGGTTTGGCGATTTTAATTGTCATTACAAATTTTATTTGGGAAGTGTCATCCGTAGCTCTAAGTTCTTTTGACTTTGGTTGTAGTTCTTATAGTCACCATAATAATGTGAATTGTAGACTAAATGTTGTCGTCAGCGGCTTGGCAGTTCAATAAGCTATAAGCATTTGAAACTGGGTGCCCGGTAATATATTTAACGGTTTAAGATCATTGTGTTTGACATAATAGCTTACTGGAGTATTCTTATGTTGTTTCATTTGTTCATTTCTCATGATATATTTCGGCTCATGTATTTGCTCTCAAAAAGAAACCGATATTACTTCTCTTTCCGGCAATTGGAAATGGAATTTTGAAACCCATCTAATGATTTGATATATTTTCTAGAGCCATCCATTTGAGACTACAAAACCGGTCCAAAATATGTATATTCTTTAAAAATCTGTGTGACCAGTAATATAGATGAGTCTAAAGACGTTTTGTTTGAGGTAAATGAGAGTTGCTGTATTGTCCTACATTTGTGTACCGTTTTTTTGGCTGGCATAAACTTTATTCAGAGGTGGTAACATGGACGGGACTGGTGGGTTTTATAATGCTTCAAAACGAAGTTTTCACGGCAAGGAGTAAAAGGTTTATTTAGCAGTGATTTTGTCAAATATATCATGTGTTTTTTGATAGGAAACGTATGGTTTATTTGCCTCTTTTCTTGCTATTCTTTTGTTTTTCAGGAAGAACATAATGAAGCGACTGCGAAACTTGATTCCGTGTGTGACGCAATACGACCTGCAATTGAAGAACGTGAAAGGGACAGTCTAGATAGTCTTCCGGTTAATGCAGCAGAAAAATGGATAGAGGCTTCATGCTCAAAGCTATAAGCAGATTTCGATTTTTACTAAGCTGTAGTAAAAAATGTGGTATACCCTCCTATTACATTCTTCGAGATGAACGTACAGATTTGGTTATGAGGTTTGATCATGCAGTTTGAGATGTCAACGACAACTATTGATGGTAGTTAATCAACTAGGAAACTGCATTTTGAAGTTCTTGAAAACTTTGTGAGTGAGTGTTTATTTATTTATCTTTTTATGTTATAGATGATGATAAATAGAGTCGGGTACAAATTCATGCATAGGGTTAAATAGGCTCTCTCATTGATGGCTTTTATAAGAACTACACATGTAGTTTTTCTTTTCATGTTTTTATAAATTGTTAGAAGTAGGATTAAAATAGTGTTCGCGATTCCTATCCAGCTGTATAATCATTTAGCATATTGTTACAACTTATAACTGGATATTGACAAGAACTTTTATGGCTCATGGGTTTAGCTACCTAGGAACTGTGTGTGTTGCTTCAAGTTTGTTTTATATAATAGCTCACACCAATACTGACATTGTTTTGTCTAATTCTGCTATATACCTTTTAAAAATATGGTTCATGTTCTCTATTCTTCTTACCGCCTATATAAGATCTAGAACGTATGTAGTGTTGGTTGCCCACACATTTATAAGCAACTGTTGGAATGGGTTCGTGATAAGCGCAAGAGGGAGGTATCCAATTGTTAAGTCCAATGTAAACGGCCATTGAAACATGTATAGAGTACAGGTTGATGTAACTGATGGGACAACTAAGATTATCATGAAGGCAGAAGAGGTTTGCATATGTTGTATCATTGTTTGCTCTTCAACTTGACATTACTCTCTAACCTGTAGTTTTGAATTAATTGTGCAGGACGAGACTGGTAACGCGTATGTCATGCCTCTATTCTCATTGTCGTCCAAAAATAAAAAGCACCACTAATTGGCCGAGTAACCTGTTCTCTTGCCAGCATACCACGAGACCAAAAAATATACAATAAAACCCGACCGCTTACCTAGCCGTGCAATGCACGGGTCTTCACTCTAGTGTCAATAACAATACATTACTTCATTTCTTAAGTAAATTCTACAAAATGCATGATTAAATCAGCCTTAAATGAAGGGTATTTGCCTTAAACGAAACAAATGTCTCCTTTTAAATGCATTATATTGTGAAAAACAGCTTGATCAACAAGTTCACTTAAATCTTAATTAAATGATGTTTCGCTATTATTATTAGTTCCAACTTCCAATACTATTTTGTTTGTATTCAAAAAACCTACTATGATCTTAAGTCTGATAAGTAAGAATTAAACTACATATAAAGAAGAATACTTACTGTGTGGAAGTGTAGCCTTCGAAGTGAGATAAGGAGTACGGAAACCAATTGTTTTGAGGTCATATATCTATATAAATTTAATATTATATATATTCGGGGTAAGGTCGGGTCAGGGTAAGCATGCCCCAGTCCCTGCCCCGAAACCTGATTATAAACCTGTTAAGCGTCCCGTGACCTAATAAGCTTGCCCCGCCCCGCCGCGAATATTTCGGATATCGGGTTTCTCCATCGGGTTCGGATTTTTTTCCCATCCCGCTCAACTGCTCAAGCCAGCCATGTGAACTCGAACCATAAATAGATAAATTAAAAAATTTGTGACACAGACTCATCCAAGTCGCGTTCGATCTGGTTTTACGCCGTTGATATTCTACTACACGTGTACACCCCCAAAGTCAAAGTCCCCCGGCCAAAATCCTATCCCTAAACAAAAATGAACTCCATCATTTCCAAAAGCATAACATCAATCTTCAGCCGCCGCCCAAACACCGGGTTAACCCAGCGGAGCTCCGATTTACAACAATGGCGAGGGATCCGGGTGAAGATATTGAACAACAATTTGGAAAGAGGATTAACATATATGCAAAGAATAATGCAATCTAGTGGTATCGAACGTATGATCAAAAATGAACAGCTCTATCATATCAAAAACTCTGAGAAAAAGATTCTGGCTAAAAAGAATCTGCAGCGCAGGTTGAAATCTCAAGATCTTGCTCGTAAACTCAAATCCATACTTGTTCGAAAAGTCAGGTATGTATATATGCATTATTCGCTTTGTTGTGTTTTTATGTAGTTTATTATTGATTTATTGGTTAACATGTATGTATGTATGTATATAATGCATATGCTAGTGCCTAGTGTAGAATTTGGTTTATGTTTGAGGTGATAGGTATTAGGCGATCGGGCAAAAACTCGAGAGCTGCTCGTATCGATGTCTGGAAAGTTGGTTATGGTTATATTGATCGTGCAGTTTACAGTTATGGATTTGTATGTGTTTTAAGGTTTTGTAGGGTTTTTAGGCTATAGTTCTATGGGTGAAATAATAAGATGCAAGTATAATGATAATGTAGAATTTGGTTTGCGATTTTAGGTGTTAGGCAATTACTTGTTGATGTAGGGTCAAGAGTGTGATATTTGAGACTGCGGGTAAGTAGGGACGTTTGAGGTGTAATTGTATATTGGTGATGTATATGATAAAATTAATCGAATTGTTAATCAGTGAAATGTAAAGTTTTGGACTAATCCTTAGGTGACAGCAAGTTTTGTTGTTGGTTTATATGTTTTGTTTTATTTAATCGGGGACGAGGTATTGTCAATGTAGATTTGTGTTGGATCTTACTTCGTTATTCTTTTTGAAAAAAATTCTTATCATGCGTTGATAATTTTATAAGGTAAGAGGCATAGATTGTATGTGGTCGAATTTTGATAAGGAAGACAATGTAGAAATCTTGCAAGCAAGTTTTAATTAGAGAGCCCTAACTAAAAATCAAAACTATAGGCTAGTAAATAGTGATAAGTTCAGATGATGTATTGTTATCATGCTTAATTTTTAATGGAGAGGAGAGAACCTAAAATTGTGATATCTTGATCTGTTTGTGTTTAAAAAGTAAAATCTGAGGAAGAATGAACCCTTTACTTCTCTAAACTTCTGATTTTTCAACATTTAGGGATAGCATGACAAGAGTCAGAAGACGCTTTAGGACAGACATTGACAGAACTACTACTGCCACATTTTTCTCTACATCTGATTATATTTTCAACAATAGTCAAGAGCTTAGTTACATATGCAAAGACTTTCGCTAGTGTATCAATGAGTCATTTAGTTTGTTTTGGAGGCAAAAGGGGGGATTTGGGGGGTGCTGGTTACTGTTCCCCTTTAGCTATTGTAGTCGAAGTGGATGTTTTAGTGGCAGTGTTGTTCTATGTGTATACTTGAGTCACGAGATAGGTACGGGGTGTGAAGATGAAGATTGTCTATTAGATTGACAGATTATTACCTATGCGCTCTAATATTGACAAAGTTCACACATCTGAAAACAAATCATGGTAGTAAGAGATCTAAGATAGTACGATCCTCCTGCTATTTTGTGGCAGACATAGCCAGGGTAATCGTAAAATTGTGGCAGCCAACACGTCTAAAATTCCTGATATTTGTTATAAGGATTGTATGGTGTATTGGTGTTTGTACATTTTGAAAAAATGCTATTATTCTCTTTGAAATGCAAATAAATACTAACCCTTAACCACCTAATATTTAAACTAACTGTCTTAAGTTGTTTTATAGATCAACCAAGAGGTTGTGGGCCATGGTCTCTTGATTAATATATGAAACAACTTAAAGCCGACCCTGCTTTACTAGACCAGGGGCTTTCAGGATAGCTTTTGAGTATTAACTATTAAAACATGTTGGTTATACATACAAGTTAGATGTGGGCTTGTTGGATGGATCAGGAGACGGGTCAAAGCATGTGAATTTGAATTTGTTGGGTGGTTGGATCAGGTTGGGCTGGCCCAAAGCACTTTAGGTCCGATGTTTATATATATTGGGGGTATATAGCTGGGTTGTAATATGAATCTGGTCTTTTAAATAACACGTGTTTGGAGGCAGTGTCGGAACCAGAACCGGAAGTGACCGGTAGCACAATTTTTTTTCCACTAGCATTGTATCGGCATAAAACAACGATAATAACTAAATTGTTACGATTTTTTTAAAACATTTTTAGCAGATTTTTAGCTATTTTTAATGATTTTTTTAGAATTTTTGGCATTTCTAGTAGTTTTTCTTTATTCTTTAGCTGTACAGATACATAGGTATAAGTTTTATTGACATTCTAATGTTTCAAAAGTTTATAGTTGGTTACAAGACCGGTATCTCATATTTATTTGACCCGTAGCACCAATAAAAAATACACCATTTTTTGAAAAATTTTAACTGCATGAATTTAGCGGACCCGTAGCCCGGGCTACCCCTTATGTCAATGTAGTTCCGCCTCTGTTTGGAGGTTGTATGCAACTATGCACCCATTTTGGGCGACTCTTGATGTATTTCATACATACTTAAAATTTTTAATGATATTTTTTTGACCTATTAGACATAGCCCAAATTGGGCCATATATAAGTGCATGGATCAAATTGTCATCTCTAAGGATACTTGCTTAAGCAAACAAGATAGATGACTAAGATAGTATAGATGTATTAAACTCAGCCATATGGGAACCTTTATCTAGCTATCCTGCTACTGTCTGCATGAGTATAAACTAGCATTCACATAAACACAAGACTTGTAAATGCTCACCAGACCCATTCTTTTGGCATATGTAGCCAAAGCCTATCATGATCAATCAACTCTTTCTAAATCCTCGTCCTTTACATATATTCTCATCATCTTGCTCCGAATGTTGAAAATAAATAGTGAAGCAGGCTGGAGATTGATTTAATCAAATATCTATACAGCTAATTAGAATAATATATGTACATGATAATTTGTATACTTTGTTTGGTTTCAAACAATTTGGAAGAACTATGAAGCCCCGTGCTTAGTCATGAATTTTCACCGACTATGGAGTTGCCCAATACCAACCCATATTTACTGACAATGTTTTACTCGTTACTAGGTTTATTGGTATGGGTTAAGTATCTGGGAGTTTAAGTAAACTAACTTTTACACTTTTTCTATTGTGTGAATGTGACTTTCATTTGGTTCATTGTATCTAACCAACTCACTAAATTGAACGATTAATGTAAAATTTTTATGTTGACCAATCAAAAATTTGTACGTGGCAGCTCATATGGTGTGCCACGTATATACTTTACATTATTCGTTCAATTTAGCGGGTTAGTTACACACAATGAACCAAATGAAAGTTATATTCACACAATAGGAAAAATGTAAAGTTACTTACAACCCCAGATATTAAACCCTATTGGTATAGATTAAAACGTAATTGCTCGAGGTGGACTGTACAGTGATTTTTTGTTATTTGTTTAACATTGAGGTCTTTTTTGAATAACTACAGTTTTTTAGATGTTTTGCCTTATTTGACATGCTTTACTCGATGCATGCAGGGGTTATTGAGCAAATATCTCAATATCTAATGGCTGAATGCATAAGGGGAGTTTTGATGTTGCTTTATAGATATATATTTTTTTGGAAATATTCCAGAAGTTTATTTTGTGTTTGTTTCATGCCAAAACTAGAGTCGGTCTACTCAAAGAGTTGGTGGATCTTGAGAAAGGTTGTCCTGGGTTTAGGGACTAACATCACTTTTGGTGCCTTTAATAATACCTATTGGTTCTCTTTTCTTCTTTGTAATTTATTTCCCCTGCATATATACATCAACATTCAACAGGCAACCAATTTTTTAGATCATTCAAAAGCATGTTAGTGGTTGTTACTCTCCACCTCTTTCTTTCGGGTTTGCCAATGTATGATCCAGAATGATAAAAAAAAAGACCAATTCAATAGACTATAATTCATACACAAGAACCTCATGGAGTCATGGATATAGCTGCTCACTCACCTTGGTCCAGATAAAACAGAAGGCAACAGTGGTGTTAAATCCTCCTCATGTTCAATTGTTGTATCATGCCGTCTTAGTCGTGAGAAATTGTAATCCAAGTATGCTTCGACTTTCATTACTCCTTGTAACACCTTCACGATTGTTGACATTGAAGGCCTTCTTTTAAAATCAGTCTGTAAACACCATGAGACCACTTTCATCATCTCTACAACCTGTGTGCTGTGTGCTTGCATATCTTCACTGTACTTGTCAACGATATCTAGTAACGTCCCTTGTTCCCAACACTTTTCAAAGATGCCAAGTAGGTACCAGCTTTCTTCAGGTTGAGATCTGTCAAAATTCCTCCTCCCACACAATATTTCCAAGAGAACAATCCCAAAGCTGTATACATCAACCTTTTCAGTGATAAATGAACTTAACCATTCAGGCGCCAGATAGCCAGGAGTTCCTCTCATAGTAGTCATTACTTGGGATTGATTTCTGTCAATGAGCTTAGACAACCCGAAATCTGAAACTTTGGCATTAAAATCGTTGTCTAGAAGTATGTTTTGAGGTTTAATATCAAGGTGGATTATTTTTTGTCTACAATCTTCGTGGAGATAACTTAAACCTTTAGTTATATCAAGAATAATTTTCTTTCTGCATTTCCAATCTAGAACATGCTCTCGATCTCCATGATAGATCCACTGGTCTAGTGATCCATTACTCATAAATTCATACACGAGTAGTCGTTGTGATTTCCAAGCACAGAACCCATGAAGTCTAACCAGATTCACATGGTGAATACTGCCAACGGATTCAACCTCAGCTAGAAATGACTTTTTAACTTGTGCAAGTCCCTCAAGACACTTCACTGCAATCTTGGATCCATCTTCTAAAGTCCCTTTAAATACCGATCCGAATCCTCCTTCGCCAAGCTTTTTATTAAAATTATCTGTGGCGGTTTTCAGTTCTTCGTAGGAAAACCGAGTTGGCATTCCTGGCACTTGATCTAAATATGTCTCCTCTGTTTGAACATCCCTTTTCCGCTTTCGGATAACAAACATAACAACTACAATTAGCACAAACACAAAACTTCCAATTGTAGCAACTATAATGGTTGTAACTTGACGAGACAAATGATTTGATCCCACATTCTGAACTTTTATTAGCACTGAAGCGTTTTGATGAATTTCATTAGGATTAAAGTTCATCATTGTCAAGAGCTCAGAACGTAAATAACAGTCGCCACTAGAAATATTCGCATAGTACTTGAACAGAGCCGCTTTGCATGAGCACTGGTCCAGACATGCTTGTTTGCAAGTGTCCATATTCACCATATTCATGTCAGCAGTAGAGGTGAAGTACTTAACATTCTCAAGTGTGATAAAATCTTGAACTCGTACAGAATTACAAGTGAGAGGGTTAATTTCAGAACAACCGAGGTTGGGTTGCCAATTGTTCACTGCTTTGAAATAGTCTTTCCTAGGACTTGATATTGGACAACTACATTGTTGATTAGCAGAACAAATGGCGTTTCTTCCACAAACCAACGGATAACCACACTCACCAATAAAATCTGTAAGAAGATCGGTTACCACTGTCGTCAACCTCCAATAAGCTAATGGTAATTGGAACAATTTCAAGTGCCCATCTGGCATAAGTTTAACAAAACTATTTGTCAATGGTGATTCCAGATTAAACACACGATCGGGCTCAACATTGGAACTGAAGATAGCCAAACTCCCATTATAAAACGTAAAACTTCCTTGTCTATTTTCGTGTGCGCCGTTAACTAGGTAACTGTAATACACTTGAGGCGGATTTGATTCAACAAATGCAAACAGACCGTTATTCGTGATTTGAAGTGAATACATACCTTCTTGACTACTCCAATTGGTTGAAGAAACACTAGATTTTAGCTTTTGACCTTTATACAGCTTTTGGCCAGGTAACAAACAGTCTGTTGGGTGATCAAAAGATTGCCAGATAGTCGCGTTATTCACATCAAACAAAACCAAGTTCCCGGTATCAGTTAAGTTCACACCAACAACAGATTTCCCTGTAGTATTAGTGCTCCAAACTATGGTTCCATCTGCATCTTTGAGTACCAAGTCTCCTGTTTCAGTGAGATTAAGTATCGCAGTATTCGCGACCGGGTTGTCTCTGTTGGCTGACCAAACAATCTGAGGCAGGAGACTTTCTTCAAAACTGGTTTGAATAATAAAGACGACAAAGATAAAAGAAGTACAGCTTCCTGTACAGAAGAAGCCACAATGGTATGTAATTTCATCGACTATTCTAGACGTGATAACATTCAACCTCGAACCATCTTTAAAAATATCATAGGCATAACCGAAAAAATCAGGCTCTACTGTAGGAAGATTTACATTTGGAAACTCGAAAGGCTCAGCATTGGGTGAGAAGAAAGACAACATGAGAAACATGGCCAAATAAGCACTAGAAATCCATGATGATCTCATCACTGATGAACACCCCTGATGAACTCAGTTAGAATCAATACATAACCCAGAAAAGTTTTAATCTAAAACAAATGACTGAATGAGTGTTTAAAAAGTCAAAGTCAATGCTATAAAACCGTGTCATGAGCATATGTGGTATACTCCGTATAATCATTACTTTGACTTTTGACTTCGGTGTTGATCAATATATACTTTTCTTTTTTTTTGAACGGCAAATCAATATATACTATATGGATGTTTATTTTTGCACTAGCTGTTTTGTATGTCTTGCTTGGTTTATCTTACATTAGTTGTTGTACATGCTGGAGGAATGATAACATAGTATAGAAGACAATGTTCAACTTGAATTAATTTTTTTTCATAATTAAAATTATAATATATAAGTTATAGTAAATTAAATTATCGACAATTAAATAACTTATAATATGGAGTAATAAACAAATACATTTCAGTTTTCTCTTCTAAGAGCATGGGGTATGGGAGCCCGACCCCACATTGGTTTTCGATTTAAAGAAGTTTTGGTGTTCCGCATACTAGCTAACGAGTAGGTTGGTGGTTCATTAGAGGAAAGGGGTCAGGTTTATGGTTAACGTACGAGTACATCCGGATATCGGGACTTCATAAACTCATGCATTCGGGAAAATCCTCCACAAAAGTAAGTGAGGGTTGAACTCAAGTAGATTTTACCAAAATTAAAGACCTTATTAATGAGTCACCAACTCCATTAGCATCGGAAAAAATCCTACGTGGAGATAAAATGAAGTGTTATAAGATATATTCTTACATATATCTTGATGACACATTTTACTTTTAAAATATGTAGGATGAAAATCGTTTCTTTTTTGAGTTAACAAATTACGGTTTAGAGTGTTGTGACGACTTCATGTAAGTTAATTCGAACCCTATTCATATAACATGTATACTACTCGTATTAATGACACGCTATGAACGATTCTTTAGAGGTATTTACCTTTTGTAAGGGTGAAGCACTGCCGCGGCAAAGAGCATCGGTATAGATGATCGCATCCTCAATTCCCTAAATTGGTAAGCACCGGTAAGTGGCAAGGAGGTAGTGTATCGGTATACAATTTTTCCTCGTCGACCATTTCTCTATTTTTTTTTCCCTTTATAATGTGAGACAATAGGTTTTTCCTCATCTATCGTTTCTCTAATTTCTCATACACCATAAATGCCTGAAATCGTTTAACACCTAAAAAAACCACAAAATAATTCGCTCCACCATGACACCGGCCATCTCAAACAAGTACAATGCAAGTTTAAATATAACGACTTTTGATATATTTTATCGTTTAGCAAGTTCTATGCAAATGAAAACCAATGAGTTCTTGGTGTCCAAAAAGGAGATGGGAGACTTTGTCCCTTTTAAGAGCCTCGAGTTCAAATACGGATAGTGACATCGAATTACTAATTTGGGAAAAAGTAACTACAACAATTAACATTTCTCTTCTTTTCTTAATAAAAAAAGTGAGTTTGATTAGTTTAGTCATACAATGAAGCTGAAATCCGTTACGTGGTCTAATACAATTATATTACTTGATTTCGTTTAGCTTTGATTATTTGCGACATTTTGATTTTCGGTTATTTCTCAATCACAAATAAATAAATTATGAAGTCAACTGTGGTCCCTTGTTGTCTAATTAAAGAAAAGCTGTGAGCTGTATTGGGCCTTTAGTCATTTTCTATATGGCCAAACCCTTAATTTTTCAAAGTCCACAAAACTATTTGTCTCGTACCCAAAGCCACAAACGTAGTAAAATGCATTAAGTGCATGATGTTAAAGTACGTGTTTGTGAAGTATGCAATATGTTTTATCTTATAAAACCATCATCATCATCGTCATCAAATATGTTTTATCTTAAGTATTTATAGTTTCCTTCAATTGATAGCCTTTAGTTATACAGAGAAATAACATGTATTTTTTCTAAACGTATTTGAAAAAAAGGTAAGTTGATAAGAACCTCTTCCAATATGCCTAAGGCACCCGCATAATCCCGTGTTGGGATAGCGTCAAGGTAAACGACCAAATTAGCCCCCCTTGTGGGGATCGAACTTGAGCCCTACAGGACCAGTCATATTTATTAGTTTTTAACAATCATCATTAAAGATTTCAAGTTATGATAAATGTAAATCAAATTCGACAAGTAATAAAAAAAATGCAAAATAATGAAAACCCAGCCATAATACCGTAGAAGTGTCCATCATATTCGTATCAACAAAGTGACAAATTTTCAAATAATTGACAATGTATAATTTCCGTGTTACTAATATTATTCTTTGGATGTTTAAGTCCAACAAAGAAACATGAATGGATGGGAATGGATGAGAAAATTTTAGAGGGTCCACGAAAATGTATTTATAAATTCTTATAAAATATATTGAAATTTTATTTTAAGGAATTTAAGCATTTTTTCAATATCCTCATATTGTCCCTAATTTACACATTACCTTTAATTATATATTTCTAAACACAATCAGACAAACATCTTATCATGATCTAACACACAGTTTCTTCTTTCTCTCCTTTATATTTACACACACGCATATCAATTCATCCCCACTGTTTTATATTATCATTACCGTTTAGCCGACGCAACGTACGAACACCAACCCTCGTGTTTCCTAATACATTATCACCACAAAAATGTACATGTTTCCTAATAGTGGAAAGATAATATGTTTTCAAAAATAATATTTTAAAAGAATGAAAATGTAAATTTTACATTATTTATCAAGTCATTATCATTATTGAGAAGATTAACTTTCGAAACTTATCTACCAATAAACTAAATCAAAATTGACATATTCTTAAAACGACACGTGCCGTAATCCTTGATTGACACGTGTCTTTTTAATTTATTGATTTTGTTAAATTAGTTTTTTTTAGTTGTATATAAATTCAAATTAGCTTTTTTAATTGTATATAAATTCAATTTCCTTATTAGATTTAAAATTAACTTTAACTCTTGGCTTTATTAATACAAAAGGTATTATAACCTTATTTGATTAATCGTTTTCTCATTAATAAATTGTCTTTTTTTCTTTTCTCAATTCTTCAACTCTTATTACTTATATTATGAAGACCTCAAAAATTCAAGTTTATGATCCGAAACTACAAGGCTATTTGCCATCATGCATCCACTATGCTTATAAGTTCTGATTTTGATGTGCTTCTAAGAATTAAAGGTTAATCCAAAATTCTAACTAATTATATCTATCATTATTGTAAATTACTTTAGCTTCGATCATCAATTACCTTAACAATTTATTTTACACTCACGAATCATGTATGAGACATATTTGAGTTTTCTTTATGATACAATCTATATAGGTATCATACATTGTACGAGTATTAGGACTAGTTATATGATGTATTGGTGATATTTGCTTTTCTGAAGGGAAAAAAAAACGTCAAAGGTGGAACTCAACTTGAGTTCAACTTGCCCATCTTTTATATTGACTTCAATAGTCTAAAATAAGCTTGGAACATTTTACCAATCGAGTTTCTTCCAAAATCTTGACTCAAACCCTTATCTAACCTTTGGAGCCTGTGTTTATGTATATATACTTTTGCTTAATTAGATCAAATAGTGCTGTTATTTTATAAATTTTGCTAAACAAAGTTTTTGGGACTGTAGTTAGATAAAGATCTTCAAATCAGCCGCCTTCTTCTTTCACGAAATATAGACATCGTAAACGCTTAGCCACTCCAATCCAGACATTGCTTCACACACTCCTAAAGGAAATCGAAACTAAGTTATTCAAGAGTTGTATACTTATTATAAAATTTAAGGAATGAACTTTTAATATATGAGAAACAATTCTTTTATGCATATTAGGTACAATATTAAGGGTTGCATTTAACAATTTATTTTATTTTATTAGACATGTTTCTGACATAGATATATATTTTCAAACTTTTTAGCTATTTTTTAAAACAATACTTTCATCTTAAACTTAAACGTTTTCCCAAAAAGGGAATAAATCAAATTATACACCAAAACTAGTATAAAAGTAGAACAATTTATCAAGTCGAGTCCACATATAATTACAAAGCACACATTTAATCCAAAACTATGAATTCAAAGTTTCAAACTCAAGCTTTGACAAACCCAAACTTTATATGTTGACAAACCCAGATAGTCTAAATGGTATAAAATGACGTTCGACCTTTTCGTATGAGTTGAGAATCCAACTTCTAACCTCTGTCCGAGAATATTTACTATTGGTCTAGAGTACGCTGCTTAAATTTACAACTTCATAATATTAACATAGTAACTTATTATAAATTTAAAATAGACTTTAATATAGTTATTATGGGGTTGGATATTGTAAAACAAGTATTAAAGTAAAACAAATAAGATAAGATCTTGACCCTTAGATCATGGTTAAACTGATGCACGAAGATTCACAAAGCAATTGATGTATGATGATTTTTATGATGCACGGTGATTATCACTATAGAAAAACATATTGTTTTATTTGTTTTATATTAATACTTGTTTTATTTTACCTAAAACCTAGTTATTATTATTATTATTATAAGAGAATAAAGTAAAACCCAAAGGAGATAGTATAATAAAGTGGATTGAATGAAGGTGACAAGTGTCATATTTATAGACCTTATATCTATATTCCCTTAAAATCCACTCTTACAACGTAAAAACTAAACCCCTGTTTATCCCTCTTCTGTTTCTCCCTCCAAAACTTCTCCAATGGCGGTTGCAGAGCTAAGTCACGCTTACACCACTCAAACCCACCTCACTAACCCACAATTATTTTCAGCTCATCAGATTTCCCAACATGGCCGATGTCGCCTCAGTTTCCGACATCTTCTTCGTACCCCGACAACAACCTTAATCCGATGTTCTGTTACCTCAGAGTATGTTCTCATCAATCTTTCTTTTACTCTTTTTCTTCTTCTTCTACTATGTATTTTCTTTTTATTGATAAAGTAAGTATTATGCAGCAAAGTTGAAGCACCGGTTGGTATTGATCCAAAACCAAAGAATGAATGCTATGGTGTCTTTTGTCTCACTTATGATCTCAAGGCTGTAAGTTTTTCTTTTTTAAATTATATATGTGTATATATATAACACAGTTTTAGTTCATTTACTTATGTTCTGAGTTTAGATTTGGATACTTCATGCAAGTTTGGACCTATATGTGTATTTTATGTAGTCTTATATGATATTGATGAGGGTTATGTTTATGATTGACATCTATATACAAGTGATCTTAGCTTTTCGGTTGCTTCTTTAGGGTTATATGAAATCTTTAATTGGGATAAGACACAAGTTTCAACTTCAATATAGGCAACCAAATTAAACTGAAGTTGGAAATTATGAACATTTATGTATATAAATTGTATGCTAATTTGAAACCTTCTATTATGCATCTATAATGCATATTGCAACTTTTGAACATGAAAGGTTGCAACTTTTCACTAGAACAGTTATGAAAGTTGTTATAAATGAATAGTCATACCTCTTTCATGGACAAAAAGTAATAAGGGGACAAATTTTGGCGAGATAAAACCGTTACTAAAGCTGGACTCAACGAAGGGCACTGCCCCTTAGATCTTGGCAAGGGGGCTTAACCTCCTTGACCCATTCCTGCCATATAAACGAACATAGAATGAACTCTAAGGAGAATGCACTCCACACTTACTAACTTGTATTAGAACCTAACTCAAAATCCCTTGGTCCCAAGTAAATCACAATTACACAAAACGGCTGATGACGACACTAAAACTACCAACAGATACAAATTGTCACATTAGCAAAAATACCTCCATAAAAATGTAATCTTTAAAACTGGATACACGCAATGAAAGCGTTAAAAGTTCAGCTTAGTAAGCTGCATACATACTTGTATGGTTGTATTACTAATTGTTAAACGTCTATATTAGTAATATATGGTAAACAATAAAAACGTGTTGACCAAAATTTAAGTCATAAATATCAGTAGAGATTATCAATGGATAATTCAATTCAAACTTGACAGGAAATAAAAATTATGGATTCTTTGTTAAACAATCCTAGAACATTTTAACCGGGGGATAATTATAGTAACTGGAACGATTTGGATGCATACATGACCTCATCCATGTACTAGTGATGCAATGGAATACATATTTGGAGCGTATACTTTATTTACAGTCCATCTGCTATCTTGATATTCGCCCTGTTTTTGACCGTCGCACCGAGTTCCTTAAACTTTGATTAAGGCTAAAATGTCAACCCGTTTATATTCTGTTATTGGATAAGTTCTGATGTGTGTTTTTATTGTACATTGTCAGGAAGAACAAACAAAGTCATGGAAGAAAATGATAAATGTGGCAGTTTCAGGGGCTGCTGGGATGATATCAAACCATTTACTCTTCAAGGTAAACTAATTGTATTTTCTCTTTGACACCAAAACATGGGAAAGCAGCATTCGGTCCAGACCTTCTGAGTGCCTTGGTCATGGTTCTTAACCGAAGGAATGATATTTAATCGATTCAAAGTCTTCAACATAGGCAAAGATACAAGTACATGAAACTTGGATTAACATAAAATTTCTAGGACATTATTCTAAACTGTCAAATATCATAAAGATGAGTCTCTTTCAGTTTCCATGTTAGGATATTATCCACCGAGCAATAATTAATGAACAAATTTGTGTTCTCTTTCATCTTTTTACAATGATTGGAAGACGACTAATGACTCATTGTTTAATTGCAGCTTGCATCTGGGGAGGTTTTTGGTCCAGATCAACCTATTGCTCTGAAACTTTTGGGTTCTGAAAGATCATTTGCAGCTCTTGAAGGTAATCACACTCTTATTTTTTATAAACACCATCCTGATATTATGTGATACAATGGTAATAAATAGTAATGCAGGAGTGGCAATGGAACTTGAGGACTCTCTATATCCATTGTTGAGAGAGGTGAGCATTGGGATTGATCCATATGAGGTATTCGAAGATGTAGAATGGGCTCTTCTGATTGGAGCAAAGCCTAGAGGACCTGGAATGGAAAGAGCCGACTTGTTGGACATTAACGGGCAAATATTTGCTGAGCAGGTGTTATTAGCTATTTTTCACTTTGGTAACTCAGAAATACCAATTTTATATTTCAGAACCTTAACTCAATGGAGATATGACAGGGAAAAGCTCTCAATGCCGTTGCTTCACGTAATGTCAAGGTCATGGTGGTGGGCAACCCATGCAATACAAAGTATGGAAAAATAGCTTTTATGCATTAAGACCATTTGTAGTGTATGGATGTCATAACCAAAGTAATAATCTTATTATGCTGTTTGCAGTGCTTTGATCTGTATGAAGAACGCTCCAAACATACCTGCGAAGAATTTTCATGCTTTAACTAGACTAGATGAGAATAGAGCGAAATGCCAGGTATTTCGGTGTTGACAAGAGCTTTAACCAGGTGTTTGAACAGATATGAACTTGTTATTCGTTTTGCAGTTGGCTCTTAAAGCAGGAGTTTTCTATGATAAAGTCTCTAACGTCACCATTTGGGGAAACCACTCAACAACTCAGGTTTTCAAATGCTTTATCTCTTTGTAGTATCGACTATGTTGTTTCCATTTCATGTGATTGATGTAAGTTTTTCAACTTAGGTCCCTGACTTTCTAAATGCTAAAATACATGGAATTCCTGTCCCGGAGGTTATTAGAGATAGGAAATGGTTAGAAGAAGATTTTACTCAAATCGTTCAGACGGTAAGTCTGGCTGATTTAACTATATAGCTGATTGTGCGTTGATAGTTTTTTTCATATATTTTTAATACTAATTGTTGGATTTTTTTTTCTAGAGAGGCGGAGCTCTAATAAAGAAATGGGGAAGATCTTCAGCGGCATCAACTGCTGTTTCTATTGTGGATGCAATAAAGTCTCTTGTAACACCCACACCTGAGGGGGATTGGTTCTCAACTGGAGTAAGTTTTCATTTTTCATATTATACATATATAATCACCTCAAACTTTATACCAGATACTGTACAGAGAAAATGTCTGTTCCTAAAATTTTGAGAGAAGATCCATGTTGATTTTGAAATAAAATAGTTCTAGGTTATACATTAAATGTGAAACTGTGCTATAGAACAAAATAATCATCAAAGTTTTCGCATCTTTCCGTTTTTAAGGTGGCAGTCTCAACTCATATCTCAAACACGTTAAATGGGTGGGCTGGTCAAAAGTCACCTGAAGTGAAACTTTCAGTGCAAACAACCTCTAAGTTAGCGTTATCCAAACCATTACACTATTATTACTTTTTTCATAAACATATCACTATGCGTAAAAAAAGTAAAAATAATGAGTGTTTGCTGGTAGGATTTGCCAGGTGATCTTGGCTACTAGGCTAACTATTTACACTGGGAAAAAATACAGGTTTACACAACTGGAAATCCATATGGAATAGCAGAGGATATTGTTTTCAGCATGCCCT
This sequence comes from Erigeron canadensis, assembly GCF_010389155.1. Taxonomy (NCBI): domain Eukaryota; kingdom Viridiplantae; phylum Streptophyta; class Magnoliopsida; order Asterales; family Asteraceae; genus Erigeron; species Erigeron canadensis. Next base: position 32,867,965 of record NC_057761.1, on the reverse strand, counting down.
GCAGGTCGAAGGTAAAGTACAAACCAGATTTCTTCATTCATCTCATATAAATTCTCAACTTTGTTAACAAATCAGCTTTGGGTCAGGGTGATGGTGATTACGAGCTTGTTAAAGATGTGATATTCGATGACTATCTCCGTAAAAAAATTAAAAAGGTACCGTAGATATCCAAGTTGAATTTTTATATTCACATTGTGAAGTCCAATGCTAAGTTCAGGTCTAATTATTATTTTCAGTCCGAGGATGAGCTGCTTGCTGAAAAGAAATGTGTAGCACACCTAACGGGAGAGGTGAGTATTGGGATTTTTGCATTGCTGAGGTGGCAAAATAGGCGGGTTGAGTAACGGGTCACAATGGGAAAGTATATATGCATGTCGAAAAGGGTCGGGTCAGGTTGACCCAAATATGCAAAATGGGAAAGTATATATGCATGTCAAAAAGGGTCGGGTCAGGTTGACCCAAGTATGCTTTTTTGAGCACTTTTTGTTTTTGTTCTTTCAATATAACAGAAACTACTATATTACATTACAATAAATATAATGTTAGAACAAACTGGGTTTAGGAGGTTGTAAAGGTTAAAAGTAACACTTTAGGAGAATTTTAGCCCGTTCCCGATAGAGTGTTTAAGTTAGCACTTGGGAAAGATTATCCAATGTCAGCCCATTTATAATTTTATGGGCTGAAATTGGTATCTACTTAGGAGCCTGGACTCTAAAAACTAAATCTGATTGTTTCTCGGTAAAAAAATGGAACTCGATAACTTGGCAGATAATGCTTCTACTTATCTTCCTTTTTCATTATCAAATTTATCAGGGTATTGCTGTCTGTGACCTACCAGAGGATACAATGCTTCCAGGAGAAGTGTAGAACGAGCTAAATACTAGTTACGATCGAAAATTTATCGGGCATACCACCCCAATACTGAGCAGGAAACAGGATTAGAGCCATGTTCCTATTATTGAACATTATAGTTGCCAATAATGAGCGATTATGACACCGAGTAGTTTGAGGTATTTATAATGCTGTCTACAGGTTTTCGTTCATTGTCATCTTGGTCGAACTTGATAAACATGTACACTATGCACTTGCTCATTTGTTCACATAGTTCAATGTAATACATTTGCTTGTTCACGTGAATATGCTTATATATTTCGTCTAAACACAATGAAACAATTATTGCAGTACTTTTTAAGAATTACTACTGTCTACTTGAAACAAATCTTCTGGATATCTATAATCTCTTATAAACATATTGACTTTCTATTTTAGGAATTTTAGTACTTTTTTCAATATTCTCAAACTACCCCTAAGTTAGCCTAACAAATATATTTACAATGGTTAGTTTATGCACCATATTAATTTTTGCATCTAATCTTTGACATATATTTAAAATGATAACCACGGTTGGATACCTCATCGTTACGACATCTCACGCATTATAAAATGTTGTCGCTGCAACGCGCGGGTACCCTTCTAGTAAAGTATAAACTAGAGTACTAATGTACTATACCGATTTGAGTTTTTTTTTTACCCTTCTTCCTTTATATGGAGTTTTTCAAAACCCATTTCAAAGTAGAAAATTAACATTTTTTTTCCGGTGATTTTTTGGCCATCCAATTGTTTACCATCATATCGATGTTCTGAGTCCATAATATGCATGATTTTTTAAACAAGAACCATATCCTTAAACCCAACAACTATATGCAAGTTATATGTCATTTTAAATATGAGAATGACAGGTTTGACTGCAAAAATCAACCTATTCGTGGCTCAGTTACAATTTACAAGACTGATATATATATATATATATATATGAGAAACGTGAGTATGGGGCTGTTATGCCTCCAACTTGGGTGAAAAACCCCTCACATACCAATATTTTAATATTTTGAATAAATGCTTGGCCCCCCATGATTTTTATGGTTTAAAAAAAGGTATGTGAGGGGTTTTCACCCAACTTAGGTGCCTAACAGCCTCATATTCCCTTCCCTCTATATATATATATATATATATATGGAAAAGATAATTTGAGACCAACTAAAAAAAGTCCAAAAAAGGACCATTGATTTTCGTAAGTTACACACCACCATCATGATCTACTACGATATACAAGAATTTTTTTGTAAAAACACTAAGACTTTCCAGCGACGGACCCACAGAAAAATCATGTGTAAGTTAACTTACACATGTATAAGTTACACATGTGTGTAACTTAACTTACACATGATTTTCTGGTGGGCCCGTCGCCGGAAAGTCTTAGTGTTTTTACAAAAAAGTCTTGTAAATCGTAGTAGATGATGATGTACAAAAATCAATGGTCCTAGTTGGTCCTAAAATAAGAGGTGGTTTCAAAATATCTCACCCCTATATATATATGGGAAAATGATTCGTACTGCAGACTTTACCTAAGCTTAGGTACTGCCACATTAAAAAAAGTTACATATTAAACCTTTGAATTTAATAAACATACATAACCCCCCCTAAATTTTACATAAACTCCCCCTAAATTTTACATAATCACCCCCTGTTTTACCTAAGATAGGTACTGCATGCTTTACCTAACCTTTTCTCTATATATATATATATATATATATATATGAAAAAGATAATTTGAGACCAACTAAAAAAAGTTCAAAAAAGGACCATTGATTTTCGTAAGTTACACACCACCATCATGATCTACTACGATATACAAGACTTTTTTGTAAAAACACTAAAGACATTCCAGCGACGGGCCCACAAGAAAATCATGTGTAAGATATAAGTGCAAATTTACTTTTGTTCGTTCATATATATATATGCATAACACCATGTTCTCAACAAAATGTCTCAAGTCAAATAACTGCAGTTGCAACATACTTCCAAAATATATTTCGACTGCCACAATTATTCTCTACTTAGGACCTGCTAAAATACTATGAAAATGAAGCTCAAACTATGGTCAATTCAGGTCATGAACGACCTTGTGCATAACAGACTCCCAATCTTGAAGCTCAAACTAAGTACCAGAATCCACACAAACGCACAGTAAAACCAGCTTCGAGACGAACCAGAACTGGCCTTCTCAACTTGATATGAATTGACAGAATGAACCTTCCTTTGTCCCAAGCCAAATGAAAGAACAATGTTGAGTTGAGTGTGCTTGCCTAACGTTAAGTCGACTGCACCGCCATTGAAGGAGACATTGCTGATACGAATCATACCAGAAGGAACGTTGACCAGATTGGAAGCTTGAGAAGCAGAATCCAAATATTTCGTAGGAAACTCTGATGCAAATGCAGGTGGAGCAGAAATGTTCCCAAGCATGTAACTTGCCTTTTTGAGAAACGGATATGCAATACCTATATACCAAAAAAAAAGGTAAGATTGTGATAACCAGGAACAAATACAACCAACTGAAGGACAAACAAATGTCTATTCACCTGTTCCTTGATCTGGATTCCCTTGCTTTGAAGAGGGGGCAACATCAAGCTTTTGTCCTTCAAAGGGCAGCCTTGCTTCACTCACTTGCTGGTTTCCATTATTCATATTCTAATGATGGAAGAGGGAAAGGCAAAGAGCATACTTTAGTGAAGTATCAATCAAAGCACGTGGCAAAATTTTAATTTATCTCCAACAGGTCAAACTGATTAAAGTAAATTAAAATGACTCCACAGCATACGTGTTGAAGTCAACCGAAGAGTATGTTCCAAGAAAAAAGATTTGTTTTAATTTGATACAAATTTTGATAACATTCCAAAGCCCATTTTGGATGCCAACTATTTATACGATAACTTTAAAGAGAAAGTGTTTCAGGTAAAAGCAAACTCGGACCATAAAAAACACTCATTTTGACCTGCTACCAACCCGCCTTCTCTGAGGCATTCTGCCAACTCTAATCAAAAAGCAAGAAAAGATCATTCTAAACGATAGCACCTCAAGAGTTTGGGATGAGTCGGGGAGAATGTTGTTTCCAAGAGCATAGTTGAAGCTGTCAATATCTGGATTGAATAGAGAGGTATATTCATTGAGTATATCAAGGCCAGAATCTGTCTCCACATCACCCTTAAGATCATCAGCTTCAAAAAATAAGTTTTCATCAAGTGGAAAGTCGCCATTGGTAGCGTCATAGTATGGTTCATCAAGCAAAAAATTTGGGTCAAAATTCAAGTTATTGCTTGGTTCTGAAGTAAATCCATAGTTGACAGACTTGGGTTCCAACCCAGTCTGCACAGGGAGATCAAACGACTTAGAACCATCATATTGGTTAACCTGAGGTTCATATTCACCCACCACATCCACAAAGGAGTTTTGAGAGTCATTAGTCGCATCTGGGGATACATCAGCATAGTCCACATTATCACCCTGATGGAAGCTTGATGGGAGAGGAACATCTTTCTTTGGCAAGTCTGAGTTTAATATCTAAGAGAAAACAAAGAAAGAAAAATGATACTGCTCTCTTAGATTACTTATATTTATATGTTTAAAAATAAAAAAATATATTCATAATAACAAGACATTCATATCTTGCCCCTTTCCTCTAAATTTCCACTGGATTAACAGATCAGCTATCTTTATGCCATTTCATATCTTAATGAAAGAAAGAAAAACAGAAACTTGCTACCAATATGTTTCACTGTATCAGATAAATGAGCCATTCAAGCCAAGCAATTGATATGCAAAGATCCAACAGCCCATCAAAAATTACCAACCAAAATTCTGCTATAAGGTAGAGTAAAACATACTTGATATTTGATAAAAACATGTTTATGTCCATAATTTCAGACAGAAAATGGACAACCTAAAGAAGGTTCTATGCAAGTAAACTGTGAAAAACCATTATGTTCCTGTGTTGTTTTAAATAGAATGACAGAGGAGCAGAAGATTCTGCTTGCCTGCTACTATACACATTTAGAAACTTTATACCAAATCACATGACAGATTGCATACATATATACAGTTCCTGTATGGCATGCATCAGAAGAATTCACTAGCTTACCATGAATTGGTTATCCTCCAAAGGATGGTAAGAAGATTCTAATGAACAACACTATAGACCAAAAGGCAAACGTTTAAAATTTCCAATCGAAGTCCAGTTTGCTAACTTGGCTGTCTCAAGAGATTGAACATTAATGATTAAAAACTTTGAACATAAAACCAAGCTCTGCCAGCTTTACGTTCATAAATGTCATCTATAAGATTTATATGATCTATGGCATCCTGAAGATATATGAGATTAGACAAAAAATGTTGTGATCTCACCAACTTCAAAAGGCAATCCAAAATGAACAGTTAAACATTCAGGTTCTTAAGAAACTGATCGTAACTCCTTTACCATCTTTTTTGTGAGGATGGCACCCTCCGAAAAGATAATGAAAATTAACATGTCGTAATAACATAATACAACCTAACCAAAATAAAAAACTCTCAAAAAAAAAAAAAACCTTAAGTCAGTCTATTAAACCCCGTACTTACTGAAACTGAAACACAAAAGGGTGCAAACCTGTGCGATTTCATCAGCATCCAGATAGGAATCCATATCAGCAGGTAATTCTGCAATGCAGCCTTCTTGTTTGGGGATGAATATTGTCTCGTCATCTTCCCATTCTTCCTCAATGAATGGTGCCCCGTATTTTTCACCATTCTTAGGTCCAGAACCACTTTTGTGAAAGATCCTACACAGAACAAACCCATCCTGCAAGTCCAATGTATAAGAGGACATAACAACACGATCAAAGATCATATGCATAAGAGCTTAATAACATCATAAGTTCATAACATATGAAAACAAAAAAAATGAGAAAACTAGTAGCATCTAGAACTTCCGGCTATCCAGTTTCACACATCAGTCTCGTTCTGGAATCCAACAACGCATCAAAACTTACAGCTACATTTAATTCTCACCTGTAAAATACCAGCTTTTTCAAGTTCCTGATCAACAAGCCGATATTCATGCATAACCCAGTTAGTCCTTTCACCTTTTGGGGCCCGTCCAATATGATAGACCAACGTTTTCTTCATCCCAACCGTTTGAGTTCTATGGTAAACAGTTCGGTCCTTTCCGGTGGTCTTCCAGTACCCCTTCTCTGTAGCACGGTTAGTCCGGCATCCATTCCCATACTTCTTATCAAGCATGCTGAAGAAATACCATTCCAGATCTCTAGTCTTCAACCTCGACAGACCTATAATCCAATATTGATGAAATAACACAAGCAAAGGCGTTATAATTCATCATACAATTACATTATCTACATGTATAATAACTAACAATAAGGAAGCTCAATTTCATAAAAGCATAATATTTAAGACGTCAACAATACAAAAAAATATCAACTGCTGGAGTGATGAATTTACCATACAACCCTAAAAAACACAATCAACACCACCAACTGTGACGTTACAATCTTTTACATATGTAAAACGATTAACAATCATGAAACAGAATTTCATAAAACACCATCTTTAAACTACTAAAAACAAAGCAGTACAACTACTATAGTAATAGACTAATAGATACAGTATATCACAGAACCCATCTTTACAGAAACCAAAGCCGTATTTGATCAAAGTAGCTGGAGCTAAAAGCTTGCAACTTTTTCCTAACGTTTCCTTCGGTAGCTTCTATTTAAACACTTTTAGGATCGGCAACATTTTTTCCTAAAAGCTGCATCCTAAGTCCTAACAATACATTTATTCACTAAAAAAACATTATTTTTATAAATACCAAAATCCTTAAACTCCTAAAAGGCCTTCTTATACATTTAACAAATAATACCAAACATTCTAACATTACAAGATACACACATATATACAAGCATAAATTTATATATACACACAATGTATACAAACATAAATGCATAAACACACATATATATACAAAAAAATAACAAACAAGATCCTAACTTTCACAAAGCAATCTCATTATACAACAAAACCCACATCAATACAAGTCCAAAACTTACAAATCCATATAATAAACTAAAAAAATACCCAAAAAAAAATATAAAAAATTCACCAAGAAAATTTCAAAAAAAAAAAAGAAAGAAAAAAAGACCTGGAAGATCCCAAGGCTCGACTTTATAAACATCAATATCAGAAATCGCATCAACACGAAAAGGTCTACCGCAAACCTTACGCCTTAAATAATATCTAACAAGTTCTTCATCTGTCGGATGAAACCTGAATCCTGGAGCAAGTGATGACGACCCTCCTCCTACTGCTGCTGCTGTATCTATCGCTACACGTGCCATGAAAAAGATTTGAATTTTGATTGTATAATTAATATTAGAAAGGAAAATTAATTTAGGGTTTTAATTAGGGTTTCGAAATTGAGTTTGTGACATCCTGTTTTTTTGGGGGAAAATTTAATTTTCGTGAATGATATACATATATATGTTTTATTTTATTTTATTATTATTTTATTATTATGGGATAAGTTTTGGTAGTTGTTGTATATGGCAAGAGTTTTGCTGATATTGGAAATTTCTCACTTTAATATGACACGTCTTTTATTTTGACTTGGAATATGCATGCCGACTCATTTAAAATTGATTATTGATTATTATTATTAAAATAGAAAAGGATATTTACATTATGAAAAATTTTGTTACTATAAGTTTTACATTAATCTCATTGTTAGAAGTATGTAATTTTGTAAATTTATTCATTTATATCTATAAAAAAGGATGTCATAAACGCAATTACGAATCGATCTAGGATAAAAATTACATGTGTTCAATTACAATTTTTTTAAAGTGCTTCAAAATATTTACTTTATAATTACATAGATCTAAAGTTTTTAAATTACATGTGCTTAAACATTATTTTTCATCTATTTGTCGGCTATTTTTTTATTTAAATATGCTCGCAATAGGGTATTTAGTTTAGATTGTCTTAACCGACGCTAACGAGCCTCTTTACCCTCAATACCTTATAGGAAGAGAAACCCCAAAATAAACCGTCCAAAGACAAGACATTTAATTATGTCGAATCAATGTTGTTCCTGAAGCTATACATATTTTAAAAACCCTTTTTTCGTATATATAATAAAAGCTTCAAACATCTTGAGTGTTTGGCAAGAAAGAAAGGAAAACAAAGAGTAAAATAAAGATGCTTGCTTATTTATATATTCTTTCTTAGATTAGAAAAAGTAAAGCCTTCAACATGTAAGGTTGGTTACCTAAGTACGAAAGTAACATGTGATTGGTTCTTAAAAACAAGTATAATTTGGTTCGACTGAATTTAACTAGTACAAGACCAAACTTTGATCCGACTTTCAATAAATTCTTAATTTCATACATAGTTTTCGACCCGTCTTGATTCGGGTCAAAAACTAGTCAAGAATAAATAAAAATTACTTAAAAAGTTTACTTTATTTATAAAGATCGATTCGTGACTTGTAAGAGTATAAGAAGTCTGATTCCATCTCACATATATATTGCATGGCGTTTTAGGTTAAAAGTGCAATAACCTTGTCATATGTTGTTGGGGAAATTCGTGAATAACGAACAGATAACCGGATATAATCAAACTCTGAAAGGCGTGTAATCACTTTCAGATTGAATCAATTTGGCTGTTCACCCAAACTATTCAATCGGATACAATTCAGAGAATTAAGAACGTTTTGTGTGTTTATTATTTGAGAGAAAAGAACCAGAAAGAAAGCAGAAAAGAGAATGACCAGAAATCTTGTTACTGGGTGTATAAATCCACCAAAACGGCAGTTATTTGCAAGGTTTCAAAATTGCCATTTTTAGTCCCTCAGCTCAACCCTAGCCAGGGGCTCGGCCCCTTGGACCCTGCCAGGGGCTGCCGCCCCTTAGACCCCGCTCCTAGGGGCGCTGCCCCCGGACCCCCGTACCTTAAGGTCATAATAAATTCAAATAGGCGTGCATTCCGCACCACCAATCCTATATGATGTATTATTATGACAATACTGATCAAACAAGTTTACCCAATTACACTAAAATATTCAACACATGTTTTATAGCAATAAATCAAAATGATGAATAAGCTAGATTATCTATTTGATCACCAAGAAGATAAATACATATTAAATTATTAACAGCTCTACATTTCCCTTCGAACTGTTTTGCAATATTGTCATCGTGTCATATTTTCTGAATCTGCATAAAGATTAGCATATGATAGGGTTTTCAATACTCAGACATTACTCGAAACTCTACCTATAACCAACATTGATTATTTGGCTACGGCCATGAATTTGTTAAAGCTTTGACATCAAATTTGTTAAAGCTTCTGATGGTGTCAAGTGGAAGTTTATTTTCGACAATATGAAGCAAATGAGTTAGAAAAGAAATGGCGAAATTTGAATTAAGGGTGTCTTTTTACAACTTTGGTATCCTTCCATATTGTTCAGCTTTACCCCTACGGTCCTACTCATGAATTTTGAATGTAAACGTAAAGGGTGTGAAAAAGGGGCTTTTATCTTTCGGTTTCTATTCTCGAAGCAAGTTTAAAGTATTGTGCTGACTGACTGAACGTAATCTAATACACAAAGGATGATGATTCTGACTCGCCGTCCAACTAAGCCTTCATAGTGTCCAGCTAAATTATTGCAAAGAAACATGTTACACGCATCAAGAAACGCACTAAATAGTACAGAGTTCCGGCATAAACATTTGCTACGCGAAACCAACTTCAGGTCCTAAACATTAAAAGATCAAAAGCCGGATACAATACAAGTAGTCTGACAACTTTATTTAACTAGACTCAAAGACAAGCCATTATCAAAGCCAGGCCAAAAGTTTCTTACGATACATGCTACACGTTTCAGAAAAACACACACCTCTACCTAGCCGCTGGTTCTGAACCCACCATTCTCTTTGCTCGAAGCCTCGACCCGTGACTGAAGAATGTCGATCATGGCTTGGGCCCGCATCACCTCAATCTTTAAGGTCTCTTTCTCCATTGAAACATTAAGAATCTCATTCTCCAAGTTACTTATGAATTTCAAATAACCTGGTGGAACGGATTTCTCGAGTGTTGCAGCATCAAAAGATGGCAAGACGGTTGGCGGGTGACATTCTTTGGCTTCGATTGACTCGAGTAGAGGGAACTCCAAGAGTTCCCTTCTTGGATCTTGACTAGTAGTAGTAGAATCTTCTGAACCATTTGCATTGCTACAGTTCGGATCACTAACCTTTGATCTTTTGTTATGGAACAAAGAGAATGTTTCGAGCTCGGGTTCACCATTTAAAACACGGTCTTCCGATCTTTCCCTCTTGCAAACAAACGGAATGGTTTGTGGATCCTCGGTTTGGTCAAGGATCTTCTTGGCAGACGTTTCCTGAAAAACAAGCTCATTGTTAGCTATAATTACCACCTGAGAATTTGGTTAAGGTTGAGCCATCAGGTTATACAGTCTTCAATTTTACGTGTCAGACCAAACCTAACCATGAGGCTAAGCTTACACGGAGCACACAACACCTATTCCAAACATAATGCAATCCGCCAAGATACATAAAGGACACGAATTCCCAGAAACATCTAGTACTCTCCATAAAATTATAGTATTTAGATAAAAAAATTTAACAAAAACCTTGAAGTGGATCATTATCTTGTAGAGATTTCTTAGTAGAGACTAGAGACACCTACATACAATTACATGCCTAGAATTTTCAAGTAACCCAAATAATTCGACAAACGATATACGAGTAATATTTTATATGACATTCTTCTACTCAAGTCCTTTGAGTTGTGTTTACAAGCTGTAAAACCAACGCATAAACATAAATCATTGACATTAATCTTGTATATCAGTAAACTGTTAAACCAGGACAATCCAAGATTAACTCATCAAATACACAATCTTACGACACTGTGGACACCATACAGCAGTAACTTTCACCACACAAAATTTGGTCAATGACTATCAAAACAGTGTATTAAGACATGGATTTTAGTTTGTCCTTCCAAACCTTTTATGGTTCTTTCCTATTACCAAGCTTATCATTTTTGCTTACAAATATGAACTTTGCATGTTTCCTTTACAAAAGATATTATTCCATATTCTTCCATCTATATATAACAAAAGAAGAACAATTCATAGTTCGTTTGTAATACCCTTGGTTCATGTTTGATCGAAGCAACTTACATGATATGATGATTCAATTTTATTTATGACCCAAAGAATAAAAATATACCACATAGCCAATCAGCTAAACCATAGCCGACCTGTTTGGTTTGTTTTCATATGCTTCATTATTCCGTTTTGATAGCTTAAATCTGACCTAAAAGCCTGAACAGGACCCTCAAACTCCCAGAAGCCATAAGCCCACAAGATAACACCTCTATAAAGCCTTAATCATGTATTGAAAATTAAAAAAAGAAAGAAAAAATAAAGAGAAGAGAAAGGGACAAGCAATACCTGCACAATGTCATTTCCTTCGGCACGAGTCTCATCACCATTGGTCATATCATCATCGGCTTCACCACCAGGAATCATGAGGGCTGTATCATCGGTCCATTCTTCCTCAAGAAATGGTGCATAACGGTCCCCATTTGGTGGCCCTAACCCACTCTTTTGGAAAATCCTGCATAACACAAATGAATCCTTTTCCCCACCACCCCACAACAACAATCAACCAATTAGTTCATGTCCCAAAATGGGAATGGTTGCTTTATAATCATTAATGCTTCAAACCTGTGTTACTCCAACACGTAGCAATTCATGATCCAAAAGCCGATACTCATGCATGACCCAATTCGTCCGTTTTCCATCAGGGGCTCGACCACTATGGAACACAAGTGTTTTCTTCATCCCTATGGTCTCTGATTTATGGCGTACTGATCGATCCTTTCCAGTTGCCTTCCAATACCCCTTTCCGGTGGCACGATTCAACCGTGAACCATTTCCATACTTCCTATCTACAGGGCTAAAAAAGTACCATTCTTGATCTCTTGTCTTCAAAGATGAAAAGTCTAAAACAAGCCATAGAAATGACAGAAGATCAGCAAAATTTATCTTTAACATATAATCCATATATGCAAATTGTGTAAGCTTTTCATCAAGGTACACAACTAATACAAAGTATATTACTACATATATACTAATGTCCCTCCATTTTCTTAACAAGTTTGCACCTTTTGTCTCTTGTTACCTTTATTTTCATAATCTCATTCATGTGTTCTTCAACTGTATGCTTAATCTCCAGTATTCCTAAACAAGTTTTCACCTTTTTACACCAAATTTTTTTTCATTGTTTCAAACTCATCCACTTGTCCTCAGCTACACTTAAATTCTTCAACTTTATCCATATTTTCACATATTCTTAAAGTCAATCATTTCTCCAATAATTTCAAGATATAATTTTTAATTCATATTCAATTATATACTACATGAAATGAAATGAAAACATTCTCAAATTCTTCAATCAGTAATTAAATCTTTTTTTATGGCAAGTTCACATCTTTTTTCATTAAAGATTAAAACTTTATCATAATTAAGTAATTATAAACAAAATAAAATCACACCCACCAAAAATTAACAAAACAACAAAATAATTAAATAATTTATACCGGCAAGTTCCCATGGCTCAGATTTATAAACATCAATTTCAGTCACAGCTTGAAACCGGAAAGATTTCCCACATGCCTTTCGCCGGAGATAATACATCACAAGTTCCTCATCTGTCGGATGAAACCGGAAGCCAGGTGCAAGTGACGTCGGCGGCGGCGGTGGTGGCGGCGGCTGAGGGGTCACCGCAGCTGGTGCCGGCGAAGCTACACCAATAATTTCATGACCCATATTTGATTTTTCCCGATCTATATAATAGAAGTTGCAGTTGTGGGTGTTATTACAAAAAGTGGATATATATAAATATATAAAATTAATAATAAAAAAAGAGCCATGGATTGGATTGTAGATGAAGTAAATAAGTTGGGGGGATATGAATTGCCCGTGAGTTAAGAAACCTCTGATCAATGGATGGATGGATGGATGGCTTGATAGACACGGAAATCGAAAACGCAAGTAAAGAAAAAGATATATATACACAAAAAAAAAAAAAAAAAAAAAAAATGTGGGTGTATCTATTTGAGTGGTGCTCTTTACTTCTTTGGTAGGTTTTTCTTTTTTCCCTTTCAATTTGGGATTTTCTTGATAAGATTTGGTTAGTAAAATGTTTTTTTACTAAAGTTATCGTTGTTCCTAGGGGTTTCTTTAAGAAGAAGAAAGTTATAAAGATCTTACTTGTTTCGTTTATAAGTTACTTTTGATTTTGATATTAAGATTGTATTTATTTATAAATAATGTAATAATAGTATATGTAAATAAAATATTAATGGATTTTGCCAAACAAAACATAAATTATTATTTCTTTTATCAAAATGCATTAAATAATTGTACGCTTAGATTAAAATTCAGTGAATGAATTATTGATTTGGAAAAATATATATATTTTTTTTCAAAGCTTCTAAAGATTTTATCTAGTGTTTTCTAACCTTAATTATAATATCAAAATCTTTAACATAATGTATTGATTTTCTTTCTATCTCTGTATAAAAGCATTGGTTATTATACAAATTCATCGGTGAAATTATTTTAAAAGGAAGAGCGAGGTAACTGGTAATAAGGATTGTAAAATGATTATCATTTTTTTTAAATTCTTTTGAAATGTTTGTAACCTAGACAAATATCATTTGGGAAATGATCAATCCTTCTAACTCATCCTCCTAATAATCTTCTTAATACCTTAACTCATTGCCAAGTGTAATCCACTAATTTTATCTCATAATCTCATCCTTTGATTACAACATGTGTCATGATCATATAATTTAAAGGATTTTTAAGAGGATAAATTAGGAAGATTGATCATTTTCCCATATCATAAAACTTGTTTGCGTAAAACTTATAATAATCAACAAAAGCACTTGCAAATGAAAGATAATAAATATAGGTTATAAACTCGACATGACGTTTTGTCGATCCCTTGTTTGAAAAGTTATAGATAAACTTTAGGAAAATGCTAAACAAAGCCCTTAGGGCTTCACTTAACGTGCATAAAAAGATTGTACATTTTCATATTAAAACCCCACCCCCTGAACTTTATTGTAAGTGTACAACTAATTAATGCAGTTTAACGAAAGTCCTTAAGAATTCGTTTAACAAAACCCCTAAACTCTAACATAAATAATCCTTTTTACCCAAAATAAATATAAAAGTCAGACATAGATCGTAACTATAGTTATATCCAAAAGTCAAGTTACATCCTTATTTATCAGAAATAGCAATCTTTTCTGACTAGATAAGGATTACACTTAGTCCTTTATTTTTAACGCCCGTCAATTTTTATCTGTTAAATCTTTCGTATTGTTTATATACTTTTAGTTGACCAATTAAAACTTTCAATTTCTCTAAATTAAATAAATCAACACATCATTTATAAAATTTACATTTTATTTATTTTTAATTATCAATTTAAAACTTTTAACCCTATTATTAAAATAAAAATTATAAAATAAAAGAAGTAACAAATAAAACTCATAATTATCACAAATATTCAACTAAATAATGATTATAAAAAAATAACACACATGTCACTAATATAATTTACAATTTTTTTATTTTTATCATCACTTTACACTTTTAACCATTTTCTTAGAATAATAATTATAGAATTAAACAATAAAATGTCCAACTAAATATTTCTTAGGAAAATAATCATATTTAGTTTCTTTAATAAATAAAAAAACCAACAATTGCTTAAAATCTCTAAATGTATATAAAAGAGAAACCTTAATTCATAAATTAAGAAGTTTGGACCATTTGATGAAGTTTAAAATTTAATGATAACCATTTGATTACATTGCTGATGTTATTTTTCTTTTAATTCCTTTTTTAGATTCAACTTTAAATTTTTTGAATCAAATCAAATTAAATAAAAAAATAAAAAATCGACCACCTAATAGTATGAAAATCGTATCTTCAATTTGAATACTAGGGAATATGTACATGGTCTTTAATCATTTATTCTCACATCTCAATCATATTAAAAAAAAAAAACGTTATTCCAAAAAATTTTCATTTATTTTGTCTTAGTTTCATAATTATTTTTTAATTTTTTTTGTAAAGTTAGTTTCGATTTAGACGTGCTAGAGGCAATTTTAATCAGCGAATTGCTAGATCTCCAATCTCTTCCTCATAGAAAATACCTTGAGATCAGAAACCCAAGACTTAAACCCGAAACCTTGAAAAAACTCACATCCGAGACCCACATAATAAATTTAAAAGATACCCATGATCAAAACTTACATATTTACATAGCCTAAAAATTGAATATCTTAATCGATTGACTATATGGTCTAAATCAAATGATTTTTTAGGACCTCATTATGGATTCACCGTTACAAAATTTGAAGACATATGCAATTTTACAAAGCCTAAAAATTAGATATCATATAAGTACTCAAGTGATAACCGAATAGAATTTATATTCATCTACCAAAATATTTATAAATACTCATATCCCCGAAATTGATCATTCGATAAAAATGTAGTTTTATCTCTAATTTGTTACTTTAATGTATTTTTTAAAAACAGCAAACTCAGTTTTTATATTTCTATATATTTCATTATGCCTTTATTTATTTACTTAATATTCTCACTACAAATAATATTACAATTATCCACATTATTAATTAGTGATTTGTTCAGGATTGTTGAAATAGAAATTTGTAGAAATTTATCCAAACAAAAAAAATGTGGCATTTTACAAGTTTGTGGACTTCTATATATAATTTGTAACACCTTATTTGTCCACACTACATTTTTAGTATGCCTTTTTAAGCGCAGTTGCAATATCAATAGTTAGCGTAGTTGCAAAGCGTGGACAAATTAAAAATTTGTTTACACTAATTAAAAGTGTTGATAATTGTAATATTATTTGTAGTGTCGCCATTTCTTGTGTTTATATTGTATTTTAATATCAATAGTTGTAATAGTATATGTAAACTCGCGTAATACGCGGGTAATAATTTAGTTAGGTTACATTCTACTACAATCATCACATGTCAAGTTGTTTTAATAACTATATTAAACTCACACATTGTACGAGACTTACCAAGAATGTAAATAAAATATATATTGATAGTTACAACATTATTTATAGTTTATGATACTATAAAAACTGTCCGTCTATAGCTGATGTAAATAATAAGATTATAATATATTAATATATAGTATACGTCAAATATATATACATATATATATATAGTAAAATATTAAAATCTCTATCTATATACTAAATAAAAGACAATTGTCTTTTAAAAGTATTTTTAGAAAAATTGTGATGTGCTAAGTTTACATTTTTTTTAAAAGGTCTTTATTTTAACTATGATGTCATAAATAATTTACAATATTTTTAATTAAAAATAGCTCACTAAATACTTATTTAAAGTTCTTAATCTTTTATTACAAATAAAGAAATTTTTTTATAATTATTATGTTATTAAATTTTTTTTATAGTTATTATGTTTTTCAATTCATCATCTCCATATCGATTTATAATTAATAACAAAAATTACATGCATATTTTATAGTTTTATAATTTTAATTAAAACGCCCGAGTTGAACCCGGATAAATTCGCTAGTATTAAATTATAACAAATATACATGTGGGAGTAGTAGTAATAATAATAAGATTATAACTTTTATTATTCTACCCTTCTCATTCGCTTCCTTCGAGGAACTTAAAAAGGATACGGTAGCCTTACTTTTTTTTTAAAACAACTAAGATTTTATTAATCATGTGCTTCAGCAAGACGCCTAGGGAACTAAAGGAATAAGTACAATTACAATAAAAAAAGACTCATTGGCCATAAAGGCCACGAGAGACTAGTTTTTCTATCACGACTAGACAACCAATGATAAGAGACAAAGACATTACTGAAACAGATCTGAATTTCTCCGTGACTCAAGACATTGGGGCATGTGATTCTACTCATATTTTTCATATGATTAGCTTTGCTATAGCTAGAGGTGTCAGAGTTCAGATAATATCGCGGCTCCCTACTAATTTTTTGTAACTTTTATGAAACTTTAATAAAAGTGTTACTTTATTAAAAATAATAATAATAATAATAATAATAATAATAATAATAATAATAATAATAAATATAAAAAAATAATCATAAAAATAATAAGTAACAATAATAATACATAAAGAAAACAAAAATAGAAGAGAAGATGACAACTAGGCAAAAAATGATATGGTAACTATATTATTTGACATTTATTTATTGTTTAATTATTAGTGACTATGATTACGATAAGATGAGTCGAAGTATAATTAATGAAAAAATTAAACGAAAAAAACATATGAAATGGACACACATATATATATAAATTATAACATGTATAAGCTATCAACAATTATATATATATATATAGGGGAACAATTAAATAAGAACGGTGAGAACGTCTTAAAATCATCATTTTAATGAAAGTCTATAAAACTGACATAGTGCATAACTAATTATCATTATTTAGATGTTTAACAACACATTCATTTATCAAAATCGAAAAAATCACGTTTTTTGTTGAATGCATCATTTTGATGAATATGCATCCAAGATGGATGCACAAAACAAAAAAACATGATTATTTCGATTTTGACGGATGAATGTGTTGTTAAACACTTAAATAATGATATTAGTTATGCAATATGTTAGTTTTATGGATTTTTAATGCATCAAAATGATGTTTTAAGGTATTCACACCGTTCTTATTTTAAGAGTGTTCTCCATAAATCATTTATTCCCCAAATTCATTCAAAATCTTTTATCTCAAAAACCGTACATCAATAAATCATAAAATTATATGGGTGTTCTTAAAATTTCATGCTCTTTCATTAGAGGTGTCATTCGATATACTTTCGATGAATTTTTAAATTTAAGGGCGGAGCCTGTACGGCTAAGGCATTTGGCTATCATACTCTATGACCTATCACCTTATATGACTTATCACACTCTATGACCTATCACCCCACCATTTCATCGCCGCAATGCGCAAATACTTGCTCTCGTGAAGTTAAAAAGATTAATGTCAAATTCTACGTACTATCATATATACAATAAACATAATAACTTCGGGATAAACTCAGTTACATACTTACATATACCTCGTTAATAATATATGAAAAATGATTGATCCTCCCGTGGGTTCATTTTGTGATTAGATGGAGAATTTATCATTACTCATAATACTATATTATTGTTTATTTAAAGGTTTTGTTTGCGGTTGAAGTATTTGACCATGAAAGTGGAAGGCATCATTTATTTATGCCTAAAATACACTTTCTTCAAACCCACACACACTTTCACACTTCACAAGATACATCACTCTCCTCCAATTTGTTTTCTTGTGGAACATGACTTGAATGATTGATTCATCTAAACTTTTATCTGAATATTTAAATCACGCCATGGTTATCTTTGAAATTTGTATAAGATATTTCCAATTTAGTAATCTAATTTTATATTATGTACCTAACATCCAAGTTTTCTTTTTTTATTTGTATCTATTAAAACTGGTTTAGTGAAGTTAAAAGAATGATTATTCAATTTATGATGACATTTTGGATTTTTTATTTATGGTATGTTTTATAAAATTAAACATATTTTTTTCCTCAAAAAGTCTCTTTCAGCATATTTTTAGTTTCCAAAATGCTTACAACACTAAATTAATATATTTACTCTTATAACAAATTATCACTCCTAAAATAAAATTTCATCGTAACATGTGGATATTATGCTTGTTTATATGATACATATTTAGTTTAATTTAAATATAGTAGGCCCGATGTGAGTTGTATCAACAATTAATATTGCAACAGTTTGGAGGGGAAGCCAAGCAACCTTTTGCCCTTCGTTCAAGAAACCCATTGACATTGATATGAATCAAAGCCATTTATCTCAATCAAATTAGCATAAAGTATCTCTTTTTGATACTCATTACTCGTTTAAATTGTATTTAACTTCTAAATTTAATTGAACGTTAATATGTCTATCATTAAAATTGCCTAATGTCCATAAAAATTGTCTCAGCTTTGAATCTAATTATTCATGACGTCTTGAGTTCAAGCCTGGAGAAGGACATAAGGAAATCCCTTTATGAAATAGACCTCTCGCTGTAGATTCGCGACACGAAGTTTTTAACGAAATTCACCTTTAAAAAAAAAATTACTTTGTCAGAAATTACAGATTTGATCCTTATTTTTCATCCGGTTTTTTATTTTGATTTTAAAGCCTTTTTGTCAAAAAGTTAACAATTTGTGTCAAAAGTCAACACCTTTAAACTAAAATGTTGATAAGGCTCAAGAATTAAAACCGTAATTTATAAATGATTGACATGAACTTGTAACTTTTGACAATTTACAAGAACGATTTTGTAATTAACATAAAAAGATATTTTTTTATGTTTGAGTAAAAATTCATAGGATAAATTCTAAGGTTAAAATCTTAATATGTTTAGCTGTTTATGTCCATCATTGCTTTTTTAAAAATTAATTAAATATAGAGTAAACAGCCCAAATCGTCCTTGTGGTTTACCCTTATAATCAAATTTCATCCTTAACTATTTGAAATTACACTGGCTGTCCTTTTGGGAGGATAAGGATCACATCCAGTCCTTTATGCAAACGGACGTTTTCTCTCCTCCGTTAAATCGCTCACGTACTTTCCACATGGGGGTACATTGGTCATTTTGGAAGTTAAAGGACCACTATTGACATTTTATTTATCACTTTTTCCTTTCCCTTTCCCCCTTCCTTCATTCTTCTTCTCCATACATACATAATCTACTTTAATCACCACCAAACACCTAAGACTACACATCTAGATACATCCGCCCAAATTTATGATGGATTTTTTCAACCACATCTGAATATTTGCAAACACTAAAAAGATGCAAAAATCAAATACATATTGATTTTTTCAACCACATCTGGATATTTTGCAAACACCCCTAAGCATTTATAAGTTTCATAAAAATAACAAAACCAAATACACACCCATCACCATTGTGCGTACTCGTCATGTTCTTTTCTATCACGGACCAACTTCAATATATATGTACAATAAGTAATTACATATAGTTCTCGAAGTTACTAATTCAGGTGGGTAGTAAATCGGTTAACACATACACACACTGAAATCTAGATTCGATCTGAGCACCCACCACCATGATCTCCATCACTAAACCATCCTCTACCGCCCCCATGTCCGACCTAAATCAAGTTATCTTCCTCCTTTATCTGTGAAAACCTTAGATCCGTCTACCGTCAGCACTAGCTGCCACTGTTGGCCGGAATCTGAGCCGGGAACACCACAGTTCTCGATGACATAACTCTATTCACTGGAACAAATTTCTTGTATGTTTCTCTTTTTGTTGTCTTGTTGAATGGAAAAAAATGGTAAGATCTTGATGGCGGTGGTAGGATCTTAATGGTGCTGGCTGTACCTTTACCTTGATAGAGGTGGTGGCGGCCATATCTTCGTGGTGGTAGCCGGATCTTGATGGAGGTGGCCCGATGTTGGTGGTGGCGGCCATATCTTCGTGGTGGTGGTCGATGTTGGTGGTGGCGACCATTCTTCGTGGTCGTGGCTCGATTTTAGTGGCGGCGGCCATATCTTTGTGGTGGTGGCCGGATTTCCAATATGATGAATAAAGAGAGTTAGTAGATATGTGATATGTGTGTGATGATATATATAATATCTCCATGATTTCGGCTATGTGATATGTGTGTGAGAGATGATATATATAATATATATATATATATATTGAAGAGAGTAAATGGTCTGTAAACCATTCAAATGAATTTTAGTTTTGAAGGGTTAGGGTTTGTTGGTGGGGAAAAGGAAGATGATGATGGTGGTGAAAGTTTGGAAATTTTTTTTTTTTTAAGTTTTGTTATACAAAGAAGAAAGAGAGAAAATGTATCAAGTTTGGTCCTTTAGCTTTAAAAATGACTATAATACCCTCATGTGCATGGCACATGAAAAAGAAAACGGATGGAAGAAAACGTCCGTTTACGTAAAGGACTAGATGTGATCTTTATCCTCCTTAAAAGGACTGTCAGTATCAATTCAAATAGTTAAAGATGAAACTTGATTATTAGGGTAAACCACAAGGACGATTTGGCCGTTTACTGTTAAATATATTATGAAACAGTATTGCATCATATAAACAAGGAAAAAATCTATAAAAAAATAACTTATTTACTTAAAATTTATAATAAGGGGAACCTATTTAATTTTTGTCTATTAAAAGAATTTCATTTCTAAAATTTTTTCAATAAAGGTAATATCGTTATTTTTTAATACCATATCTCTGTTAAATGACACGTCAGCTTACCACATCATAGAAATGTCCACGTGGAAAATCAAACTAAAACAAAACCATAACACCCGATTTCAAATTCCAGCCGACAATCCCTTTTAAAATTTTGGTCGACCCAACAATCAATTAAAACATTTTTAAATTGATCAAAATGATTTCAGAATAATACTATATACAACAAATTGAAAAGCATTTCACATATTTCCCCGACTTCTAATCCAACCGCCACCACACACCATGGTTTTTTCCGACCAAACAAGGAAAAGTATAGAATTTACATTCCAATTACATCGTATTCTAAAGAATTCCATGAACCAAACACGAAACTTCCAATTTACACTTTAATCTTCTCTTTTAATTAATAAACATTTATATAGTAACATTTAACTATTGTTTATTAATCATTTCTTGATCATATTAATTAAAATATTACATTTAACATATTAATTAAATACATAGAGTATAAGTGTCATTTCCTATGACCCCGTCGGCTTAAATACTTTCCGAACATGCGTTTATTTAACGTGATCATATTCCAACATATATATTATCATCACCATATTTGATTTTGTGGGTTTTGTTGTTTGAGTATAAGGATTTGTGTTCTTCATTAAAAATATTTCGAAGGATTTGTGATTTGAGTTGATGATGATGTTTATGCTTTAAAGTTTGAACATGGGTTATAGTATAATTTATATCTATATGTATTATACAAAAATGATATGGATAATGATTGATTTTGAAGAAGAAAAAATGAGGTTAAAGAATAATATATTCTCATGTAATGCCACATCAAATGTCAGTTTTATATGGACGTGACATGTCGACATGTCACTTAACGGGTGACTAACGACAAAAACTAACGATATTACCTTCATTAGGAAATTTTTAGAAATAAAATCCTTCTAATAAACGAAAGCTAAATAGGTTTCCTTTATTGAGAATTTTGAGTAAACAGGTTACTTTTTTTTATGGATTTTTCCCTATAAAAAACTTAATTGAGTATTTTCAACATAAGCATGCAAATGAGAGTTATGTTCGTAATCATATATTTAGTCAGATAAAAATTTCTGTCAACATGTCGTTGAATAAACATACAAACATGCACACAATTTGAGTGGAAATGGAGAAAACAATCACTAACATGTATTTGAGTGGTAAGAAGAAAATGAAATGAATTGTTCGTGTTTTACTATGAAACGAGAGAAAGTATCTGTGTGTTACGGCGGTGAGATGGTGGGGTGATAGGTCATAGAGTGTGATAGCCAAATGCCTTAGTCATACGGGCTCCGCCCTTGGATTTAAAAATTCGTCAAAAATATATCGAATGACATTTCTAATGAAAGAGCATGAAATTATAAGAACACCCATATAATTTCTATAATTTATCGATGTACAGTTCTTGAGATAAAAGATTTTGAATGACTTATAAGAATAAAATGATTTAGGGATGAGAGAGAAAAACTATATGATTGAGATTTAAGAAGAGAGATGAAAATGAAAGTTGAAAGTTGTGGGCATTGATGATACATCATGCAATATCATGTGTACATTGTTGAAATTGAAATTAAAAGTTGAAACCTTATTTGCTTTATAATATATTATGAAATAAATACATTAAAACTAAAATTATTAAGATGTAATTATGAATTCAAATTTCACCATAACCTTTTGAAATGCTGAAGAAACTACAGACGTCCTATGTTGCACGGGGACGTCTGAAAGGTCAGGGTACCCTTTCCCGGGACGTTTAAGGGACGGGGACAACAAGGAAACGGCAGGGGGACGTCTCAGATTTCGGTGACGGCTGCGGAAGGAGTCTGGGGACGTTTTAGTTGAATATGGGAACGTCTCCTAGCCCATTTAGTGTTTGTATTTTCTTCAAATTAGATAACCGGCCCATTTAAAAACTCTAACCGATTTATTATGACCTTTTGGGACGTATATACATATACATATCATTCTAACAAATCTCAGTTGATCATCATATACATCAATTTATTATTATCGAACAACATTCATCACCATCAATATCTGTCTATTTTGAATATGTAGTATGTTTTGAGTTTACACTTTACATCAATATTTATCTATATTGAATTTTCCTTAATATATTTTTAATTTTATATTTTTTTATTGCCGTATTTTTGCTATCCCCGTATCTTGGTTTTTTCAACATAGTGTCCCCGTACCCCTTCGCCGTACCCGTCTCGGTGTTACCTAGCTACAGACTCTACAATTGTAGACGATATAACTATCAGGATTTCTCATGCATACATCATACTTAATTACTTATAGAGTTAGACATTGTTCATTTGTACAATTTAAAATAAATATTACTCGTATGAAATTACATATACAATGAAAAAAATGGAAAGTAAAGCTCACGAGTCGCGATCAACCTAATTGGGCCTCCGTCTGACCCAAGTAAAAAAGTACTTTTAACTCTTTAATTATCCGTCTTGTCCATCCATTATTTTAGCGACTTCATTTTCTGTTTTACTTCCTTTTCAATAATAAACTAGAATTGTGACACGCGCGTTACGGCAGGTAACAGGTTTTCAAGAAAAGGTGTTTATGAAGAAGGGAATATTAAAGAGAAGTGTGTGGTGCATATATTTAGCAGTCAAAAATCAAACATATTATACAGATAGTGTATTATTAGATTACATGAAATTAAGTTGTCATACTACTTAATATGCTTATGTTCTACAAATTGCAGCCTGCTGAGGGTTATTGTTAAGTGACCATGTTTAGGGAGTTTGTTGAAGAAGATTACTTTTGTGATTGAGTTGTCGTCTTCCGTGGTGGCAGTTACACAATGCCTGTAATGTGATGCATTCAGTTAGATGGGTCTTCAATGGTGGGAGTTACACAATGCTTGTAATAGTGTAAAACCATTGGTAAAAATGAAAACGTTATGGTTATATCCACTTTAGCTATAGATATGTTACCGGAGATAATAGCCTTTTTGTAACTTGTCTTTGAACGTTTCATTTTTACCAATAGTTTTACACTCTAAATTTTGCCTTTTCTATTGGATTGTACAACACATCAATGGACTTACATATATGTGACGTGAGTAGATTCTTGAGAGTTTGCAGAAAGATACAATATGGCTGAAATTTGGTATCCTCCTGCCAAAATAAAATGAAATATAAAATGAAAATGCAATATAGTTGCCACAATATTTATACACACCATTGGCTCTGTTTTGAGGAATGCTAATAAAAGCTGTAACATATAAAGGTGATAGGTTTACCTAGCAAATTTGGCAGCAAGGTAAAGGAATTTTATGTAAAAGTGAATGTCACTTACATGTATTTGACTCAAGTTGTTTCTTCATAATTTGCACAAAGATACATTATGCTTTACATGTATAAGTCTTGTGTTTTGAAATTTGGTATCCCATGCAAAAAAGAAGAAAAGAAACAAAAAGAACAAATAAATATGCAGTTTAGTAGTGACAGAATTTGTATATACAATTGGCTATTAAAATCTTTAAGATATGTAGGTGATAGGTTTACCTAGCAAGGGGTAATATAAGTTAAAAAGAAACTGCATGGTCAAAAGGTGTTCACTTCACTTATGAAATCAGCATATGCGATGTTGTTTGTTTCGTTAGGGTTATCTTTTTGGTTGGGAACGATCAGTATTTTTAGCGATGAAGGGCTGGTAGCTCTTGATAATGCTACGTATAACTGTCCGTGGCTGAAAACGGGTTGTGGCAAGTAAATGCCAATTTTGTTTAATGATTGTCCTTGGCTTTTGTTTATAGTCATTGCATAACACAATTTAAATGGGAATTGCTTTCTCTTAAACACAAATGGTAACTCATTGTCGGTGTGTGTTAGTGTTATACGCGGTATGTAAACACGGTTGCCAATTGTTGTGCCTGTCATGACTTCTGCTTCGATAATTCTTGGCAGCATTTGTGTAGCATTTGTGTTACAATGAGTCTGGTTCCATTGCATAAGCCTTCACTTTGATTTAGGTTGCGTAACAATATGATAGGTGTGTTAACTTTAAGTTCTAGTTGGTGCGGCGGTATTGCATTAAAGGTAAGGGTGTTGAGATATTCTGTTGGATAGAGCACTTCAGTATCTCCTTGATCGCCAGTGTGAGGAACAATTAAGTCTGTACTAAGGTAAGTTGTGGTCTTTCCAGGAGCCATATTGAGTACTTTCTTGTTGATTTCCTCCGCTGTTTCATTCTTAGGACAGTCTATTGCTTTTTCAGATAGAGTAATAGCAGGTGGATTTTGTAAAGTGTTGGTGTCATATATAAAATGAATTAGGTTGATGATTGCATTTTCATGGAAAGGTATCATGTAATTGCACGGAATTTTAATCGTTTTGGTGTTTTTCGGTTCATCTTTGTGAGGTGTTCCTAGGATGCCATCTCCGATAGCTAGTAACCAAGAAGAGAATCTTGAAAGTTCAATTATCTCTTCTGGTTGTAAATCTGGTTTGCGCAAACGCATGTTTTCGGTTAGTTTAAGGATCTTGAATTTACTCCACAGATATGATCTGGGCAATGATGAGGCTAAGATGGTTTCTTTAGAGGCCTTTCGTTTAACAGGTAGGGTTTGTCTAAAGTCTCCTCCAAGTAGTATGGACTTTCCGCCAAAAGGTTGGGTAGTGTTGTTTAGGAGGTCCTTGAGAGTCCTATCTAATGATTCAAAACATTTTCTGTCACTCATAGGAGCTTCATCCCAAATAATAAGTGACGTCTCGGTTAGTAGGTGTGCGAGATTCATGTTTTTCTTGATATTGCAAGTTGAGTCATCACTCAAGTCTAATGGAATTTTGAATCACGAGTGCGACGACTTGTTTTTCCAGAGGGTAGGTGTGCGCAGTCCTACCAGAGGGTAGTAGTAACGATGCTATGCCTGATGCGACGACTGCAAGAACAATTTTTCCATTGGAGCGTAAAGCTGAAATGATAGTTCTCCATAAGAATGTTTTACCTGTACCGCCATGACCATATACAAAAGCAAGGACCTGATTGTTTGCTGCCAATGTCGATGTGATGTAGTTGTAAATTTCCCTTTGCTGGGTGTTCATTCTTTCTCGACAAATTGAATGATCATCTGCCAGTTGTTGCATATCATAATTTTTTTCTTCCATTAGTAACTTGTTTTTTAAATCCCAAAGCAATTGTTGTCGAGGTAACGGTATTCCAAATTCTGACAAAGACGAAGTAGGAGTACTGAATTGACAATGTTATGCATATGAGCAATGTAATCAGCCATCTTATGCCAGTGTGCATTCCATAGTTGGGTTGGGTTTGACACTTCACAGAATAAAAGCATATGGGTGAATAGAATTCACAATTCTCGTGCTGTTGCCTAGAGAGCAGCTTCATTTAAAGCGTTAGACCATTCGTCATTGTCTTCAAGTAGTCCTAGCTTTTGACATGCGTCACGAAACGTAGGACATACTTCTCCCGAAATTGTGCGAATATCTTCAAATGTCTTGCAACCTCTTTGATGGAACAAAAGCATTTGTAAATAAAAAGCCTGCCCACATGTTGGGTGTATATAAGTTAGTCTTCCTATTGCAAGGGTTTTTGTTGTTGATCTACGAATCCAACATTTACTTGTTAGGTCCCATCTGTACTCTAAAAGGTAGTCGATGTAACGCAGGTGTCGACCTCTCGAATCCATCTGATTATTCGAAGCCATTCAGTCAGTGTAGTCTTTGCCACGTTTGGATTCCTTGCAACATTAGGTAGGCGATCTTTATCTTTGAAGCGTACGTTTTGCATGTTCTCTAGATGAACTGATAATACTTGCACAGGCGGATTTCTATCATGGATTAGGAAATTAAATATTCTCCATGCGGCTTCGTGGGGACATATGAAACGTCCGTCAACAAAGTTACTTATCTCATCAATTTGTGGGACATTGTTGTTTGTTGCATGTTCATTAGGTAGAGCAGGAGATCTTGTGATTGCGTAACGTATGCGATCAGTTCCTTTGGATATGTACTTGAATAAGTATTTAATCAACATACTCCAGCCGCAATACTCGACATTTATGTGTTCCTCGTAATGTAAAGAGAGTGTACGATTGTAAGGCACGACAAATTGGTTGTCTAATGGGACGCCATTCTTGACTACAGAATGAGGTGTCAATTGTATCCTGTATCTAGCGTACCCGTTTTTGTCAAACGACATAGTTTGCTCATAGTTTTTTGGAAACTTTTTGGAGCAAGTGCCTGATTTCATGCATGGTGAATTCACATTTGCAAGACCGCAGGGACCATGCATCATACAGTCAGAAACTATTTTGTATAGTTTGGGTTCAAGTAATGGATCGGGAATTTCAGCTGAAATGTAGTTGTCTATATCTTCGGCATCTTTAATCTTCTGTGAAGGGACAACCCATAACAGCAGATGATAGTGGGGTAGGCCTCTTTTTTGGAATTCGATGGTATATAGATCTGTATTTGTTAAAACATCGAAGTACGATTAGTATGACAACATGAGAAGTAATCACACTTTTCAAATGTAGAAGAAACGTTACCTGCAGCGACCTCAACAAATGGTTTCTTTGTTTTCAGGAAATTAAGTAGTGAGTTAACTTTTATATGTAAAACTCTTGCTATAATGTTTGGACGGTCCTGGGCTTTGAGCAAAGGATACTGAGCCATATATCTCAGAATTTCACACCATGTTACATTACATGTAAAAGTGATGAAATATTGTGGGTTTCTATGGACTCTGCATATTGCCAAAGCATCCTGATAATGCTTGTACATATACCGAGGGACTCCTGTAAAGGAAGATGGCAAAATTATTCTTCTCCCAATATCACGCCTGTCGTGGTCTCCCTTTAAGATAGCATCATGAATCCCTTGAAGATGCTTGGTTCTAAATATGTCTTGGTTAAGCCTATAATAGTCAAGTCGGCTTTGTTCAATACAAACATAAGCATCAGCCAAGTATTGTTGGAAAAGGCCCCTCTTAATAGTAATGTGTATAAGTTGAAATGATCATGAAGCTGGTAACTGTAGTACATGTTCATTGACAAACTTCTCTCTTTAGCGTCTGGAGGTGTAGTTAGACCCATATCAGGAGACCATCCAGGTTCACCATATATAAACAATAATGGATATTGCAATGACATGTACATAGGGTGTAGTTTGTTGATACGTTGAGGACCACTATCTTTGTTACGTATGATGATGTCAAAGCTATTAGAGAAGCAGTCATTGTCATTGACAATTGCTCCGATGCAACCAGCAAAGGGTTTATCGTAGCATAATTGTTGATGTGACGCATATAAACGGATACAAAAGTTTGGCACGTCAGTTGAATGAATGAGATCCTTAGCGGTATGAAAAAGTTTTACTAACTCATTGCATTCCTGTAGTTCATTTGTAATAAGGGAGACAAAGTTAGCTGATAGTTGAGATCGAGTATTGTCACTGAAGATTTGTAATGTGTTAGAGACTTCATTCTCAGTGTCATAAATATACATTTGTAAAAATCGAGGTTTCTCATTAGCCGGAGGACATAAGGTCCCTAACCAATGATGTATTTGTCCTTCAATTCTAAAGAGGTATGGGCCAGTTCCGTTATTGATAGAGTTATCAATCTTTGCACCGAAAGATGTCATAGCAAACATTGAGTTATATGCACGTATATTGGTTAAAAAGTTAGACTAGTTAAAAAGGTTAACGATTGTAGAACTGTAATTGTTTGGAAGGGGTAACCTAACACTGCCTTCTTTACAACATTGCTTATACCTAACGTGTCCGTTAACTGAAGTAGACTTGCAACGCTCTTCGTACCAAAAAAAAGCATTGCAATATTCACAAATCCAAGTACAGTCACCGTTGTCAATATATAAAGACGGATTTGAAGTATGGGTGATAGCAGAACGATATCGGGATTGCCTAAGTGTCGTATAGTTTCTTGTTTGAGAAGTTGTTGCTTCAAAAGTATTTGATGATGTTTCAGGTGCAATATTTGGGCATCGTTTACGTTTACTTGAGGATGACATTTTTAAGTAGTTGGAAAAGCTAAATTTTTAAAGTTTTCAAAACATAATAGCAATTGACAAAAGTACGTACACACTTAGGAGCTGTTAAACATACAATATACAAGATGTATAAATGGGAACATACCTTATAGCTGATGTAAGCACTGATAAATATAGCCGTACGTAAGCTGTTCAATAACACAAAAAAGGATTACATGTATGGAGAAACGGGTCATGTTGTTTGACAATACTTAAAGTAACTGACCATCTATTATAATCTAATTTTTAGCTACAATGACTGTACAATAATCAAAACTTTTTCGTAACATATAGGAGTAACTACCGATGCATTTCATCAAACACCTTATGTGCGAAACTCAAGTACATATATATTGCCTAGAATAAACCATCTTTTAACTAAAGCCTAAAGGTATAATGGTGAAGGGGATACCGAAACACAAAAAGACAATAAAAAGGTGACGCTTGTTGACATTCAGGAAAGTGTTACTTAAGTCATACTAAAGTGGCAAGATGTATACCATTTATATCCCAAGATTATGGAGTATAATCAAACACATATAAAGAATAGTATCAAAAGCAATGATATGAAATTGAAAAATAAACTATAGCTTACACAAAATTAATTCGGAATGCACAAATATGATATCATATTCCATTTGTACCCATTATTTGTTTTGTATACTTTTGGATTCGAAAACTGAAGAAGATAAATCGGGTTTAGCAGTTGAGAGTGAGAAGAAGAGTTAATTGGATTTTTATCAAATGCAAAATGAGAAGCATGGGAAAATCAGAAAGGATAAGGTAAGAAAATTCAGGAAAGGTTGAAAATGAAAAGTAAGAAAATTCAAGAAGACTTCAAAATGCAGGTGATAATCCCCCTTTTCATACTAAAGGAGGGTAAGCTTGTGACATCACAAAAGTGACGTGTTGAGCAATGAAGGCTGCCACATTGGAAGTATGACATCAAATAGTGTGTTTTTTATGGTGTTTTTTGTGTGTGAAAGAGGGTGTTTTGGGTGGGATTAATAATTAATAATTAATAATCAAATACTGAGTGAGAGGTTGTTTGGGCGGGTCTTTTGAATTTTGAAAGTGGGAAAAAGGCAAGTAAAGGGATAATGGAGAGAGAGAGAGGCTAAATAAGGTTTCATAATCATCAGATCTAAAAAAAATTTATTTTCCACCACTTTCTTTCATCTCTTTCTTGTTCTTTGATTCTTTTTCTAATCCAAACTTTTGGAGGTAAATATATATATATATACACATTATATTATATAGATACATACATATACATACATCTATAAATCAATTTGTTTATTTTTTTCTTGAATTCGAGAAGAAGAAGAATAAGATTAAAGGATATAGGCATGTGAAGCGGCTTCTGATGATGATATATATGTAGAGAAAATTAAAACAACTTCGGTTAAGGATGATGATGTTGATGATGATGATGATGGAAATCAAGGTATTTGTCAAAATTAAATTCGAACCAAATCTTTATTTCTTCTTTTTCTTGATATATTCAGATTTATGGTGGACTGCTAGAGATTAAAAATAGTCAAGAATCTGGATTCGAAAATGCTACAAGTCAGCAGTAGATGAAGATGATGATGAAAAGGTAATATTCTAAAGTTTTTTTTCATTTTCTTTTTGTTTTACTACCGATTAAAAAAAGAATTTATTTGGTTGTTCTTGGTTTGAAAAGGTAATTTTTTGCAATAACTATTACTTATATATTTTCAACCTATACTTCTTATAAATGTGAAGTTAATGTTCATATGTAACAATCTTCCCATTGAAATAAAGGGATTCACACCTTGAAGATGATGATGATGATGATGAAAAGGTATTGAAACTCTTGAATATAATAAACTTTTTGCTATTGAAAAAGTTTGAAGTACAATATAAAGGATAGGGAGAACACGTGGTATCTATTGAATTCAAAATATTTGGTCATGCTTTTGATGTAGGTTCGTTGGAAACTTTGAGTCTTCGTCAGATTTTCTATATGAATAGCTCTCAGATAAATCCCCCCAGGTATACATAATTTTTCATTTATTGTTTTTGGGGGAAAATGTCACTAAATACTCAGGGAGGTGTTGGAAAGCAATCTGTAGAAAAATTGTGGGTTTGGATGGGTACTTTCTTAGACATGAAACTTACATACACTTGATGGAAATGAAGCCAAAGAGTTGGGTTCAAGCTTTTCTATAACGTGTTTGTGGAGAAGGGTTTAAAGGATGATGCTTTCATCATTAAAGAAAAGCAAAAAAAATAAAATAAAATGTCAAGATTTTGATGATTGTAATGGCCTAACTAAGCTTTTTACAGTGTGAGATTTTTACAAGATGTTGAATTATATCCAGGGTAAACTGGTCAAGCTAGGTTTAGGTTTAATGTTAAGCTTTTTACAAGATTTGAAATTATTTAGGGTAAACTGGTCAAGTAGATTTAATGTTTTAGCTGATGCTCAAACAGAAAGGGAGAAGGGAGGTGAACTGATGCGGACAGAAGGGAGAAGGGAGGTGGCTGTACTCAACTCAAAATTCTCAGCCCTTGGTGCCGATTCAATTGAAACGGTAACTTTTCATCATGGTTTACAATATAGTAATCATCATGTTTATGTTTTTTTTAATAATCGTGAGTCATTGAATGAAAGGACGACAATGAATGCCAATTGAAGTGCAGTTGGACTTCTAATTTAGTCGCCACATAATACATTGATTTCTCTTAAACGGACTGTTAGACTAAAGATGGCAACATGTGTTGGTTGGATATGGGCTCGGTTATAACAAGTCTCTTTTTTTAGTACATATCAGGCTGACTTGAAACACTCCTTGTCCTTTTGCTTCTATAGACATATCAAATGGATCAAAAATGATTTAGGCACTTCTAGCATGAAAATACACTATGGGCGATGTTCATCGGCCCATTCTTTTTTTAGGTAAATATGTAACCTGTTTTATATGTTGTTCAAATCTCATAATTGAACAACTTATGGTTCTTGAATAACCCATATTATTTCCATGAAGCAGGTGAATTCTTGAACAGACGTGGGTACATCATTGCACTAGATGCAGGTGAATTCTTGAATAACCCATATTATTTGTAGGGATGGAGTGATCGTTCCATGCTTTCAACCATTGCTCTTAGGGCAGCCCAGGTTTATCATTACACTAGACCTCAATGATATAATTTACATATTAAGTGGTGTAATACTAGACCAGGCCATTTTAAAATGAGTGAGTCAATCTGGGCTAAATGGGTCAACTACAAAACGTTTGGTTGAAAAGGTAACTCACCAAATGCGTAGTGCTAAAAGTAGGCTGGTATTAAAAAGGGAAGACTACTACCGTTGGAGGTAAGAAGTTTGAATTTCAAATACTCTTAGACATGTTTAGCTTAATGGCTTAATTCTTCATTGTTCGTGACAGGAAACTTCGAAGACAGGTGATCACCAAATGCTTAAGAATGCTAATGGTGAGGATGTCTGGATGATGATAATTATTTGTTTAAATTTGTTTACTTATAACTTGATGTTTTATGTTTTGATTGATAGATTTGTTTATAAACTAAATGAATGGTGGCTGGATGGGTGGGACTAACAAAGTTATAAACAACCAAATCAAACACATCCATGAAATTCTCCAAATCAAAAAAAAGTTAGTCATGTTTCGATTTTTGTTATAGGCGAAAACAAATCAAGTAACACCTCACCAAGTGTCAAAGCGGGCGGGTTGGGTAACATATGCAATGGTTTTAGTCAAAATGTATGGGTTTAGATAGGGTTGGCCAAACTGGATTCTTTTGTTCATTTATTTTATAATTTCATAAGTAATCAATGTATAAAGCACTTCTGCCCGTAATTTCATAGAAGGTTATAGTCAATGGGATTTGAATATAGATGAAGCTTCTGCCTAATTTTTTCGTAAAAGTTGGAAATTAAGAATCTGAATCGAGAATGGGCTAATGTATTTTAGAATGGCACTAACTTATCATATACTTTTAGTCTATATATATTGTTGTTTTGGTCTTATGTCTAGGGATGATGACTCTACCAAATGACATGTATGGAACCCGATTGTTTATCAATGAGGATATCGAAGATACTAACAATCTAAGAAGGTAGAGTTATTCTCTGTTTATACGTTTTTGAACATAATATAGTCCACCTGTTGTGCTATAACTTCTTATCAAGACACCGCATAGGCATGTTGATGAGATTGTTGAAATAGACAAGGTTACCAATGTAAACAAGCCTAT
Organism: Erigeron canadensis; assembly: GCF_010389155.1. Lineage (NCBI taxonomy): Eukaryota > Viridiplantae > Streptophyta > Magnoliopsida > Asterales > Asteraceae > Erigeron > Erigeron canadensis. The sequence continues at coordinate 32,834,354 of NC_057761.1, read as the reverse complement.
ACTCAAATGATTAGTTTATTTACGCTAAATGATTAATAAAAACAAGAGTCCAATTGCGTTGTAGTTGCAAGCTTTCTGATCAAGTTGTGCAGTTAACAGCTTACGTTCATTACATCCGTTGGTTTAAAATTTAATGACAATATTTTTGACTTTAGTTAATGTGATTCAAAGTGTACCATGGAAGAAGCTCATCACCAATATGCCAAACTGGATGAGTCTTCACAAATACGAACCGACTCTAAGGTGTTTTATAAACAAGTTTGCGTTTATTTCTGTTTTGGTTCTGCTTACGGTTAAAGATAATATATGGATTCCACTACAACTGCTTAGTAATTTATGTAACATTTTCAAAGGATGTTGGTTCTGTTACTAGAGACTCTTTGGCTATCTAGATCAAGAGGGACTCTGCCACAAGCCCTGGTTTAAAACAACCTAGTCCATTTGTCATTGATGAAACTACAATTGGTGAAAGCTCTACTTGCAGCCTTTAACAAGTGGTGAAAGCTCTACTTGCATGAAATCGCCTGTTTTAAGTTGCAGAGTCAAAAGTCAATAGCCGAAAGCTTGAACCTTCATGTCATTTACTACTTATTATCAGAGCCATTGGTCTTCTTCGGGTATAGCCGGTGTACTACAACCAAAGAAGTGCTTCGATGCTTGTGAAGATGAATATATCGCTAACAAAGTCATGGCTTATTTCATTCAGGCTAGAAAACATGTTTTGCTACAAATATGCTTAAGGTCTTATATTAATCTCGGCTTAATATCTTTTGTTACTATCTGTAATATCTAATGTACAACTCCTACTTTGTCCGGTTTATATCTAATCCTATTTTATTACTTTCACATTATATATAGCTAATAATATTTTAGTGTTAAATTTCGTTGTTTTAAAATCGATCCGCGGTTTCCCGGGGGATAAAAATCTAGTTTAGTTAATATATCATATGTCTGTGGCTATGATTAGTAGTATCAAGTGCTTGAAAGATGATACATTTTAGGAACAGTAAGTTTGCCTCACAAAGCAAAGTTGCTATTTAAAATATATAAATAGGTTTTAGGTAAAATAAAACAACTATTAAAGTAAAACAAATAAAACAATAGGTTTTTATTCAGTGATAATTACCGTGCATCATGAAAATCATCGTACATCAATTGGTTTGTGAGTCTTCGTGCATCAATATAACCATGATCTAAGGATCAAGATCTTGTCTTATTTGTTTTACTTTAATACTTGTTTTACAATACCCAACCCCTAAATAAATAAGAGTTACAAAATAAAAATAGTAGCTCAAAACTAGACATTACAAATATCTTTAGGCCAAAACTTCTATTCGAAATTGTTTCAAAGATTTACATAACCATTTTTGTTTCTTTTTGTTGATAACACAAGAAACAAGTTCCAACATTTCGTTTGTTTGGCCCATTTGATTATTGGATATTTGAGAGCCTAACATCCATCAAATTACTGAAAATGATATCTATCACATCAAGAAACCAAGAATGCACAAAATCATAACTTAAACACGTACAAACAACAAGATTTAAAAATTTTAAGAAGAAAAAAATTACACGTCTGAACCTAACATCGCCCTAACAATAACATATGAATGTTTCGTAACTATATCTTCTACTCAATTCACGAATACATGTCATAACTATTTTTTGAAGATTGATTTTTCGGAATGTTGAATAATATGTTTATTCGCTTGTGTTCGTTTCTTTGCGTTCGTAATTTTTGTTCGTTCATAAACACACACGATCACTCATGAAAAAACCAATTTTCTTTTTGAACGATCATGAACACAATTTCAAAGTGTGGTATGAATAAATCAACCCGCAATCTCATATGCGGGTTATTGGGTTAATCATATTTTCAACATGAAGTTAATTTACAAATTCCAACACCATTCTTGTAACGCAAATCAAAACCAGCCCCATTTTAACAAATAACTCACTCCCAATTAATTGGCATTGACATAAATTGGAAATGCTAAAAGCTATCAAGTGTAGCGAACGTGATCTCATTATCGGGTTTTCAAAACTTATATCTGTTGGAATATAATCACGTAAAATGAACGTATGTCTGAAAAGTATTTAAACCTACGGGGTCACACCTCAACGTGAATGTAACTATAATTAATTAATATATTAAATGTAATTTATTAATTAGTTTGATCATGAAATAATTAATTTAAATAAGTTAAAGGATTAATTGTATTTAAATTAATTAGAAAGAGGATTAAATGTGAAATTAGGAAATTGGTGTTGGACCCTAATTCCCTAAAAGGGGCCGGTTTTGAGAAGCCTTTTAAGACTTTGATTAAACTTGGTCACCAAGTTACTAAACCCTAAATATATCCATATATATAGAGGATTATAATCTAAGGGTTTGATATACCTTCCCACACTAAAAACCCTCCTTCTTTTCCTCTTCTATTCGGCCGAAAACAAATTCTCCAAGAGAATTTGGTTTTGTGCCATTCGATCCACATGGACTTGCTCATATATAAATAATGTTCAATACTTAGCATTAATTGTATTGTATTTTGTTAGATGTTAACAATTGTTTTCGGTTCACAGATGGTTTCGAAAGAAGGGAGATACATAACGGGTTTGTGAGTTCGTGATCAAGTACTAGCATACATACGTTCCAATGTTGAGTGTGCAATTGTAGAGAGGTTAAGTTAAACCTTGTTCTTATCTTTAATCTTTCCATTATAAGGTACAAATTCTATACTTTGGTTAATTAATTAAACTGCATAGATCTTGTCTTCCGTTGCGTGCTTTGTGATTTGTTATGATAATTAGTTATAAAACCCAACAGTGGTATCACGAGCCTACTATGTATGTTTTTTGATTACCAAAAGATCAAAACTTGAAGGGGGGTTAGGGTTCTTGATCTTCAAATTTTCGAATATATATATATATATATAGAGTTAAATTGTTTTTGTAATTTAATTACATTATTTAATTAGAAAAAGTTTTTATTTAATAAATATATATGGTTCGAAAATTTTTTCCAGAAAATAAAAAAAAAAAAGTTTTTTTTAGGGTTTCCAATCCAAGTTTTGATTAATTACATGTTTATGTGATAAATTGTATGTAATTATGTGTTGTACCTTTAATTTTAATTGTTAAAAAGAAGTAAAAATCATGAATTTTTCATGCAAATTATTCATGATTCTTCTTACTTAGATATATTGATATGAAATCTTGATCATTAGGGTTAATTATGCTAGATAATTGTATAATTAATTGTGTGACAATGTGAATTTTTCGTATAAACTTTCTGTTTTGCGACAGTTTACTAAAAAATTCATATCTTTTAATCCGTAATGAGTTAGAAGCTGTGCTTTGAACTGTAGATTCTCAACACATAGGGCTAAAACTTTGTATTTCTGGTCGAAATCTGAATCGGACCAGAAACAGGTCTAAACAGGTCGTAAAGCTACTGGAAATTCCAGAAAGCTAACTATGTGATTATATGATAATTGTTTGTGATGTACATGTTTAAGGCTTACGCAATCAAGGCAACTTGATGTATGTGGTCCTCTTCTTTGAAGGGGGAGCCGGATTAGACATAAATAAACCATAGTAACATGTTTAGGTGGCCTACCATAACTCGTTGCATGCTTAAATAGTTATTGTTTATAATTTTGCATATTTATTGAGATATAAATTGTAATGTAAAATTGTTTTGAGAAAAAAATAAACTTGACTAAGCAATATCGAAATAAGAGATTTTTTAATAAATTTGGAGTCCTACAACCTTGAGATACACCAGCTCACCCATTTGAACAAACTCTAAGAGAGGTATAAGCCGGAGTGCGCTAGCCTTCTAAAAGGGCGGGTTTTTAAATCGCGTTTATCGCATACCTTTGCCTTTGCGCTTCTTTGTGCGTTCAAATTGAGCTACCGAGCTCTCTCATGTTGCTAAGACTATACAAATGATTCTATTAAATATTATGTTTAGAAGATATGCATGAATCTCCTAAACATAACTTTTTGATCACATATCAAATTGTATGACCCAATAAACTTAAGTCATTGCCATCCAATTTGTCAAGGACACATGGGGTCGTTGTTTTACTCACTGGTACATAGTGGTGAAATGACGATTGCATGGCAAAACCCATTCACTGGTACACAGTGGTGGTCAATTTTGCACGTTCTTAGTTGGACGATTTAAAGCGAGTTAAGCGGTGAGACCTTGACCCGTGGCAAAAGATGAGACAAAACATGACTACAAAAGATCGCTTGATGAATCGAGCGTCTTACGTAGGTCCCATACTTTCTAGGAATTGCACTTGTAATGCAATTATTGCTCGTCACTTACCTTTTGAGTGAAATCATTTCTAGCAGATCAACTGATGAAATGGTTGTATGTCAATTGGATCCTAGCCTTAATGAAATTAATTGTTTATTCTATAAACATTGGGTAATTAATTTCTTAAGGATTTATTATCGAAAATACTGATTTTTGAACTTAAATCTGTTTTGTAAATGGCAACAAATCTTTCACAAAACATACACGAATCGGCTTTCAGGTCGATGCTAGAAAGAGAAAACTTTCTAAAACCAATTTCAATGAGTGTTTTTGCCAATAGAGAATTGTTCTAAGAGTTGAAAAGAAAACCGACGTCATTGAAACTCAGATACCGCTATTCCTAATGCGAATGCCACTGCTTTGCAGTTGGAAGCATAAAATACTCGGTACAATAGACATATTGAGGTTGCTTATTTGATGCTAGAAGCATGTCTCCTGAGCTTCAAAAGGCAATTCGGATTGCAAAATCCGTGTGATATGATCAAATAACTCAAGTCTATGTACGAAAAACAAGTTGGAGTTGAATCTCTTTAGCTAATTGAGTCACTCCATAACTTGAACACGAGTATGGGAAACCGGTAAATGCTCATGTACTCAAGATGAAGAGTCACTTTGAGCATTATGGAAAGGATTAAACTATGCGTATCTTCTGTCAATTTTTATTGATATAAGAGATAATTGCAGATTTGCATAGTTGGACTTCATATCAAGTTGATTGAGTATGAAGAAAACCTTTCAAGAAATCTGAGATACCTCAAGTTCTTATGATCAAGGGGGGAATGGTTTAGAAAGCAAAACAACCGTAAAGCTAAAGGCAAGAACTTAGGTAAGAGGAAACAAAGTGTTTAGTCTCAAAACCTTAAAAGACCCTTTAGAAAAAGGAGCATACGGCTAAAGACCAGTCTTGTCATCACTATGCTAAGGTGAGACACTGGAAAAGGAATTGTCCTAAGTATCTAGCTGAGTTGAACAAGAAGAAGAAGCAAGTTGGTTTAACCAGTTCTTCAAGTATCTTTTTAACTGAATTATAAATGTTGATGAGATTCAAATGATAATTCAATAGCAAAAGAGTCAAGTTTACTTGGACTCTATCTTTGACATGGTCATCTTGTTTAATTTTTTTGTCAAGAAACGCAGTTAAAGACTTCAATGTGAAGATATCTTACAAATCAAATGATGAATCATTTGATAAATGCGTGTCTTCGGCATTATCATAAGCAAGAAACGCATTAAAAGTCTTCAATGTGAAGAGATCTTACAAATCAAATGATGAATCGTTTGATAAATGTGTGTCTTTCGAAGTACCGTTAGCAAGAAAAGCATTGAAAAACTTCAACGTGAAGGGATCTTACAATCAAATGATGAATCATTTGACAAATGCATATCTTGTATTTTCGGAAAGATGACAAGTATATCTTTTCCGCGTAAAACCGGAGAGGATTAAGGAACCACCTGGACTAATACATTCCGATGTATGTGGCCCTTTTAGATATATGTCAAGGAAAAATGCTAGCTACTTCATCATTCTATGAATGATTTCAATCGTTATGGTTATGTTTACTTGCTTAAACATAAACATGAAGTCTTTGAAACATTCAAAGAGTTTAAAAATGAAGTTGAAAATCAACTCGGTGAACCATCTAGATTTTTCGTTCGGATCGAGGTGGTGAATACTTAAGCCAAGAGTTTAAGGATTATCTTAAAGCATGTGGCATTGTCCAACAACTTACTCCTCCATACACTCCTCAGCATAATGGAGTGTCTGAAAGGAGAAATCGAACCTTGTTAGACATGGTGAGATCAATGATGACCTGTACAACTCTCCCATTTTCGTTTTGGGATTATGCTCTAGAGACTGCTGTACGCATTCTCAATATGGTTCCAACCAAGAAGGTTGACAAGACACCGTACGAATTATGGCATGGTGATGTCCCTAATTTGTCTTACTTAAGAGTCTGGGGATGTGAGGCACTTGTGAAGCGCGATACGCCTGACAAACTTGAACCCAGAACTACTAAGTGCATCTTTGTCGGATACCCTAAGGAAACGATGGGTTACGACTTCTATGATCCCGCCAGAAACACTGTTCGTGTTGCTCGTTATGCTGAGTTCTTTGAAAAGAAGTTAGTTCAAGAGAACAGTGGGAGGATTGTAGAACTTGATGAGACTCAAGAGGAAGATGTGTCACCTTCTGAAGATACTAGCAATCATCAACTTGAGGGGGGGGGGGGAAATGTTCAAAGTGATGAACCTCAAGTCGATGATAATGAAGCGATTCCACTTCGTAGGTCCGAAAGGACAAGACGTCCTACCGAAAGACTATGTCTGATGGTAGAAGAAGACGTTGTTGGAGATCTCGATGAGCCTCTGAATTTCGAAGCTGCATTATCAGATCCGGAATCTGACAAATGGCTTGAAGCTACGAAGGTGGAAATGAAATCCATGAAAGACAATCAAGTCTGGAGCTTGGTTGATCTTCCACAAAATGCTCAGACTGTTGGGTGTAAGTGGATCTTCAAGAAGAAGACTAACATGGATGGAAATGTACACACCTATAAAGCTCGTCTCGTGGCGAAAGTTTATACTCAACGTTTCGGTGTTGATTATGAAGAAACCTTTTCTCCAGTTGCGGACATTAGAGCTATTAGGATTCCCTTAGCCATAGCTGCGTACTATGACTTTGAGATATGGCAAATGGATGTTAAGACTGCCTTCTTAAATGGTTACTTGGATGAAGAAGTCTATATGGATCAACCGGAAGGTTTTATTGATCCGAAACATCCTAACAAAGTATGCAAGCTTCAAAGATCCATTTATGGACAAAAGCAAGCATCAAAAAGTTGGAATAAACGGTTTGATGAAGAAATCAAAAAGTTTGGTTTTGTTCAAAATCTCGATGAGCCATGTGTATATCGCAAAGCTAGTGGGAGTAATGTTAATTTTCTTGTCTTATATGTCGATGACATATTAATCATAGGAAAACACATTCCAATGTTGCAAGATGTTAAATCCCATCTTGGAAAGTGTTTTGCCATGAAAGATTTAGGAGAAGCGGCATTTATTCTTGGAATCAAGATCTACCGAGATAGATTAAAGCGGTTGTTTAGATTAAGTCAAAGTGCTTATATTGATAAGAATCTTGAAGCATTCTAAGTGTGGGTTTACACTCATGCTAGAAAGACTTAATTTATTTAGCAAGAACAGTGCTTCTACACCTAATGAGGTGGAGCGTATGCGAAAAATCCCTTATGTTTCGGCTGTGGGATCTGTTATGTATGCGATAAGATGCACTAGACCTGATATTGCGTTCGCGCAAAATATAGTTAGCCACTATCAGCAAAATCCTGTATAGGATCATTGAATTGCTGTAAAGAATATTCTTAAGTACATGTGTGCTACTAAAGAGTTATTCTTGGTGTATGGAAGAAATCCTGATCCAGAATTCAAAGTGAATAGATACTGTGATATTGGATTTTAGACTGATAAATGTGATTCAAAATATCAGTTGGGATACGTCTTCATTGTTTAAATGAAGGCACGGTGGAATGCTATGAGCTAAAAACCACAGTCGCCATGTCTGCAACAGAGTCTGAGTACATTGCCGCCTCAGAAGCCGCAATGGAAGCAGTTTGGATAAGGAAGTTCATTAGCGGGCTTGACGTGATCCCCTCAAATGAATTACCCATTGATTTGTACTGTGATAATACCGGTGCATTAATCATTGCCAACGAACCCGGAGTTCAGAAAGGTGCCAGACATTATTACTCAAAGTTCACACAGATTTTAACTTAGCTGATCCTTTCACAAAAGCTTTGTCTAGGCCCAAGCTTGAAAGGCATGCCGAGGGCATAGGATTTAAATTAGCTAGTTATTTCATGTAAATCTGTTGTTTCGGTATTTGGATAAGGGATGTTAAACAATTTATATTTTCCATAATGAAATAAAGTACTTGATATGTTTGATTTCATTCAATATTAAATTGTGTCCTATATTTGCATGTTTAATCCTTGAATATTTCATTTAGTATTTTATATATTATTAAATATTCTAAATTGTCCATTGTCGATTAACTATATGGGAATATAATTAAACGAAGACAAATGTGAGTGATTGGTTATATTCTTGGAATATGTAATAGATGGTTCCCACCAAACTCACATGATATCCATAGCGGATGCATATCGGACTACCCCACTAACGAATTATCACTTTATGGATCATCGTCATTAAGTGAAATTCGTAAATGGTTACTTTTATTGATCCTTTGACTTGAGATACAAGTAGGTTAGAATGTATGAATCGCACTTACTAGATATAGTTCTAACTCACCTGAATAAGGGGGTACATAAAGGGCTATTTTCAGAAAGTGTCGTGAAGTATGATGACTGACACGTGTAGTCAATATAGGATTTGTTCCTTCAATTTGAAATTGAAGTATGATACCATTTGGCGCCCTCGTTAGGACTAATTAAGATGTTTGCATGGCCGTGCCCAAATAAATCCAGATTGTTCTCGATTATATTTGGTAATCATTAATTAGTTATAGAATGAGAAACATAATCGTTAAATTATGAAATGATCTTGATCCATATTCATATTTAACAAAGGTATCGGAACAAAAGGATAATAAATGCCTTAACCGTTTAAAACTATACTTAAATGTTTTCGGGAGCATTGGCGTGTTGCTAGACGCTTACCAATGTTATTACCTTCATTCATTACGAGCTCAAGTGGGAGTTGTTGGAATATGATCACGTAAAATGAACGTATGTCTGAAAAGTATTTAAGCCTATGGGGTCACACCTCAACGTGAATGTAACTATAATTAATTAATATATTAAATGTAATTTATTAATTAGTTTGATCACGAAATAATTAATTTAAATAAGTTAAAGGATTAATTGTATTTAATGTAATTAGAAGGAGGATTAAATGTGAAATTAGGAAATTAGTGTTGGACCCTAATTCCCTAAAAGGGGCCGGTTTTGAGAAGCCTTTTAGGACTTTGATTAAACTTGGTCACCAAGTTACTAAACCCTAAATATATCTCTATATATAGAGGATTATAATCTAAGGATTTGATATACCTTCACACACTAAAAACCCTCCTTCTTTTCCTCTTCTATTCGGCCGAAAACAAATTCTCCGAGAGAATTTGGTTTTGTGCCATTCGATCCACATGGACTTGCTCATATATAATTAATGTTCAATACTTAGCATTAATTGTATTATATTTTGTTAGATGTTAACAATTGTTTTCGGTTCATAAATGGTTTCGAAAGAAGGAAGATACACAACGGGTTTGTGAGTTCGTGATCAAGTACTAGCATACATACGTTCCAACGTTGAGTGTGCAATCGTAGAGAGGTTAAGTTAAACCTTGTTCTTATCTTTAATCTTTCCATTATAAGGTACAAATTCTATACTTTGGTTAATTAATTAAACTGCATAGATCTTGTCTTCCGTTGCGTGCTTTGTGATTTGTTATGATATTAGTTATAAAACCCAACAATATCTAGTTTCAATGCACAAGCACATTATTGCTCAAGTGACTAATTTGGTTTTTGGAATGACTTCTTTCGATCAGCAACTACTACAGGGTAGACGCGGGTGACAGATGTGTTAACTGTACCCACCTACTGCAGTTTAGGGAACGTGTGCCCGCCAAGAATCGAACTCACAACCTTTTCTGTAATTAAAACTCCATATATGGTTGCTCAAATGACTAATTATGATAGATTTTCTATAGAGATCGATATGATTTATAATCCTTTGGAATCTTTATACGTATACTACATATTATTGTATTGTAATTCGGTTTGTTTGTTTTTTTTTTTTTTTAACAAACTTTAAGTGTGTATATAAGCTAGTAAGCTATCCTTTTATGACCATATGATTTCTGAGTGACATTGAAACCTAATTTAAGGTCATATTGGGCCTGATGATTTGGGGTGGAACAATCCCATCAAGTGATATCAAGCCCAGGTTGGGCTAATTGGTGACGCGGATGGTTTCCTGCTTAGAGCTACGCTTCAACGGTGTCAGTGGTTACCCGTATGTTACATCCACGAAAACAGAAAAAAATACAAGTACAATGTTCCTCCTCCTTCCTTCTAATTTTCCGACTCACACACACCAATACTCTCAATCCCCAACTTTAAATTTCTAGAAATATTGGAGTTATTATCATTAATTGAGGAATTTTTTTGGATTTGGATAAATATGAGAAACACACCCAAAGAAGATTGAGTTTGATGTATGCCAAGAAAGGAAAGAAGAAGATGGAAAATAGAGATGAGTCCTAAAAAAGAATGGCCGACACTTTCTCCAAGTGCCACCCTTTTTTTTCTAATTTAGATAAACCTGTTATCCATTAAAATTATAACTAAATTAATCTCATAACTCAAATTAAATACGAAATTATTTTAAAGGTAAAACTATAATATGAATCATTTTAATTATCTTTTGAAATTATTAGGCTACTAAACCACTATTGTTTTGACATGAAGATAAATTGCATTACCCAATCACAGTAGAGGTGCAAATACCCGTTAAACGCTTCCGGTCATTTTTTGTAGTAACTGAAATCGGTTGTATTTTTTTTCTAAAAAATAACCGATTTTGGTTAACTGGTACCAGTTAATAACCGGTTTCTATATAAAAAAACTCTAACCTATGGAGCCGATTGCAGTTAATAATAACCGGTTAACTGAAAGTGGTTAACCGGTACCAATTTTTAATAACTGAAATGCAAGACACTAGAAATATTGAGAAGCCACATGAAAAATAGCACAAGACACATTACACGTTTACATACATTATACAGAGAGTCAGAGACAAGACATAAACATTCAAAACCAAAAACATTACCGAAACATGAATTTTCTTTTTTTGCTTTCTATATTCTTCCCCATTCAATCAATCGATCGACACAAAAAAACCCCACAAAAAACCTTTGTTTCGATCGATAAAAACACACACATACACACACACTCTCTCTCTCTCTCTGTTTTGATCGAAAAAAATCCTCACAAAAAATAAGTAAGGCTTCTTTACCTTTCAATATAATTTCCGATGTCGTCCGACAACAAGTATTGATGACGGCTGGCCGGCGGTAAGTATAGATATAGATCTGAATAAATCGATTGAACATATAACTTATTGAATTATAATGCTAGTCGAATGTTTCTGTCTTCAATCTAGTTTCACAATAATGTTGCTACAGCGGCGGGTTTGTGTGAGGGTTATGTTCAATAAATAAAGATAATAATAGATAAATCTAGGTTAACTGGTTATAGGTTATTATCTAAAAAAAAAACGATTATCGGTTAACCGGTTAATAACCGATTCTTGTTTTGAAAGCCATGATCGGTTACTAACCTACGGTTAATAATAACCTATAACCGGTACAGTAATAATCGGTTAGTAACCGGTTAAGTTAACCAGTTTTTGAACGGATCGGTTAGGTTAACCGCTTTTTTTATGCACCTCTAAATCACAGTCAAAAGGTGACATATATATACGATAACAATCAACAATAATTTTTTTTTTCTTTTTGCCAACAATCAAGATTAATTAACACTTTATTTTACAAAAATGGCATTTCCATCCAACTATTTTAACATGTTTTCTGTATAAATTGACATCATATATTTTTGTTACTCTATTATGTCAAAATACCATTGACTATCATTATGTCAAATTTTAATATGGTCGACTGGTCGTAAATACGTTCTTCATTCAATCATTCCTAGCTAAGTGATGGTTCAGTTTTATTTATTTAACTTTTTCATTAAAGGAAATATTTTGTGAACCAAATCGACTCAAATTTATAACACTACTTATTATTTTTGTATATTATTAGGATAAGATAACATACCATCTACGTTTTTCTAATTTAAAGGTCAACCAATAAAATCCAACTATCCGAGGTATCAAATGGCGAAATGTGACCTAGCTTGTCCGTGAACGCTGATGCGTTTGGTTCACAGAATGTTTTGGAAAGGAATGAAATCTTTCAAAGAAATTGGAATTTGAAGGAATGGAATTTGATGGAATGTTTTTGATTTTTTGAAAATTCAAGTGATAGAAGGAATGAAATTCCTTCCTCCATCCCCAAGTAATGGAGATTCCATCAAATAATGGAATGTTTACATTCCTATGGAATGAGATTCTCTCTTCTTTGTGCAACCAAACGCACTAAGGAATGGAATTCAATTCCAGTTCCATCAAATTCCATAAGATTTTGTAAACCAAACGCGACCTAAGAGCATCAAGTAATCCAATCCCATCATGTAGCTTCATCCCAACCTAACCATTTAAGGTCTATTTTGAACCCTAATCTCATGAGTAAAACCTAAATGTTATACCGGGTTAGTGAATAATGTTTACCATCCCATATATATATTTAAATCATTGGCTACGATTAGGGGTGTGAACGAGATGAGACAGTTCGTGAGCTACCCGAAATCGACTCGCAAATTATTCGAAATCGACTCGGTCTGAGTTGAGCCGAGCTCGAGTTCGAGCTACTCGAGTAGACTTTCGAGTCGAGCTCGAGCTTCAAAATAACCTACTCGAAAAGCTCACGAGCTTAACCGAGCTTGTGTATATTTACAATTTTACCCTTGAATATTATATATTTTTACATAATTACTATCCTGCCAAGCCGAGCTTAATCGAGTCGAGCTTATAGGACTAATTTGACTTAAAACTTAGTTTAATACTTAATCGATTTGAGCCGAGTCGAGCTCGAAAGTGTCGATACGTATGGCGAGCTCGAGTTTGAGCATGAAAATTAAAGCTTGGTCGATCTCGAGTCGAGTTTCGAGCTTCGAGTTTGGTAGTCGAGTCGAGCTCGAGCTTGGCACTGTATTGGCTCGACTCGGCTCGTTTACACCCCTAGCTACGATACTATCTATTATTGGGTTGATAATCTGATTCTTGATAAATGGTTGATGAATTTATTCTTGACATATACTAGTAATTCTAGTCTTTTCCATACAAAACATTTTATTTTATAAGCTATTTCTGAAAGCAATGCCAAGAATAAACTCAATTCATGTTTTTTTCTTTAGTCAGACATCACAAAGATGCCATTTGTTTTTTCAGCGTAATATGTGGTTTGTAGGTCTATGTAGCACGTATACCTAAAAAGTACTGTATATAAAATCATCAATCATATATACTAGAAAATTTGGGTCGTGCGTTGGGCCACTTCGATTATTACGATTACGTTTATTTTACTAATATAATTACGTTAAAGTAATTTATTAAGATTGAATCTACAACCGTTTAACTGAAAACCAATACGTGTTTTATATGAATAGTAATGAAATAAAATTATGACAATAAGATTACCACAAAAATGATAAAAAAAAAATCATGTAAAAAACAAAGTATATAGCAATTTAAAAGTTATAAAAGAACAAAATTTTAAATGTACAAAAGTATAGAACAACAAATGTTAAAATGGAAAAATAAAAGTTAAAAGACATATTATAGAAACATAGGGGCTAAAATGAATCAAACAAAAATTAAAAGGGGCATAAAAAAAGCAAATGAAAGAGACAAAATGCAAATACTACAACACGATACTTAATTTAAAATCCCAAAATACAAAAAAAAAAAAAAAAAAAAAAGAAAGAAAAAAGAAGGAGCGGGGTTTCGAACCTTAGTCCCCTCTCCCATAAGGGTATAGCCTCAACATTGAACCAAGACAGAGACAAAAGTTATTGTTCATGACTTTCACCACCATTAATGAGGTTAATATATATATAGAAAAAGTGAATATAAGACTTTCTGTCACTTAAGTTTAGGTGTGGAACCCCTCACATGCTAATTTTTTAATATTTATTGAATTTTAATTAAATCACATGGCTCCCTAATTTTTATGAATTAAAAAAATAATATATGAGTGTTCCACACCTAAGCTTAGCTACCTAATAACCTTAGATTCCCATATATATATATATATATAGGGGTTATTTATAGTACATGCATTAAAAAAAGTACAAAAAGTACATTTGTAAGTTAACTTACTTCCTTCTTTTCCGGCGAGACGGCCACCGCCAACCACTACCATGATCATCTCCGACCACCACCATGATCCTCCGGCGACGACGACCATCTCCGGCGAAACTCACACATGTGTAGGTTATTCATGAAACATATTTTAACGAGTGTAAGTTCAGTTGGTTTTGACTTGTAAGTGTAGATGATCTAATACTTAAAAAAAGAATACGGTGATAACATTTAAAAACATGATTTTGATGCATTAAAAGTGTATAACTAATATATTATATGACTAATTATCATTATTTAATTGTTTAACAACATATAGATCTGTTAAAATAAAAAGAATCACGTTTTTTGCTCTGTGCATCCATTTTGTTGAATATGCATCAAAGATGGATGCACAAAACAAAAAATATGTTGTTGAACACTTAAATAGTGATAATTAGTTATATAATATGTTAGTTTTGGTTACTCATTGGTAATGTCTTTGACCTTGGGGTATCCATCTGGGTTCAAGACTTCAAGTCTCACTTCCCACATTTGTGCTAGTGGATTAATAGGGATTGTTCAAGAGTCCCGGGTTTCATCCCAGACATGCAACTTAAGAGTATGAGTAGATTAACATGCCATTCTATAAAAAAATGAAGTTTTTAAATATTTTCATCACGTTCTTATATTAAAGATGTTCTTTTTTGATTTATCCTTGTTCAAACATTAGAAATAAAATTTTTATTCTGACAAATTGGTTAAAATATTAATCGACAAAATCCAAAGCTTTTGAGTTCTATTTCTCGAAAATATATCCTTATCCTACAAAAAGAATCATAGTACCAGACTACCATCCCGCACAATATGCAACAGCCATAAATAAAAAAACAAAAGAAGCTATTCCAAAGTAATATATTGATTTTTCTAAGAAGTTTTAGTAAAGGACTAAGGCCTCTTCTTATAGGAGGAGTAATGATTGCCACGTCAGTAAGACTCCCATCAGGACTCCCTCTAGGACTCTCCCTGCCTATAAGCAAGTTTTTTCAGGACTTTTTCGCCACATCATCATTTAATTTATCATTTTTTTAAAATACATTTAACCAAACTATATTTTTAACATTAAAACACACATTTTGGTAGATTGAACTTGTGGGCTAGACGACGACATCACCGGTGATGGTGGTGGAGGAAAGTTGAGAAGGTTTGAAGCATGTCGTCTTCAACATTTTGGTTGGTTTTCTTGTTTTGGTTTTGGTTGTTTCTCTTAGGAATGGTGGTTGTGGAAGAAAAAGAATATTGGAGAAGGAGAAGAAGCTGTTTTGGAGGTTGGTTGTGAAAGAACAAGAAATGAAATGGGGGTCTGCTGTGTGGAAGAAAAAGAAAAGGAGAAGAAATAGATTGGAGAAACTAGCCGTTAATTTCAAAATGGAGAAGAAGACAAGTTTTTTTTTAAAACCGTTGCTACATTGGCCCACAAAGGAGCGTTCATGGGAGTCCTTGGGAGGACTAAACTTGAGGACGCACACTGTTGGATGCTTGTTGCCTATACCGTTCGTCGTCTTCACTCTTTTGGACGTTTGCAGGACTCCCCTATAAGCAGGGGCCTAAGGAGTGACTAGTCTGAATTCTATTTTTTTTCCAAGTAAGTTTTTTTTCAAAAAATAAGCACCTCTGCCTCTTTAAACCTTTGACCAAACAAAAGGTATAGAAGGTTAATTTCAAAAGTATTTTTAATTCTGTGGGGCCCACTTTTAATTGTTGCTAAGCTTGTCACCAAAAACTTTAGATCACCACGATTTGGCAACCAAACTTGTCTAAATGTCGTCGTTGTAGCTTTTGGCGACGACAAATTAATTCAACATACGGCGAGTTGGCGACGACAAATGTCGCAGCCAAAAGCCGGATTTCTAGTAGTGTAATTTTTAAAAAAGTTTTAGGAAGGTCTAGTCTGGAACTTTCTTTCTTTCCAAAGAAGTTTTTTTAAAAAACAAACACCTCAGCTACCTCTTTAATTAAACGCGCGCCATACCGAACAAAAGGTATACGAGGTCTTTAAGATCGAAGTTTTTGTTAAGCCAAATGATCTAGCTAGCTAGAAATGCAAATTTTAAAGCCATATCCATAAAACAATTTAATTAAGAATATTGGGGTTAATTTTGAGAGGAAGACAAACAGGAGGCTGCAATGCATGGGTTAATTAGTGAAGGTCGACGATATATGCTGCAAATTAAGATCTATATCCAATTATTGATGCGTGTGTGGATAACCGGTTTAGAAGAATTATATTTATCCAGGAGCGAGCTCATATTTAGTCTTCAAAACCGGTTAGGGAGATCGATCATACCATCCCCAGAATTGAACGTGGTTGTGACACCACTAGGAGTTTGCAAAACGCGGCAATAACGCAAAACCAGAACGTTATGGTGACAATAAGGAAGTACAGAACGTGAGAATTTGCCTCCAGAACGCCTTATTGGCTAAGTCCCTTAGGAATTGGAATAAATTATCCTAAAAAAAAAAAAAGCAAGTTGAAATTATCCACATATATATGTGTACGTATGGCTTTTTTTAGATATTCTCTACTAAATTTATTCCTTTCAAGTTGAAGCTTGGCTATAAATAGAGCCAATTTATCAATGCATGCCTCTCCAACAAAAACGCAAACACATACGAGTATAAAATAAACTTAATTACTTACATTTATACTCTTTTTGTACGTTGCTGGTAGTAGCTAGGAATATATATACATATATATATATATATATATGGCTAGTAACGTGTTTGGCAACCCTGTGAGAGGGGGAAGTAGGTCAGATAGGGCCTACAAGGCCCTGGAGGACAATAACTTAGACGGAAAGCGTGATCAGGCAATTCAATATGTCAAGCATGAGCAACAAAAGTTTGCGGCGCAGGGGGGAGTACTTTGCACACTGACCATCTTTTATAATGCTACAGGTGAGACCTTGTTTTATGAGGAAGACCACTCCAAGTATGGGAAGATCTATGATTCGTATCCGGCTAGAATTCAGAATGGTCAGTGGGGTGCGTTCCTGCATATAAAAAGGGCTGCCGCGCCAACTGGCTCCGAAGGATATGTAGTCTATCGTGGCAAGTGCAATAGTACAGACTTTTGCAAGCAGCTAATTGCTTGGGATGTCCCTGTGAACCAAGCGCATGTGGACAACCACGTAAGTACATATTTTCGATCGAGCTCGTTGAATTCATACAAATATTTTGAAAACATACATATACATGATTAAGTCGTGCCCCCGCGGTACTATATGCCAACGCTTAGTTGGCTGGAAATGAATTAATTAGAAAACTAGCTAGCTAATTAATTAATTAGCTAACTCAACTACCCTAATTATTAACGGGTCTAGCTTGCAAATAGTACAACTCTTACATTGTACTTACAGCGTATAAAATATTTTTACACTTTTTATAAAAATCAAAGGGGTGTACTTTAATTTTGTTATGAAAAGATAAATTTTTTTTATACATGTTAACTGCATCAGTCCTTGGGACTGTAACATTTTCCACAACCATATATTCATCAATATTCATTATCTATATCTCTCTATATATACAGCATTTATATAGCGTAAGTAAAGTTTATATTTTTGACCATGTGCAGGCCTATTGTGACATCTATGCTGATGATTACGATATCAATAAGGATAAGGTGTATAAAAGAATGGAAGCTGGTAGCAAACAACGTACAACTACAAAGAAAGGCATGTGCATAACATCCTCAATTGATGAGGGTACTTCTCCTTTGTATGAAGCACACTTCACTATTGAAGATTGAAGATATATATATATGTTTGCATGCATGCATGCATGGACTTTGATCAACAAAATTATATATATATGAGTATATGTTAAACAAATAAGGTGGGCTAGCTTTGGAGTTTGCTAGCTAGCTAGCTCATGATATCATAAAAAAGATAAATCCATATGTTTACGTGTGGCAATAATGGCCTTCACGTGTGTTATGTTGTGGTTTCAATATCGTATGCAAGATATATGCATGTAAGAAACTTTTTTTCTTTACGTACTTCATCGTATTTGATTATTTGAATAAATAAAGCATATTTATATTTTAAAGTCCCTAATTTGATTAACTAGTTGCTTTTTGTTTCATGATTCTTGTGGACGTTAATCATTTTAATTTGATGATATATGTGTCGTTTGATCGGACAATAATTCTGTAGTTATTTTTCACATTCAAAGGTAAGACTAAATATAGTTACTTTTCCCGTTTTAAAAATAGACAAATGTACATATGAATAAATTTGACAGAGTGTTACTTAAAAAGATCATTAGCCATGCATATGAAGAAAAAGCTATAAAAAATATATATAAAAGCCTTAAATTTGAAGGTTATTTTTTTTAATTTTAATTTTTATGTATTTTGTTATTTGTTTGTACTCTGCATTGAGATCTTCAAGTTGTAGACTTCTTGTTAAATCAAGCGATTGCGGCCTTCTATTTACATGTAATTGTTTTTAGTAGTTTAAATAGGAAATCGTGACAACTCACAACCACTAGAATTACATATATAATTATTAGACTAGTTAGTGCAAGCGCCCATATGAACGATCATGTTCTTATCATTTACTATACTACACGTGACCGGGTCCATTGCATGTAAGTGTGTTGTTAATTTGAAATAATTACTTGTATAACTCTTTTTATAAATTTAAAACTAGTATTTATTTTCATTTTAAAAATCATTTTTGTTTTTCTTATCAACTAAAACACCACATCAATCTCAACATAAATAACACATAAAAAAACATATAGTTTTTTTTTATATAACTTTAATTTTAAGGAAAAATCCATAAAAAGGTAATCTGTTTACACAAATTTCCTATTAAAGGTTACATATTTTGTTTTTGTCTATTTAAAGGATATTATTTCTAAAAATTTCCTAATAAAAGGTATCTCGTTAGTTTTTGACAGACGACGTTCGTTAAGCGCCACGTCATCAGATTTGCTGACGTGGCGGTTGACTTTGACCTACTTATATGTATGTGTGTATATATATATATATAGGGTAAAGTTATTTTGAGAACCTTTTTTTTTGCGAGAACCTTTGAGAACTTTTCAAATTAAGCCCAACCGATGATTGTTCTATACATGAAAATTGTTTTTTGACTGTTCTGAATAACTTATGTGTAATTTTGAAGTTTATAATTGTATGGAGGCATGGATTATCATCCGTTATACAATTATGTGGAGATTTAGATTTTTGATCACATGTGCACCAATATTGCTATGATTACATGTATGCAAGTCGATCACGTGTAATCATAGCACTATTCGTGCACATGTGATCAAGAATCCAAATCTCCACATAATTGTATACCGGATGATAATTAATGCCTCCACACAATTATAAACTGCAAAATTACATATAAGTTATTCAGAAAACAATCAAAAAACAATTTTCATATAAAAAATAATCATCAATTGGGCTTGATTTGAAAAGTTCTCAAAGGTTTTCGAAAAAAAATTCTCAAAATAACTTTTTAATATATATATATATAGGGTAACTTTCCCGTACAAACAGAATTAAAATGAGAACAGTACAAACCAGGGATACAATAGTAATTTTTGTCCTTTTTCTTTTTCTCTTTCCTCTACCACGAATCTGTCAAAACTTTTACCCCAGATACTTTAGATTCAACATATCATACAAATGAAAGCATTTGAATTTTAATAAAATACATCATTAAACTCAGAGTTTGATACTCTTTAATTTGATTACCATTTCATTAAATTTTGAGAATCATTGAAATGGATGCACAAAATTATACATGGGTGCGATATGCATTATTGCATCCATACAATTTGGATGCACAAAAAATACATACCATATATAGATGATTAAACAAAAGAACATCAATCGATATAATTTATATACAAGGAACTTGGATGCATACAAATTAGAAACACAATCATAAAAAGGAATGGATGCATATGCATCCATAAAAAAATAAAGAATTGCATGGATAACCATCAATACATCAAATGAAAAACCATGAGCAACAATCTAAGAATATTTTTTATGGATGCTATTTTCAATATAATGTCCAGAGAGTAGATTCAAGAAATCAAACCTCCAAGCCACGGATGCATTTGTTCATTCTGGTTAAAAATCCTTTTAGTTTTTTTTTATTTTTTCAGCTCTTCGATTCACAGAAAAAAAAGAAATAATCAGTGACTCGATGTCGTATTCGAAGCATCATCATTAAAACTGGATTTGTAGGATGCACCACTAATCAAAATCCATGATGTGTAACCGTAAATCAAAATCATTGTTTGTTGTGGGTTTTTATTTGTATTGTTGTATTTGTGTTAGTTGGAAAGAGAGAAAATTAAAATAAAATTTTGGGAGAAGATAAAGTTTTTGATAGAGAGAGATATTTGAATGAATGTCTGAAAATAAGATAAAGTTGGGGATACTTGGGGAAGAGGGTAAAAAAAAAATACGTGTGGTACTATAAGTTTAATTCCAAGTGTACCCTTTTAGCTATTTTAATATTAAAATAAAATATCAAAAAGTCTCAACCGTCGATCTAATTTATGTATGGATAAGATCTGTTCTTATTTGTTTCCATTTTTAATGTGTTCTTATTGGATGGGAAGCCTATATATATATATATATATTGTCGAATCACCATCATAAGCTTTAATTCATTTGAAGATCATAATTAAATTCATAGATTTGTAAATCATATCAACGGCAATAAAATCAACAAATGGTGTTGAAATATAAATTCATAAATTATATGTCATAGCACATAATCACTACCATATATAGTATCAGAGATCAGTAACTCATATATGACTTGCCAAATTATATAAGATCAAAATTCAAACTCCGTTCTAGTTTATCAGTTATCATCGCCGGAGAAGAAAACGAAACAACACAAAAACTCATCGAAAACTGTATAACACGGTATGCGATGATGTTTCAATTTCAAAGTGGAATTGATATTAGTAAATATGAAAGTAAGGGAATTTAGATGGCGGGGAAATTCGATTGGTATTAGAATTCATATATGATGAATCGGAGGTGAGGATAACAGCAGCCGGATGTTCGTCAGATATGAAGCCGGAAAACATGGAGTAAAGTTCCCCGATGATAGGTTTTGAAGATGAATCTATCGCCGGATATGATGAAAATGGTCGGCCGGTGTGTTCGAAATCGTATAGCGGCGATGCGTAAAAGTGTAAATGAATGTTGACGAGATTTTATGGAATCGTAAATCAGCGATGCCTAAAAGTGTAATTGAATGGACGACGGTGAGTTCGAATTCGTAAAGCGGCCGGATCTCATTTAATGGAATTAATTAATAAAGGAATTATATTATTTATATTATATTAGTTACCATGGATAAGTTTCCTATAATGTAACAAACTTTGAACGAATGTATATAGTAGGAAATAACTAAAGTTTTGTTGTCTGATTTTAATTGGTTGGATACATTTTCTTACATACAATAAACATTATTTTCAAGTTGTTTACATACAATACACACAACTTTAGTTATTTCCTACTATAGACATTCGTTCAAAGTTGATTACATTACAAGATATTTATCCCTAGTTACTAAAGCTTATGATGGTGATTCGACAATATATATAAGTTTGTCAAAGTCAATTGCCACGTCAGCAAATTTGATGGCGTGGCACTTAAGGGGCGTCGTTTGTAAAAACTAACGAGATATCTTTTATTAAGAAATTTTTGGAAATAGGATCATTTAAATAGACGAAAACAAAATAGGTTACCTTTAATAGAAAATTTGTGTAAATTGATTACCTTTTTATGAATTTTTCCCTTAATTTTATATTTGATATTTTGTTCGTATTTGTTTATTATTTGATATTAAATTGTTACGTTCTTGTTACTTTCATCTCTTTTAATTTAGTTTGTTACAATTGTAGTTTGATTATGTCTTTTTCTATTATTACAAAGGGTTCTTTCTTTTAAATTTGTTTTGTTCATATTTGAGACTACTCGTCCATTGAACGAGCCTGAAAGCTAGTATGATATATGTTAAATATGTTAAAACAATACTAATTATATATACTATAATATTATATTATAACATATCTAAATGTGAGAGTAATAACAATAATAATAATAATAATATAAGTGATGTATACTAATAAAATATAATAATAATACTAAAAAAAATATAATAATAATAATAATAATAATAATAATAATAATAATAATAATAATAATAATAATATCTCCTAGTTAATTATAGATATAGATTACATCACACACAAATATACAATAGGACTGAGCTTGGGTCGGTTTTAGCCTAAAACTGAAACCCAAACCGACTAATTTGGTTTTCAGGTTTTCCAAACCGATCGATTCTGTTTTTCGGTTTTACGGTTCGGTTTTGATTGGTTTTGGTTTTTGTTCGGTTTTAACATAAATAATACTCACTATATACATTTATGAACTTGTAAGTAAAGAAAACTATAAAAATTAAAGCTCATTTGCAGATTTTATATGTAGAAAGTATGGAGTTGCAGCGAAGGACCACGAAGAAGATGATTCAGGCGTAAAGATTTTTATTTTCTATAGTTACCATAGACGTCTTAACAATGTATTTATCTTTATAGACTTTAGTTTAAAACTTTCTCAACATGTTTACCAACTCAGTATACTCAGTTTTATTATTCTAGTCCAAATTAATCAAATGTAAGACTAAAGTCAAAATAAATATGTTTTGAATACTATTCGTTTAATATATAGCAAGCAAGATTATTTATTAAGAGCTTGAAGTCCACTTCCCATTATAACTTAGTGGTTGAACATCAGCTTTACATACTGACGGTCTCGAGTTCGAGACATTGGAAAGACATTTAAAGGAATTTCACCAAAAAGCCCTTCAGTGAAACAGGTTTGAGTCCTGCAGTGGGGACATAGTTTTATCTCAATTAAATGTCGTGTTTTTAGATGGTTTAGTTGAGGGTATTGAGGGTGAGGGAGCTCTATAGCGTGAACCCGGTTAAGACAACGTAAGCTAGATTCTCTGTTCGAGTAATTGATCCATACCTTTCAAAAAAAAGGAGCTTGAAGCTGATATATTGGCAAATTAAACTTTGAGATTACTTATAAACATTCGGTTTGGTTCGGTTTATATGGTTGGTTTTACAAATAAAACCAAACTGAACCGTAAAATTCGGTTTTTTGTAAAATCAAAAGCAAAACCAATGGTTTCTTCTTTGGTTCGGTTTTTCAGTTTGGTTTTCGCCGGTTTATTTTTGGTTTTTGGTTTTCCAGATCGGTTTTTACTCACCCCTAACATACAATATCAAATGAGGAGAAAAAAAAAATAGTGAAGATAACAACTTACAGGTGGGCTACAGGTAATATAAATCACAAAACAATTTTTGATTCTTGAAAATTTAAAAACCTAAAGTTAATCAGAAAAAAAATCATACGGCGATCCCAAAGCTTTAAATCGATTGGAGGAAAAAAAATTTGTTGTGCCGTCAAAAAATTTTATTGAGAGAGCATATGAAAAATTCCTACAAAAAGTATTGGGTTTGTAGTCTATTTCTTTTAAGTCAAACTCGACCATTGACCGAGTTGCCGAGGAAACCAAGTATACCCGATGTTGACCGAGGATGAGTTGTATTGATTCAGCATAAATCTCTTCCGTCTCTGAGTATCGAGTACTTTCTACGTACAAGGGTGACTTGACGAAATTTTACAACGGTGGAGTACGCCTCCGAGCATTAAGTACTTTCTAAGCACAAGGATGAGTTGATGAACTTTTGTAACAGTGGCTGCATGTTAACTTTTACGATGTACGGGTATATATTTTTTGTGTAGAAAATTTATGATATATTCGGTTTTGACCCCCCATTTTAATTGTGAACTTTTTTTTTTATATACTAAGCAATAAATTGATCCTTTACATTTTATATAAGCCCATTCAAAATTAATTAGCCCAAACTAAAACCCATTACTTATTTACTTACTTAGCCCAATTCAGGTAAACCCTAAAAAGAAAAAAGAAACTAGAAAAAAATTAAAACAATTTCCTCCTCCCGCTCCCTTATCTCCTCCACCTTTTTTTCCTCATTCCTCCCACTCCTACCCTGCTGACCACGACCACCAGCAGTCCCGCCGCCGCCGCTCTGACCTCTGGCAGTGGTGCCATCACCGATCAGCCTCTCATTTCAGGTATGTGTGTATTTTATTTAGGGTTTTAATAGAAATTAGGGATTTAATTTTTAGTAGAAATTAAGGATTTAAGTAGAAACTATAAATTATTAATTGTTAATTGAGAATTGAGGATGATTACTTGATTTATTAACTTCCTAAGAATTGGGGTTTCGACTGCAACAATAGAGAGGGGATTTTCGACATTAAAGATATTCAAGAATCGCCTACGTAATAAGATGTCAGATGATCATCTAGCAAACAGTATTGTGATTTACATAGAAAAAGAAATTGTTAACATGTTTGATGCGAACTCCATAATTGAAGAATTCAAGGGTCTTAACGGTCGAAAGGCTGAACTATAATTTTTTCAATGAATCGAACCAGGTACCAACCGTTTATCTCCTTTTTAATGTTCTTTTGTCTTGGACAAATGTTTAGTTTTTTAGTGATTGAAACTTTTTTTTTTATAATAATAGTATTTAATTTTTGACCCGATCTGAATCGAATCACTGACCCGAACATATTACCCGAAAAATAGCGTTAGGAAAAAAAAGAATTTAGATCCCGACCCCCACTCAAAAATTTATAGCTTCGCCATTGCTCCCAACATCCACAAACTTATAATTTTATATTTAGGATAATATACTATATATTATTTACTTTCAACGGTCAACCAATAAAGCCCGCTACTCATGCAACACTAATGACGAAAGGCGACTCCATGTGCCGTTAGATAATAATAATAGTAATAACAATAATAATAGTAATAATAATAATAATATTAATGCATGTCAAATATGTTAAAGTAATACTCGCCATTGACCGAGTTGCCGAGGAGACCAAGTATATATACCCGATGTTGACTGAGGACGAGTTGTATTGATTCACCATAAATCGCTTCGGTCCACCTCCGAGTATCGAGTACTTTCTAAATACAAAGGTGAGTTGATGGACTTTACAACTCTCGAGTCCGCCTCCAAGCATCGAGTACTTTCTAAGCGCAAGGGTGAGTTGATACCTTCATGTAAGAGAAACATTTTAAAAAAAAAAGATCTGGCCCCTTTTGCATAAAGAGAAGCAAAGGAGGTTTAAATTAGTCGTGCTCGTGCTCCCAACATCCCACAAACTTATCTACCAATAAATTAAAACAAGATTGAGATGTTCTTGAAACGACACAAGGCGTAATCCTTGATCGACATGTATCCTTTTAATTAATTAATTTTATTAAATTAATTTATTTTAATTGTATATAGATTTAATTTTCTTATCTATACTATATTATAAAACAAATTATCCATGTTTAAATTTTAATTTTCAACATTTATTTTCCTTAAGTGCCCTCTTATATATTCCCTATTTACTTAAAGTAACTATATTACTCTTTCTCTCTCATCAAATTTCAACCAATCATTTTTTTTCTTTCTTATATAAATCATTTATTTCTCCAATTCATTCAAAATCTTTTATCTCAAAAACCGTATAAATCATAAAGTTTATATGGGTGTTCTTAAAAAATCATGCTCTTTCATTAAAGATGTCATTCGATATACTTTCGACGAATTTTTAAATCTGAAGGCGGACGGCTAAGACATTTGGCTATCACACTCTATGACCTATCACCTCCTATGATCTACCTATCACCCCACCATCTCACCACCGCAACGCACGGGTACTTGCTCTCGTTAAACTTAAAATTAAACTTTAATCTTGCCTTATTATTACAAAAAGACATTATGGCCTTATTTGATTAATCGTTTTCTTATTAATAAATTGTCTTTTTTTATTTCTCAATTCTTCAACTCCTAATACTTATATTACTGATAATAACTTATTAACATGAAGACTTCAAAATTTTGAGTTTATGATCCGAAATCACAAGGCTATTTGTTATCATCCACTATGCTTACAAGTTCCGATTTTGATGTGATTTTAAACCTTAAGGTAAATCCAAAACTCTAACTAAACATATATTATATTTATTATTACTGTTTATTATAATTTATTTCAATCATTGATTTACTTTAACCACAATTTATTTCATTCTCACGAAACATTCGAATTTCTTTATGATATAATCTATATAGTTACCGTACATTGTACGAGTATTAGGACTAATATTTATATATTTAGGATAATATACTATCTATTTACTTTAAACGGTCAACCAATAAAGACCGCTACTCGGTAACACTAATGACAAAAGGCGACTCCACGTGCTTGAAAAAACAGACGTGTTAGGTAGTAAAACGCCATCAATTAGCTTCATTACAGGCAAAAAATCCCTATGAGGAACCAACCAAAACTGGAACCTTCGGTCCCAAAAGTAACATATGGATGCCTTACCACTCCACCTATAGTGGCTACGGTACTATTTACTGTGATTGATGATTGGATTATCGATAAACGGGTCATGAATCTATTCTTGACATATGACTACTAGTAATTCCATTTTTTCGTATACCAAACATTTTAAAGTTATTTCTAAAAACAATACTAAGAATAAACCCGATTTTTGTTTTTTTCTTGACGGGTATACATCACTAAGATGCTATTTGTTATTTCAAATATAAAATGCTGATTCTATTTCTTCGCCGGTTGAATAATGGGTCTAAAAATTGAAGGCCCGTGTAACACATGTACATAAAATGTACTTCAAGTGTAATTTCCGACAACTTATATTTGTATATTTATGATAATATACAATCTATTTACTTTAAATGGCCGACCAATAAATTCCGTTGCTCAGGTAACACCAATGACAAAAGGCGACTCCATGCGCCCGAAAACGCAAACAATGTTAGGTAGTTAAAGCCCACCAAGTAACTCCATTACAGGAAAAGAAACCCTATGAGCTTATGAGGAACCAACCACAACTAAAACAGTTGTACTCCCGGTTCCATAAGGTAGGAAGGAGTGGGAGTTGGGTATGGTTCGGGTAAGGCGAACCCGATCGAGTACACCACTCCCTGCGTGCGGATAAGCTTCGGGTAAGGCTCGATCGGGTATGTGTTTGGGTAAGTATGCCGATCGACTAGAGGGTTTGGGCATGATTTTCGAACGTTGGCAATGAGTGGTTCCCCGCCCCCCCCCCCCCCCCCCCCACCAAACGGCTAAATGTGTTACATTTAAAAAAAAAAAATTAACCCCCTTTTCTACCTTTTTACCCATAAAAACCCCATTCTTCTTCCAAAATTTACACCACAACTTTCATTTTCACCCAATTTTCATTTCACACACAATTTTCTTTCAATCAAACTCTTTACAATGGACCTTCGTGATTGTAAAATGGCTATCCAAACTCACCTAAATCACGACTCCAAACACCTCTCAGATGTCAATAACGTCATTCAGGGCGTTTCTGAGAACAAAGCGGCTTACGAAGCCGCTATCAACCGGCTTACTGCCCCGGGTTATGTACGTAACATTGCGGAGAATGAGCATCTTGTATATCTTCGACAGAAGATCGACTGGCTGAATCAAGTTATTTTTCAGTTAAACGCCGTCTCTTCAACATTGACCCGGACGCTAGATCACGGGGTATTCTCGCAAGCCAATGTGGGTGGTGGTCAAGATGTACCTTACTACTCTGACCCGGGGGAGTAGTACGTTTCTTCTATACCAGGCGCGGCCGCTGAGTCTCCTGAGCGCTACCCCTACATTCACCGCAATGACGGTGACAACACTGTGGACTCGGATTATTCCGAGGCTTAGTTTAAGTTTTATTTAAGTATTTAAGTTTTATTTAAGTATTGATTGACGGTGACAACACTTAAGTTTTATTTAAGTATTTAAGTTTTACTGTAGACTCGGATTATTCCGAGGCTTAGTTTAAGTTTTATTATTCCGAAGTGCTACCCCTAAATTGGGTAGTTGTGAGTTGTAGAGTTTTGATTGGAGGATAAATTGGTTAAGAATTGTGTATGTATAAATTACTCCTTCCATCCTAAATAACATCTAGATGTATTACAACTCCATCTATAGTGGCTATGATACTATATAATGTAATTGATAATTGGATTCTCGATAAACATGTTATGAATTTATTCTTGACATATTACTAGTAATTCTGACCAAACATTTTTAAGCTCTTTTTAAAAGCAATACTAAGAATATGACCTAATTTTTTATTCTTTACTGGTACATCACTAAGATGCCATATGTTATTTCAAACAGAAAATGCTGATTCTATTTCTTTGTCGGTTGATTAGGTGGTTTGAATTTTGAAGGTCCGTGTAACACATGTACTTCAAATGTAACTAAAATTATCATGATTTATATATATACTACAATACTAGTTTTAATGTTCGTGTGATGTACGAATTGATTATATGATACAATATATTACTGAATTATGTATGTATCGATCGTTAAACTATGAGCTAATGATTTATCTAAAGAAAAACTAAAAAGGAGATTATAGAAAAGACGTTATAAAGTTAGGATACAGTAAACAATATTATCAAAATAATAAAGTGTTAACTAATTTATGAATATTTTCATTTGAATTGAAATCAAGATACATAAAGTAAATAAAACATATATAACATATACACATAATTACATTTTTTAAAGACTCTTTTTAATGATTATGCAATAACAATGATTCGTTTGTGTTGATTATTTAAAGATATGTTAATATCCCCATTTGTATTCGTGTCGATCATGTTTTCCCTCATCATCTATAGACTTTTTAATTTTCCCCTTATCAAGATCCGTTAGTTTTTATTTGAATTACGGGAATCTTTATATATAATCGATAAGGGTCATGATTCTTCGACGGATCAATATTCTCCATGTATTCTTATCATATGGCTAGTAATTCCATTCTTATGTATGTAAAACATTATATAAGCTACTATTTCTAGAAATGATACTACTAAGAATAAACTCAATTGTTTCTTTTATCTTTGTGTATGTGCATACATATCATTATTTGTTGTTTGTTTTTCAGATAAATATGCGTTAATTGTAAGATTCGTCTTTGTGGTGTGCTCATTTTCCTGATTCCATCTCCTTCAAAAATTTTAATAGAATAGGTGTCAAAATTACTCGGTTGGTTGTTAATTACATCCCTAAAGAGGGATGTAATTCACCAAAATGAACAAACCATAGGATATGATAACTTGCAACAAACCTAACTGCATCATGGATGCAATTCACAACTAAATTGAGAAGTTTGGATCTATCTCACTAAAATTTGAAAGAAAAATGTAAGGCACGAAAATAAACAATTCAGAGGTATGAATCCTACAATTAAATCGATAAATAGAGATATTATATATGTCTTCAATTAAAGATGTGGTTTGAGGATCTGCAAACTAAATAAGTAATATTGTTTGTTTTGTAAACTAAAAACAGGGTGTGTAAAAAAGTATTGTCGAATTTAACATACTAAATAAAAGTCATATAATATTCAATTCATCTCATATTAAATACAACTCATATTAAATACAACTCATACTAATATTGTATCTTATTTTAAAAACCATTTTTTAAAGAACATGAGAACTTTTAAATTATATATTTGTTCACATGCTTTTTTGTTATTCACATATGAAATGATATAAAAATATATGTTGTAGAAAAAACTTTTTTAAGAAATCTTCAAATTAGCCTTTTATGAACTTGTAAAAGATTTTGTTCACGTTTTTTGTTCACATGTGATAAACGGCTATATATAAGGTTTTGGAAAAAATTTATTTTACAACATATGTGTTTATAATGTTTCACATATGAATGAACAAAAAAACATGTATTCCAATATGAAATTTAAGAGTTATCACAAATTTATTATACCTCTATGTTAAAAAGTTTACAATTTTGGGACATGCAAAATTACCATTTTACCCTTAATTAATTAACTTAGACAACCATTTCATAATCTTTAAAATATATTCACTATCCCTAAAAATCAAATATAATTGTATCAATTACCAACACCACTTGATGCCGACGTCACCACATCACAACTAATGTCATCGCTACCGCATTGCGTGGGTATCATGCTCGTATATATATATATATATATATCCTATTTGTTCATTTATGTTTGTAAACGTTCATTTAATTGTTTGTTTTTATATACATACATATATTACATATACACACATACATATATGTATACATAATAGATTATTGCTCGCGTTATTTAGCGGGGTAAGCATTATTCGTTAAACATTTTAAATGATTAAATTTGATAGGTTCATGTAATTTAATAGTGAAAAAATATTGTGATTCGTTACATTTTAATTTTGAATTTTTTTTATCAGTTATAAATTATTAAAAACTGCTTACATAATAATATATATCTGCTTTTTATTACAAAGTTCATTTACTTTTTGTAAGATTTGTTTGTGATTTTTTTTGACTAAATTTATAAACATATAAGTTAATATAAATATAAAGTTAACTAAAGTTATGCACGCATGATGTAGCGTAATGGCAGCAGTGGTGACGATGTAATGGCGATAACTACTGCAGTGACGAGTGGTTGTGGCATGCGGTAAGCGGCGACGGATGGTGGTAGTTGCGGTGGCAATGACGTTGATTGGTGATGGTAGCTTTGACGAGTAGTGTAGATTATTGATGTAATGTAGTTTTGATGATTGGTTAAAAGTTGAAAATGTTATTTACTTTATAATATAATTTAGGTTGTAGAAAGAGAAAGTTTGATTAAATAACATAAGTATTTGTACTTTCTTATAAAATAAATCACTCTCTTCTCTTTAACTTTTGAGCCTTCTAAATACCCAACTACCCTTCAACTTTTAACTCTTTTTGAACTCATACACTAGATCTATCCAATATACCTTAAAATATTTTCCAACTCCAATGTATCCAAACTATCCTTATTCTTTATTCACTAATTTAAATATCTACACCTAATAGTCTATAATACCCTTAATGAAATTATGTATTACAACATCCATTAAATCTTAAAATAACTACATTATCCATGTTATATAAATACTGTTTTACATTAATAACCACACCTATCACAAGTTCGCAACTAACGCCACCGCCACCGCTACTTTCCGAGTGTATCCTTCTAGTTAATTAAGATATTACTAGTCGTTGCATCATCAGTCGTCACGCCACCACCCGTCTCCATCACCATTTCACCGTTACCGTGCGAATATCCGTGTAGACATAAAAAAAAGTATCAGAATACACCATTCCACACAATATCTACCAACTAAAAACAAAAACACAAAAGAAGCACTATATTGACAAATCACACATAACTTTTATTCTATTCGTTGAGAAGCAATTCCAAAGTTAGAAGGTTGATTTTTCTAAAGATACTTTAAGAAGGACCTATCTTGATTCATTTATTCTTCAAAGAAGTTTTTTCAAAAAAGTGGATACCCGCACTAGTTTAAACCTCCGAGTCTCTCTGACCGAACAAGAGATAAAAAAGGTTTCAAGAAATTTTAATAAAACAAACGGTCCCTAATTAACTTAACCTCACTTTCTTTTTTCCCATTCGAATAATGCAAGTCGTATAAGCAATTAAGCATATGCAGTTTTTGTGAAGACAAAAAAACCTAGCGACTGAAATTAAAAATGCAGACTTTAAAAAGCCATATCAATAAAGAATTAAGAATATTGGGGTTTTGAGGCTAAGAGGAGTGTGACGGGGTAAGGGGCAAACCATCCCGGTTTGCCGGCTACACTACCCCCCCACCGGCGATCCCCCCTCCATGTGACCCATATGGTTTGCTTCAAGTTTGTTGACCGGCGCGGCTTTCCATGGCAAAAGTTGGGAGGAGCATTGCTTTTTTTTTTTTTTTTTTAATTCTCTTCTAGCATCTATATATACCACTATATATCATCCAACAATTGACACACCTACACACTTTCATTTTTACAAAACAATTTAAAAAAACACACACAACAATTTGTAAATCATGATTTGGACAAGGTCCGAAGAAATTAGTTTAACTAAAGCTTGGATCGAGGTAGCGGAAGATCCAAACTGCGGTATACTTTGTTCATTTTGGAAAAAAAGTTATTAATCTGTTTTTGAATATGGAAAACCAACCCGTCGGTTATCGTAACGAAGACACCCTCATCGCTAAATTGCGCCGTGTGCGCACCTCTATTCACTCGTTCAAGGCAATTTTCACCCGTTCGAACAATCTTCCTAACGACAAGAATTCAAAGTGCGTTAGATGAGTATAAAGCAACGTGTGGAGACCATTTCATCATATGGAGTGGGAGTTGCTAAGGAGATGCTCGAAGTTCTAGTGTTTTAATAATTTTTCTGTATTTCGTATTATTGCATCGTAGTGTTGTATTTCGTATTCTATTATGTACTTTTGTGTTTTGTGGTAATAATATTTGAGGTATTATGCACTTCAAATAAACATACATTTCTATACTTGAAATGGGTTCTTCATAAAATTTCAACACTATCCCAACGCTACCCATGACTCTCAATCAAGTGGAGGACAATATGGTGGCGGATATTCTAGACTATGTGATGTTTCAAGAGGAACTCGTGGCAGTTATGCACTAGCTTAACGCAAAAAAGAAATGGTGCGATAACAAATTTTTGCTTTACAAGCAAGAGAATGTTCCGATCTTGTGTGACAATATATAGATTATTTGCAGCTGAAGATCGACAGCCTCCAAAATGCAACTAAACAACTTGACGATGCGACTTTTGCATTCAGGAACTTGAACAAATTGGCAGAATGACAATATCAGATGGTTTAATTAGTTTGTAATGTCTTTTAATTCCCATGTAGTTTTAATTTCTATGTAGTTTATGATGTGTTTGTCTTTTTATTAAGTAATGTCCTTTTAATTTCGAGCCGTTGTATTTTTTTTCTTAATTTTATTAATAAAAATGGTATTATTTTGTGTTTATTTGATAAAATATATTGTTTATATATTAATATATATATATATTTATATATAAAGTGTAAAACAAAAAAGAAAAAGAAAATTAAAGCCCAAAACAAAAATACCAAAAGAAAATTAAATCAATCATTACCCTACCCCACCAATCCACCATTCAAGCAATTCCGCTCCCTCTATTTTTCCCAGGCAAACCCTAGCAGTGCAAGATGCCACATGGCACGTTCTGGTGCAAGTAACCCAACCCCCAGCAACTCCACTCCTCTTAGCCTGAGAGGAAAGTTCATCCCGACCATGAGATTAGGCCCAACATTAATTAAGAGGCGTACATGAGACATCCCGTCGACTAAAATTGGTAGCAATAGTTTATATTTAATTTTAAGGTTTAAAAGTAGCTCTGTCTATCCTTCGAAGTTTTTTATTTATTTATTTTTTCTAAGAAACTAGTACATAAGATTATACGGAGTAGCTCATTCCCTCACCATTTTTTCACCTTGATGAACGCTCATTTTGTGATAAAAACCACTATCGAAAAGCTTCATTTCAATGTCTTAAATGAGTTAATATTCCGGAACTATCGACACTGAATGGATTCTATGTTTATGCAGGTTCACGGAAAATGCGAGTGAGGGTAAATGGCATCAAGTGACTCAAGATGGAAGCCTATGAAGTTACAAGAAACAAGAAGGCAATTCGGGAGCTGGACGAAGCAAAATGAGAAGCAGCAGGAGCAGCCAGCGCCGCTGGAGCCCATCTAGTGCCGTTAGGAAGCCCAGTTCAGCAAACTGACTTAAACACCTATTTGAGCCGAAGAAGCCCTCAAAATCCTAAGACAGAGCTGATTCAGCAGCCCTAGCCGCCCACATCAAACCCAAGGTCGACTTTGCAGATTCTAAGGAGGTTTTGAAGCCTCTAACACCTTTCGATCTTCATCCTCAACCTAGATCTACTCTTTTATTTTACTTTAAGTTGGTAAACAATGTCTTTAATCTTTTCAGACTGTGTTATTCCTTTAATAATGGTAGGCTAGTAGACTGAATACTTATTTGGATCGATGTGATCATGTAGACGTTTATTTATTTTACTTAATTTGTTAGATCTGTTAGAGTGTGTTTTATTGTTTATCGTAGATCTATGTTTTACTTGTTCTTCATATTATTATCGGTTCTATATCTGCATGTATTGATTTAATTCTGACAATCGGTCTATAATCATACACTAGAATCAATACATAAGGAAGGAAAACACTAGTCGGTCTATAACTAGATGTAAAAAGTGAATCACTTATAACCGAGGGATCCAGACTCTAGTGACATGAAAACGTGCACTGTGGTCACCAGAGAGAATATTTATTTGGTCATGACTTAAGAGTCGGGTAACTTAAAGATGAATTAGTAACACAAACTTTAGTTCATTAATGTTTAAACAATGAATTTAACGAGAATTTGTTTATAGAGTAGTGTGAGTCTAGGGATAGTACTAGTTACTTAAGAAAAGTGAATCTGACGAGAATCTGAGCCGTGATGAAGTTTCCAAAAGTCTAACAAGTAGGTAGAATGATATCCGGTTGTGTCATGAGATTTGAGATGCTAAACAAGTATTTTAATTTAATTGCTGTTATTTGCTTTTTCAAATTATTTTCAGACTAAGCCTTTCGCTGAATAAGCGGTTGCGGCTTCTATTTACTTTTCAGTATCTTTAATTAGTTTAATAGGAAATCGTGACAACCCCACAACCGCTAGATTTACATGTATTACTAGATTTGGTAAAGCAATGCGTCCTTGCGAATGATCTTGTACTTATCACTTAACTATACCACAACTAATCGGGTTTCGTGTCCGTTAAGGTGTGTGTATGTTTTGAGATAATTACTTGTACAATTTTTATAAATTTAAACACTAAACAAAAACATACCCATCACACCCGAAATGCCCGACCTCGGCCCCGGGGTGCGTTCCGCTCCCTTATTTTTTGTACCTCGTTGCATTTCTAACGCGTCTTGCATTTTTTTTGTTCCTTCTCCTGATTGTTCGGTGGTTGTTTAAAGAGCAATTTTTTTCTATTCCTATAATTACTTATATATATATATTTCATTTATATATCTTCATTTACATCTATCTCTTCATCTCCATACATTCTTTCTCTCAAGTATTTCACATATACATATATATTCCGAAAATGTTTCCCAACTAGCGGGTTTTAGCCCAAACTTTACCCAACACGTGAAACAACCAACGACCAATCATCCAACCCAATTTTAGCGATCACATGCAATCTTCATTCTGACCCGGGTTTTTATTAAAATGCTTGGTAGCATGAATGTCGGATCACCCGTTTTAATGAAATTAACTTATATTATATTAACTTTATTATATAATCTAAATAATATATATAAAATATATAAGAAATAAAAAAAAATTGGGGGAATGCCTACCCTTGGAATGCCCTATTCTAAGGAAACGCCTTGAATGCCCCTCATGATTGGTATCTGCCACATGGAAATTTGTGAGTGGTAGAAGGGCATTAGGGGAACGCCCAACTCTTCTGACTAAGAAGAGTAGTCCGTTCCTTTTCGAATTTGTCATCTGGAACGCCCCCAAATCGCCCAAATTCGGTCCCGGGGGTGTTTTGCTCCCTTATTTTTCGTGTCCCTTTGCATTTCTAACGCGGCTCCGCTTTTGTTTGCTTGTGAAATTTGGAACGTTGCATCTTGGGGGTGGTGAGTTTCATATATATATATATATATATATATATATATTTTTATTTTGACCTGTAAATGTGTGTTAATATATATATACATATATATAGGGTAAAGTTATTTTGAGAACCCTTTTTTTTGCGAGAACATTTGAGAACTTTTCAAATCAAGCCCAACCGATGATTATTCTTTACATGAAAATTGTTTTTTGATTGTTTTCTGAATAATTTATGTGTAATTTTGAAGTTTATAATTGTGTGGAAGCATAGATTATCATCCTTTATACAATTATGTGGAGATTTGGATTCTTGATCACATATGCACGAATATTGCTATGATTACATGTGATCGACTTGCATACATGTGATCATAGCAATATTCGTGCACATGTGATCAAGAATCTAAATCTCCACATAATTGTATAACGGATGATAATCCATGCTCCACACAATTATAAACTTCAAAATTACACATAAGTTATTTAGAAAACAATCAAAAAATAATTTTCATGTAAAGAACAATCATCGGTTAGACTTGATTTGAAAAGTTCTCAAAGGTTCTCGCAAAAAAAAGGTTCTCAAAATAACTTTTCACTATATATGTAGGGAAAGGTTATTCTGAAAACTTTTTAAAAAACAGGAACCTTTAGGAATCTTTTTCCATCAATGTTTACAAGGGTAATATTGTACATCTATACAGTGGCAGATCTTGAAAGTTTTAGCGGTGGGGGCCTGAGTTTTTTTTTTGGCCATCGTTATGTTCCGAGTATCATATTAGGGTCATGTAATTCACTAATTCGGGTCGAGTCAACCAAAAACAACACTAATAATCTAAGTTTTCCATTCAAATTACAAATATATAGTTACTAACCAACAAAAAACTACATGTACTTATTAAAATTACAAGAGAAAAGATGTGTACCAGGTACTAGAATCACAAATCAACATTACGATCTTTAAGCTCTTTGAACGCATCGATTACTGATGGGGTATCACTGTTTTCAGCAATTTCTCTTTCTATGTAAATCGCCAAGCTATCCGCGAGATACGTATCTGACATCTTATTGCGAAGACGGGTCTTGAATATTTTCATGGTTGAAAATGCTCTCTCTGTTGTTACAGTAGAAACCGGAAGTGTCAAGATTAACCGAACAACTCTATCAACCAAATAGTACGCATCACGTTTTTTGGTTTCCACAAGACATTTGCAAAGATCAGCAAGAGTTGAAACACCACTTAGCAAGATATTCTTTGTCATATCAATATTAAGAGTCTCCGATTGATATCTTAACTTAGTTACCTCAAACTCAGTAAAATCTTCAGGATAATACTTTTCAACAAAAAGACAAATCTCATTAATATTAATCTCTTTTGAAGCCAAACTCGCACTAAGAGACAACAACTCCATCGCATGCTCATTAAATCTATTATCCAACTCATTTATCTGTATATCCAATGTGGCTATAAACAAATCTACCCGGTAATAATGTTCAAATGTGACGTGAAGATCTTTTTTACGAGGCCGATATCGAGTAGATGTATATGGAGCTTTCAAATCCGGTATCTCTACTTGATGCTTGTTACAAAAGCAGGTCACCTCGTCAAGTAAAGAATCAAACCCACTGTTTCTATAAATATTTAGACTCTCCCTCGTAGATGAAACTAACTCCATGGCATTAACAATATCTTGGGACTTTTTTTGTATTTCTTGAGAAAGTGTATTCGTTTTTCCCATCACTTTCTTAATCATGTGAAGAATAAACACAAACTCAAATGACTTCATGTGCATATGAGCAGCATCAGCATCTCCACGATGAGATATAGTAGTATGTGTTCTGTCTTCAATGATTTCCTGGAGAACAACACGAGTGACATCAAACATGTTGAGCAAGCTGCAAACAGAGTTAAAGTGAGAACCCCAACGTGTATCACCGGCTCTTCTTAATGTTCCAACTTGATTCAATCCTTTTCCTGATTTGATTTCACCAAGTTCCAATAACTTTCTGATCTCATCTGACTTTGCCATTTGTAACTCATCATGACGTTTGCTAGAAGCACAAACCACATTAATTACAAAAGCCAAGTTTGTAAAAAAAGTGTGAACTGGAGTGACATCCTTTGCAGCAGCAACTAACGCAAGTTGTAACCTGAAAATAAAAAGCATAATGAGCATAAGAGTATTTTAGATTGCCAAATTGGAAGTGAAAACAAACATATAAATTACCTGTGAGCAAAACAATGAACATAATACGCATAAGGACAATCCTTAAGAACAAGTGCCTGTAATCCATTCCATTCCCCACTCATGTTGCTAGCACCATGATAACCTTGGCCTCGGATTTTACTAACATCAAACTGATAGTGTAAAAGTCGTCTCCACATGTTTGTTTTCAATGTTAATGCCATGGTATCCGTAACATGAACCAAATCCAAGAATCTTTCTCTTATGATCCCATCTCTATCAACAAATCTCAAAACTATGGCCATCTGCTCTTTCTTTGACTCATCTCGTGACTCGTCAACCATTACACAAAAGTATGAATCCCCCACTTCATTACGAATATGATTTCGAACTTTTTTTGCAATAATACTCAAAACTTGTTTTTGAATATCATGTGAAGTATACTTGGAATTATAAGGAGCATTATTCAAAATAACCTTTGCAACTTCATCATTATAAGAAGCTAGAAGTTCTAGCAGTTCTAGAAAGTTACCCCGATTCTTAGAAGAAGAAGATTCATCATGTCCTCGTAAAGCACAAGATTGGAATGTCAACCAACGAACTGCATCAATAGTAGTTTTTAACCTTAAACGGTTTTTTATTCTTTAATCTTCATCTTGCTTCAGTCTAAGATTTTCAATGTGTGCAGCTTGGTTCAACAAGTTTTCACTAAATTGCACAGCACTTTTATGCTGAGAAGTTCGAATGTGTACCAAGAATCTATAATCTTTTCCATTCAACTTTTTCCAATTATCAAATCCCTTCACAGTAAATGCATCATAACCATGGCTAACACTTGGTTTATCACTAAATAAATAACACATGAAACAATAAGCAACATGTGTTGTTGGAGAATACTCTAACCAATTTGGGAACATACTAAAATAAGAATACTGGAATCTACGAGTATGATTCTTTGAACCTTTATTTGCATACGATGTAAGACGTATTTGATACGGGCCTAAAGAAAGATAAGCTCGCCTTACTTGTTCCCTTAAATTAACCGGATACTCCCACATTTGTTTTCGTTTGGCCGGATCTCTTTCTAGCTGATTAGGATCCACTTTGTTAGTGACTGGTTGTGGTTGTTCAGCTTCATTAGTAACTGGTGGTGGTGGTTGAGCTTCATTGGTAACTGGTTCTAGCACTTCATTAGTAACTGGTTGCGGTTCACTTGTGGAAGCTTTGTGTCGTTTACTTTCTGGTTCGTCATTTTTTCTTTTGAAAAAGGAATCAATGGTTTTCGTCTTTGCCATGATATACCTATAAACATTATTGATATAAGAACTACAAGTTTAGTATATATTGTTGATTTTCTTTTGTTTCTTTAATCTATAATCCAAATTCAAAAAAAAAAATAAATAAATAAAAATTAAAAACCCTTTTCAAACCATCTGCAATTGCAATATGTAATTGAATCATGGATAACAAGTTAACTTGACATTTGACACCAACAAACAATTAAATTAATCTAGCAGACTAGCAATTTGTAATTGAAAAAGAAAATTAACAACTTGATGAACAACTATTAGCAGTTAACAACCAAATTAGGGCCCAAAAAAATTAATTGTTAAATTGAATGAACTAACCGTATGGCGGTATGGTGGCTTGGACGAGTTCAGTGGTCAGTGGAGTTTTGGAGAGCAGAGAGGCAGGGAGCAGAGTGGAGGTGGGAGGAGTAGTGGTGGCGTGGTGCACTAGTGTGTGTCATACCTCTTTTTTTTCCTTTCAGGAGCAGAACAAACCTAAAAATATGAGAAGGATGGACCCATAAACAAATAAATATTAATGGGCTAAGTGGATGGTGGGCTATAAAAACCCAAAAGGTAAATTTTATTGGGCTATTAGACTTATTAAAACATATCAAAAGTTTTATAAAAAAACTCCCTGGGGCCGACTTAACACATATAAAATTTTTTTGACGAAATACGGGTATATTAGCACTACTAAGCGAAAAAACGGTGGTGGCCCGGGCCCCCACGGGCCCCAATAAAGAACCGCCCCTGCATCTATAATTAACTGTTCATGCACATGTGATCACCAACCTTTAAGAACCTATTTTCATCAATATGCACATGTGATCACCAAGGTGACTGTTTATGTACATGTGATCACCAATATGATTGTTCATGCACATGTGTATTGTTTTGTGTTCGTGAGTGAGAGGGACGAGGGACCAACAATACATAGCATGTGGAGTACAACTAAATAATACGTACTCTACTTTGTAAAAAAGACAAAAAGTTACCGTAATATTATACTATAAAAAAAAGGTTAGAGAACCGTATTAATTAATATAAGTTATTTATTTAAAAAAATATACAATCAAAATTATAAAAATTATGTATATATAATAAATTAATAAAAAAAATGTCATTCCTCCATTCTAAGGGATTGGGGGAATGCCCCTCATGATTAGACTTAGACACGTGTCATGCAAGGAGTGGAGGAGGAGTGTTCCCACAACCCTCCACTTCTCTTAGTTTCATCATAGTCCAAAGAAATTTATATTTAACAGATCATGATTAAATATCAAGTGGCGTGTTGACTTACAAAACTATTGTCTTTTTAATTGGGTTGAGTACCACAACATCACAAAATGTAATTAGATACGATCAAATGTATATAATGAGATCGAGTTAAAATTTTAGACATTGTATATTGGCAACATGGTAAATTGTTCCGGGCTACTTATCTCTTTTTTATTTGCTATTTTGACGATCGAATTAATTATGCCTTGAACTAATTAAATCATGTATGTTAGTTTCAGTCGAAAGGATACTCATTTCAATAAAAAAAAAATTTTAACATGACAATTTGATGAACTTTGTCTCTAATTATCTCTATGTACATTAGAATGAGCTATTTTATTGAAAGTGAATTCCTCGCATACTTGAAAATCCTATGAAGTTGCACCATTGATTTGCGCATTTTCAAGGATAGTCCTGTTTAGTTAGATTCTTCAAATCAACTTTTATAGAAATAGGATGAACTAATAAAAATTATCATCAAATAGTAGTAGTCTAGCTAGTGACAAAGATGGCTGTTTCTTCAAATAGTAGTAGTCGACTCTTACCCAATAACCCAAGATATTCTTGGATGACGACATTATTAGAATTTCTACTCATGGTGGTCTGAGTGAGTCCCTTCCGGATCTCTGGATTATTATAGTGGTTTTTCATCAAAAAGTTTAAGTTGGAATAAGATAATGTAGGTTAGATCTCCATTATTCGTGAATAATTCATGTCTATCTAA
This sequence comes from Erigeron canadensis, assembly GCF_010389155.1. Lineage (NCBI taxonomy): Eukaryota > Viridiplantae > Streptophyta > Magnoliopsida > Asterales > Asteraceae > Erigeron > Erigeron canadensis. Next base: position 32,792,774 of record NC_057761.1, on the reverse strand, counting down.
AAAAACTAATAAAGATGAAATGGGAATATACATGTTACATCAACTTTGATCGACTGTTATACCCGTACCCTTAACGATTGAAATAACTTATTGTTGAAAATAAATTAAATTGAAAATACCCAGATATGTGTATATGTTTTTGCTAGATATTCTCTAAATTTAATTATATATATTCCTTTCAAGAAAAAGCTTGGCTATAAATAGAGCCTATGGATCAATGCATGCCTCTCAAACAAAAGCGTATACAGTATATAACCTTCACTTATATTACTTAATTATTACACACACTGTTTGTTAATTAATAAGACTATAACTATAATTATATATGGCTTGTAACGTGTTTGGCAAACCTGTGAGAGGGGAAAGTAGGTTAGATAGGGCCCTCAAGGCCTTAGAGGATACAAACTTAGGTGGAAAGCGTGATCAGGCAATTCAATATGTCAAGCATCAACAATTAAAGGCTGGGGCGCAGGGTGGATTAGTTTGCACTCTGACCATCTTTTATAATGCTACCGGTGAGACCTTGTTTTATGCCGAAGACCACTCCAAGTATGGGAAAATCTATGATTCATATCCGGCTAGAGTTCACAATGGTCAGTGGGGTGCGTTCCTGCATATAAAAAGGTCTGTCGCGCCTACTGGCTCGGAAGGATTTGTAGTGTATCGTGGCAAGTGCAATAACACAGATTTTTGCAAGCAGCTAATTGCTTGGGATGTCCCTGTGAACCAAGCGCATTTTGACAACCATGTAAGTACATATATTTTGAGCTTGTTTTACTAAATATCTAAAGCATACATATTTACATAATTAATGAAGACATTATTTATATATATAAATAACGTCCGTGGTCTCAGTAAAGTAAAATTTGAATTTTTGACCATGTGCAGGCCTATTGTGACATCTATGCTGATGATTGGGATATCAATAAAGATAAGGTGTATAAAAGAATGGAAGCTGGTAGCAAACAACATACAACTACAAAGAAAGGAATGGTAGTAACATCGTCAATTGATGAGGGTATTTGTCCTTTGTACGAAGCACAATTCACTCTTGACGAAGATGATGCGAATGGCGGAACTTTTAAGGGGCCCGGGGCGGCCCCAACCCCTTCCATTTTTCCGCTAGATAATACAGTTTTATCCGTATTTTGTCAAAAAAATATATTTTTCTAGTGTTAATTGTAGCTACCATGACTTTCGCCACCCCCTCTAATATTTCTTAGTGTTAATTAATCGTTTAGGCCCCCACTGTCAATCTATTACCTCAAGCTTCGTCACTCATGTTACATAATATTGCTCTGGGCACCAAGACGCGTATGATGATATATATACTACGTATGTACCTGCTGTTTGATCAACAGTAATATTATTATCAAGCTTAAATAGTATATATAGTTTCAAGCTTAAGCCTGCAGTTTGCTAGCTCAATAGCTACTAAATGTAACAATAATTAATAATAAATCACGTGTATGTGTACGTGTTATGTTGTGATTTCATTAATTATATGCTGATCTATGTAAAAGAAACTTGTTTATCGATCTTTAAGTACTTCAATTCTTTGTGTTTGAATCTCATATGTGGATTATAAGAGGGACTGAGACCAGAATCTTTTTAGAAAAACCAGTGGTTAATTTCCGTCATGTTAAACATGGAGGCCAGTTGTTTTAATACAAACCGGTACTCTTTATATGAAAATTAACAAGTTATATATAAAAAAAGAAAACAACACATATTACAGCAACCACTTGTTAATATCTGGCCAATCATTCTAAACCACTAGATTCACTTCTCATCCCCAAAGAGCCTTTTGTTTACTTGATATGAATTATGAAATCTTTTGATAGTTGTAGAATATATAATACAATATAAATAGAAATTGGAACAAGCTAACTGGATTTCTATCCAAGAATCATGGATTCAGATTAGACTTAGAAGCTTATAGAATCGTTAAACTAAGTTGTAAGCAAATATGAGGCCTCACGAACACAAAACAATACACACGGACGCTAAACTTATCTTCTTATTACACAACACTTGAACGCACGACGCGTTCTTCTTGTTCTTCACGTTCTTACAAATGGACTTTACATGGGTATTTATAATTACCCAATAGACACATACGAAACAACACACCTTTTCACTAAAGGGTGACTTTCTAACAGACACTTCTTTTCTAACAGACATGTCCTTTCATAATCCTAACTGCCTATAACCGAAAATAACTTCCATTCGGTTATACACTTTATTCTTGACACATTAGACCCCTAAACTTATATACGTAATTATTGACACATGGATTAATAGATTATTATCCAATACTTCCCCCTAATTTATTAATCCATGCCTTCACTTCTTCAAGTGCTTCATTGTCTTTATCCTTGAACTTTGGCTTGTTTCCACTTTCTTTGTCTTGATCTTTAATACGAAGTATGTCTTGAATTTCTTCCTTGATTTGGCTACTTTCTTCCTTGTCTTCAATCTCGTCTAGATCATTGTTGTTAACTTTGTCGGTATCTTCCATCATTTGTATTATCTCATAGTCTTGAATCTCCAACAATATGTTTCCTTTATCACGATCTTCGTATTCAACTTTCTTGGTTCTTGACTTGATGTCTTTCTCAATCTTGCTTTCCTTTTGAAATCTTGATGGCGTCTCTTGATGCTTCTTGCATTCACCATCGTCAATTCTTGGTTCTTCTTCTAGGAGTTTCTTATCCCAAAAAACTCCATGGTTTTCTTTCTCAAGCGTTTCTCTTTTTGTCTTTAACTCTTTTATCTCTTTGCTTGTGCAATCTCTTATCTTCTTCAGGTTCTCTATCTCTTTTCGCATTTGTTTCTCAAATGCTATCTCTCTATCTTTCATTTTTTTCTCGAACTCTTGTTTCTCCATCTCAAAGTCTTGGAGTAATTCAAACTTCCAAAACTCTAGTTTACTTCTTAAGTCAGTTTCTATCTCTGACCTTATGTCTTCTAATTTTGCTTTTGGAATTTCATTTTTCTCAATGACAATTCCATTCCTTCTCGTCATTTCTTTTAAGGATGTTGTATCCTCTTCATCCTTAGTAATAACCATCAATAGCGCTGGTTCGTCATCTTCGAACACAAGGTTTGCTTTTTCTTCTCTATGGTTTGGTTTTGGACAATTTGCAGCAAAGTGTCCAAAATCTTGACAATTATAACATTGCACGTCTTTAAGTTGTCTTCTTGGATAGTTTTGATCTCTAGGGTTTTTCTTCCATCTATCGAAACTATCTTCATTCTTGTTATCTCTTACGAATCTTCCTTGGCCTCTTCCTCTTGTCTGATAACCACCTCTTCCTCTATTGTTTCCATAGTTGCGTTCATAATTTCTGCCATTCCCTTGACGTGTGAACAACAACTTTTCACTATTGTCTTCTCTACTTTCTTTTCTAAACTTAAGCCTTTTTTCGTAAGTCTTAAGTTTCCCAATAACCTCTTCCAATTTCGCTTCCTTAAAATCAAGAACCATTTCAATGGTTGCTACTATTGGTATAAACTTATCTGGTACTGCGTTGAGTAATTTTCGTACTTTCGTTTGTTCATCAAATGTCAATCCACATGTAGCAGCCTTTGTAATAATGCTCATCAATTTTCTGGCAAATGAATCTATTGATTCATCTTCTTTCATCAAGAGTCTCTCAAATTCTGATTTCAATTGTTGCGAGTGCGCTTGTTGAACATCTTCTGTCCCAACAAATCTGGACTTTAACGAGTCCCAAATTTGTTTTGCTGTTTCACATCCCGCAACTTGCATTTGCAAATCTTCTGGCAATCCTTGGAATAGATATGCAGATGCAGAACTATCCCTTTTTATATCTATCTCTTTTGATGTACTCGTTCCTTCTAGTAAATCCCAAATTCCATTTGCCACTAATATCTTCTTCATTCGTATGGCCCATAACGTATAGTTCGTATTGTTTAGAATTGGACATTGATAGGATGATAACGGTATGGCAACAACAGGATTGTTGTTTTCGTTTTTATCTCCCACCATATTCTTTCGATTTGGTTTTCTCTAAAACCAAGATAATTCTAACAATCATTGAACTTAACTTTCTGTCTAACCCACAATAATTCTCAAACAATTTCTATTTCTAAACTTATATCTTACTCTTCTAATAGATAAATAAACAGATTTTATAAAGTAAATAATAAAACCTGTTAGTTTCCTTGGGCTTTTTCTGTCTAACCCACCATATTCTTTCGATTTGGTTTTCTCTAAAACAGATTTTCGTGGGCTCCTTTTCCAAACACAAAATACACGCCCCTTTTAATAATACCGATCGTTCCTTTTTCCTTTCCCAAATAAAACACGCTCTGCTGCTTCTGGTACTTCTTTTTCTTTTGGCGGTTCACACACACAAATTAGGGCTTCCTTTTTCTGATCTTTCAAGCAATCGGTGGTGGTGTTAATCAGTCTCTATCTCCTTTCTTTCTCTTCTGATGATGACGGTTACTATGTATTTGTCTTCTCTGGTAAGCGCGGTGGCGGTTACTTCTTTTCCGGCAACACACGGCGGCGGTTTCTTCTTCTCTGGCCACACACAGCGGTGGCGGCTTCTTATTTGAATAACTGGTATGTTTCTTTTTCTCTCTTATCTCTCTGATTTAATCTTTACTCAGACAATTCTTTTCTTTCTTTGTTTGCTTTTCTGAATCGATCTTTACTTGATCGGTTATTGATTCCCCTGAATCAATTTTCTTCTCTGTCTCTTTTCTCTTAAGCGATCCTTCTTGAATCGCTGTTCTCTCTTTGGTTCGAACGACCTTGGCTCTGATGCCACTGTTGGTCCCTCGTCCCTCTCACTCACGAACACAAAACAATACACACGTACGCTAAACTTATCTTCTTATTACACAACACTTGAACGCACGACGCGTTCTTCTTGTTCTTCACGTTCTTACAAATGGACTTTACATGGGTATTTATAATTACCCAATAGACACATACGAAACAACACACCCTTTCACTAAAGGGTAACTTTCTAACAGACACTTCCAATAGTGGTTTGGTTTAGGAAGCTTAGCTGGTGATCGCCAGTGGTTTGGTTTAGGAAGTAGAATCGTCATAACAAGAGATGAAAAGTTTCTAAAGCAAGCTAAAGTTAATGTGAAATATGAGGCCAAACAGTTGAACGATGATGACTCTTTGAGGCAAAGAGTCTATTAGGTTCTTAGGTTCTTCGTGAAATGATGATGAAACAAGAAGCAAGTGATTCGTACAGCAAGGCATGTAGCAAAGAGCAGATATCAAGTTTAAAGGGGTACGTGAAATGTTGGAACTAATCTTGATGGTTCGGGTTTGTGTATGGATCGAGTACGGGTCAAGTCAGGTTGTTTGGTTCAAATTGGACACATTTTCCTTTTCAGAATGACTCACTGCCTACAAAGATTGAAACGGTTGGTGCTGTTTATGTGTAAGTTTGGAGGACGATTTTCGTGACTGCTTGAATAACTCAATGCTATACTTACATGATTATTAGTATGCAGTTTTTAGTCTTTATTTTCAGTGTTTATGTCTTTACCGAAAGCTGTTATTTAATGTTTATTATCGCATAATGTACATTTTTAATATCTATGTAAGCAGCAACTCTAACATGAAGTATACAATATGTATTATTCCCTTAACTATTGGTTACATTATCTTATATTAATGTCTCAACGACTCAACCTTTGAGTTTCATTAACGATTCAAAAACCCAACAACATTATACATGCAATCAATATATTTCAAACTTGACACGCATAGTACGGGCATTTAAACCCTCAGTTCTTTAAAATGAATGTAAAATCACATTGTTGAATTTATTATATTAAATAGAAGTCATTTAATATTCAACATCTCATAGTTGATATCAAAAATACAATGACAGCACCAAAATATCGTATTTTAGATTACCATATATAAATAGAAGTCATTTAATATTCAACATCTCATAGGTGACTGGTGGCGGCGACGAGTATTATAGGTTATCGATATAAAGATAATTGGTGGCGGCGACTAGTATTATAGGTTATCGATATAAAGATAATTGATGTAAAATGGGTTAGTATATTTATTTTAAGAATTATGGGATAAATGTTACAAATGTTTTCATTAAGATATTTATGATACATCAATAAAGGAATCAAAAGATACAATAGAAAGAGAGGGGTAAAATAGACACTTCAAATCATCATTTAAGAAGAGGGTGGTTTGGTTTAATAAGGACTAAGTAGTATATAAATTAAATTAAAACTATCCATATATGCAAGTAAGTAAACAGATCTCAATGTCTTCTATCACTCAATGCCGTGTTTTACGAATTTTGTGTCTCAATATTCATATATGTATTACTTATATATATTCTCTAAATAGATTCCTTGCGAGTAAAATCTTGGCTATAAATAGAGCCTTAACATTAATGAATCAAGTGCACACCTCTTAAAGAAAAACGTAATTAACAAAATAACTTTACTTACACACTCTCTCTCTCTTGTTGGTGGTAGCTAGGACTATATGGCTAGTAACGTGTTTGGCGAACCTGTGACAGGGAGAACGAAGTCAGAGAGGGCTGCCAAGGCCAACGAGGACCCAAACAAAGACGGAAAGCGTGATCAGGCACTTGCCTATGTCAAGAAAGAAAAAGAAAAATACGGGGATGGAGTTTCTACACTAAGTATCTTTTATAATGCTACCGGTGACACCTTGTTTTATGCTGAAGATCACTCCAAATCTGGGAAAATCTATGATTCGTATCCAGTTAAAGTTCAGAATGGCCAGTGGGGCGGGTATCTGCATACAAAAGAGCCTGTCGTCGTTGCATCTGGCTCGGAAGCATTTGTAGTGTATCGTGGCAAGTACAATGATACAGATTTTTGCAAGCAGCTAATTGCTTGGTATGTTCCTGGGGACCAAAGGCTATTTAACAACCATGTAAGTATACTTTCGAGCTAATTAGGAAACTAGCTAGCTAGCTAAGCCACTAAACTAAATATTAAATATATAAATGTAAAATTTGAATATTTGTCGTACGTGTGCAGGCCTATTGTGAGATCTATGAGGATAACTCCGAAATTGACAAGGATAAGGTGTATAGAAATACGGAAGGTGGTGGCCCACTACATTCAACTATGAACAAAAGATTGGCCATTATAACGTCAATTGACGAGGGTACTTCTCCTTTGTACCAAGCACATTTCACTTTTACAGAGGTTGGCCGCCATGGCTAGCTACCTTGCAGCTGTTTGCTAGCTCACTATATGTAATAATAATATTATAAAAAATAAACCCACAATTGTGTGCAGGCAATGTCCTTCACGTGTGTGTTATGTTGTGGTTTCATTATGATAATAAATCCACATGTGTGTTGTGACAACTAGTAGTTAATTAGCAACGGGTTAATCTTAATCTCGTTTAAGCTTAATCATTATCGCTATATGTAATAATAATATAATAAAAAATAAATCCACAATTGTGTGCAGGATTTGTTGTTATGAAAGTGTTGATTTCCCCTTAATTAATTTTTATCTTTCTCTTAAAATTAGGGTTCATGAAGTGACCTAATTTGGGGATTTTTGTTAGAATATGATTTATGGTTAATTTTCTTAATTCCTTAGATAACCTAGTTGTCATTGAGTTAAGTGATGTATTTGATTATGAAATTGTTAAGTTTATGAGAAAAATTTAGTTAAAGAAAAAAGATGAGTTTTTGCTAGTTATTGAAATGTGGATGAAAATGGTAGGTTGAACTACCTAAAGTTATTGTTAAAGATGAAAGTAACTCAATGACAAATGGGTTGGGTTTTGGGTTTAGAAAAGGCTAGTGATTGAGAATGGCTAGGTTGAGCTAGTCAAGTTGTAAATGTAAGCTTATTTTTATGATATGATCATAGGTTGAAGCTTGTTGTGCATTATCGTTTTAGCTTTATTTTCCAAGTTGCGGAGGAGGTGAGTATATTTGCATACCTTTATGTATATGTTGGATCAATTGGCCACATCATGTTGAAGCCTTTTGTCCATGTGTGGTGTTGACCACATCATGTTGAAATTTATTTATCCATGTGTGGCAATTGATGCGGCATAAGTCCATGTGGGGCATAGTGTTTATGAGGCCTAAGAACCTCCGGGGCCTAAGAAACTCGATAGCCGATCTATTGAGGCCTAAGAACCCCGATAGATGATCATGTTTATGTTGTTTAGCTTATATGGATCCATATATGTGTTTATAGTGTGCAAGGTGAGCATGTAAATGTGACATGACGGTGTCATAAGTTACATGTGAAAGTCCTTGCACTTTGCCCTCCTTTGTATTTGTAAATGTATGCAAGTATATTCACTAAGCCTTTGCTTATATTTTAGTTGTTTACCATTTTATAGGTAGTTCCAGAAGAAGGAACTAGTGTGGTTGAATTGAAAGAGTTGATTAGAGCTTGAAGTTGACTTTTGCAAGACTTGAAGGTATTAGGTCATTCTTGGATGAATGACAACTTTTGGTTTTGAGGCCTAGAAATCCCTCTCTTTTATGGCTCTTGGTACATTTTGATTTGATGGTCATACATTTGTTAAAATATTGTAAATGTTTAGGTGTAAAGTTTTAGCAAATTGTGAAGTTGCATTTTGGACGAAAATAGCGTCAAAATGGGTAGATGACCCATTGATGGTGTTCATGGATTTTGAAACAAGCCGATGTTGTAATTATGTTTAAAATGGGTCTATGAAGTTGTTATAAACCTCTGGAATGTGTTTTAAGATGTTTGTTTTGCAATTTAAAGGTTATAAGTTTGATCAAGGTTGAAATGAGTTTTTGACTTGCTGATCAGGTGGTCCACTGCAGCGCAGTGGGGGTGGTTTTGCCTACTGCGGCGCAGTGGAATCCCACGTCCAGAAATTGTGTTCCTCCCACTGCGGCGCAGTGGGAGTGTGTCAAACCCACTGCGGCGCAGTGGGGCTTTTCCAGACTTAAGTCCGAGAATTCCCACTACGGCGTAGTGGAAGTGCTCAACCCCACTGCGACGCAGTAGTATTTTCGGTTATCGAGTCCAGTCCTTTCATTTGGGCAACATACAACCCGCTGAAGAGAGTCACTGGACTCGCTGAAGACTCGTTGACGACACACGTCAGCGAGCAAGTCTTATCAGCGAATCCAAGACTCCACAAAAATCACCTTAATAATATAGCATCTTAATAATATATCAGATTATCAACAAAAAAAAAAAATACAAGAATTCTTAGTATTCTTTCGAGAAATAATTTGTAAAATGTTTTGCATAAATTACAAAGAGATTGCTAGTCATATGTACGTCAAGAGTAAATTCATTGTGTTAAGTCTGGGATTCGCTGAAGAAGACTTGCTGGCTGACACACGTCGTCAGCAAGTCTCTAACAAGTCATCAGCAGATGAAGAGACGTCTTCAGCGGGATGCATGCTGTCTAAGTTTGTCATGGCGGGAAATATTCAAACTACATGAAGACAAAAAGGTCACGTGGTGGGTAACCAACTGTAATTTGCCCTTAATGGCAAATGTACATGTTGGGATCTAAGCAAGGGTTCTCTCTCTCTCTTTCTTACCCGATTTGGTATAGAAGACAATAGGCACATGATTCAAGTACCATGAGCCAATTGAAAGTCGACAACCACCATCAAGTCACAATCAAAGCAGGCTGTGTTGCCCCAAGTCTTCCCCTATATAAAGCAACATAGCCACATTGTTTGAAGTGCGTCTGGCCATCTTAAAAGTGTGTGTCACTTGAAATTGTCTAAGTTTTTCTTGTCTATTTAGACTTAGCAATTATCTATGTTCTTTTGTATTCTTGTAAGTCAAGTGTAAGATCAACCATGTATTCATCTTTTAATAAATGATACATATGATTATCCTTGCATTGATGTATTGCAATTGAACTTTACATTGTTCTTGTTACTTACTTGCTTACTTACTTTCTTTCTTGTATACTTAATTAAAATATAAGTTGTGCATTCGTGGACCATCAAGTGGTATCAGAGCCACCGTTCCTAAATCATTGGAACAAGATCTGTTTGCCTTCTTTTGTTTATATTTAAAATTTATGTTCTTTAATTCCTCTCAAATTTCTTTTTAACAAGAACCATGTCTTCTGTTCCCAGCCTTGTGAACACACGTGACTTTGGCTACGTGTCGATACCTCCTAAGTTCGAGCCCAAAGATTTTGGGTCTTGGAAGGAGAGAATGCTTCTACACATCGCTGGTGTGGAACCCTATTTAATGACTATATTAACTAAGGGTCCATACGTACCGATGTATGTCCAAAGGACTCCAGGAGCTACACCTGAAGCTCCTGAAATAGTCACTGACCTGGTTAAACCAGAGGTCCAATGGACAGATGAAGAAAGAAAGCTGGTAAATCTTGATGCTAGACTTAAAAACATGATTATAGTTACCCTCCCTACTGAAATCATGAAACTGGTCATCAAGTATCCCTCTTCAAAGGAAGTATGGGATAAACTCGTCAGCACCTATGAAGGTTCTGCTGACCTATTAAAATCAAGAAAATTGATTTGAAAAGAGCTTATGAAAATTTCTTCTCTCTTCCCGATGAAAGTCTTGAGAGCACATACACTCGCTTTAAAGGGTTGCTCAATGATATGACAAATGTTGGCATTACCCATGATAACTTTGAGGTATGTCACAAATTCATTGATTCTCTTCCTCTTAAGTGGCAAAACTTAAGACAAACTCTTCGTACAACGAAGAAAATCCAAGACTTTGATCTTGAAGAACTTTTTGGCACTCTTCAATTCGAAGAAAGAGCATTGGCTCAAAATATTCGAGCGTCTGCTGATGCCAAAAGACATGCTGGCTCTTCCTCTTCTTCTTCAGTCAGCATCTCTCCTCATCCAATTTCTGACCCTATTGCTCTTGTTTCCACTGAGCCCATCGATCTCTATGATTGTGCCAGTACCTCTAATCTTCTAGCATCAATTCAGACTCTCATTAATGAGCTAGATGATGAAGAAAAACAAGAAATGTTTAATGACTTCATGGGCTTTGCCATGGTTGCTGGAAGAAAATACTCAAAAAGGTGGAATAATCGAAAAACGATTACTTCCCTCAAACCTCCTGTTGACAAATCACAAGAAGAGTGCTGGAGGTGTGGCAGGAAAGGCCACTATCAGAAGGAGTGTAGAGTCTCCTTACCCAATCCTGCTGCCTCCAAAACTAATCCTTCCAAATCTGCTGATGAATATAGGAACAAATATTATCAGCTGAAGGCAAAGGTTGCTGAAACAGAGGATAAAGTCTCAGCAAAAGGACTGATTGCTGAAGAACATGATTGGGCTGACTCAGATGATTCTGATGATGACGATTATGTTGATGCCATGTGCCTTATGGCACTTGCTGAGAGTGATGCTCTGACCAAGGATCAAGTCTCCTCTAGTCAGTGGGTGAACGTCACTGTTAAAAAGGTACACTCTCTTCTCTCATCGTCTAATCAAGACAAGACCAAAATTATTGAGTCTTTGTCTTGTGATCTTCAGTTCGTAGAAAGTCTACGTGCTGAACTTCAATCTAAACTTAACTTTGCTGGAGTAGAGTTGAGTGAAAAATCTGAAAAACTTATGAAATTGAAAAATGTTCATGTCGAACTTCAATCTCATGAGTTGATGACTCAAAAACTTCAACTTGAGAATGAATCTCTCAAAGCTGAAGTTTCTAATTTAAAAAAGATTCTGACCTCCTGGTCTAAGGCTTCTAAATTTCATCATCAATGCTTGAGCGAACAAGTCCCTGCTCAAGTACAAGCAGTAATTGGTGGCAATTTTGATGCTGCTGCCTCCATTGCTGATTCCTTTAGAGATGATGTAAAGCCTGAAGTATCCATTCCTCCACCATGTTCATCTTCCATCTCACTGGATGAAAAGAAAAAGTGGTATTTTGTCAAGGGACAAAATGACTATCATGCTGAGATGGACACTAAAGTTTCAGCTTCTTCCTGCGATCCCTCTTCTTTAAATGCTAAAAGTACTAGTACTTCTACCAGTACTTTTAACATGTTCTCCCATCTCCCTATCGTTGGCATGTTGCCACATGAAGGGAGAGTTCAAAATTCTCCACCTAGAACCTTCAATGGAGATATCTCGAGCGATGGGTATGTACCCATTGCTCCTCAACCTCTATCTTCAAAAGGTGTTGAGCCTTTTAAAAGAAGTACCATTGCTGCTCCCTATGACTATGGTATCCCTCAGCAGGATCATCATGTCGGTCAGCAACTTTCTGGTGCTAAATCTTCTCAACTTGAACCTTCTCATACAAATTCTATGTCAGGACAAGTATATAGAAGGGTCAGGTTTGCTGATGAAAAACACCAGCAAGTACCTCCCACAAAGGGTGTACATGCTGTATCTCATTCCTTACCTCCAAAATCAAATCCAAGGCATGTTACTCCAAAAAGAGGAAGACAGCCTTCTCAAAATAGACCTATAACTCCTCAGCGAGGATATTTGCCTCATCAGCAAACAAGGTCTATTACTCCTCAAAGAGGACATGTGCCCTCTCAGCAGTATCAATCCTCTTTTTCCAACAAGGAGTATCTACCTCATAGGCAATTGAGGTCGACCACTCCAAAACGTCAAGTCAGATCCACAACTCCTATTCGTGAGAATCTGCCTCAGCAGGGTTCCTCCTCTTTTCATCCTGCTGGGAAGCAAGCATGGACCATGATTAGAGGACATCAGCCTCCTCAAAATCATCATGGTGAATCCATACTTGGCCCTGTTCCTCAAGTGCCCCTCCTAAGCTTAGACAAAGGAATAAGTCCAAGTCTAAGCAAAAGAGCAAGGCTTCCTCTTCCTCATCTCCTCAAATAAATGAACTCACTCAGCGAGTGAATGATCTTTCATCTCAACTGAGGGATATTCTCAGTCAAGGCAATTCCTCTGACAATAAATGCTATCTCTGTAGCAGCAGATGACATGTTGCTTCTGAATGTGTTCTTTTCTGTCCAAAAGATGCTCCAGCAGGTGTATGTGTACCTAAAATTCCCACCACTGCTGAAACATCTTCCTCTTCTAACAGGATCAGTGAGAACCTCTCTACTGAACCAGTTATCAGTGACTCCTCCTCTGTCACAAATTCAAGTATTGCTGACTACATTGCTGCTCAGCGCATTGAAATTCCTCATTCTCAAAGGGTTGTTTCAAATGCTTGGGGGCAACCCTCAATGCTGGTTGAATTCAGTGCTCCTGATGTTGTGAGCAGCTTTGCTTACTTTCATAGTAATGAAACCAGCATTCTGCCCACAAGTGAAGAAAATCCTATCCCTGTCTCTATGGGAAATCACCTTACTCTGGTGGAAGCTCTCTCTGAAGAGCCTACTTCCTCCCCTGAAGTACCTCCAGAAAATCCTGCTGACATAGGTTTGGATGAATAAAGTAATCCTTATCCTCTTTTCATCCATGCAGGGCTCGCTAGGTAAAGGAGTGTGGTATTTGGACAGCGGCTGTTCAAAACACATGACAGGCTCAAAATTCCTGCTGGATGATTATACTGAGGCACCTGGTCCTATAGTGGTGTTTGGTGATAACTCTACTGGCCAGACTGAAGGATATGGTCTTCTTTCTAATGGCCTCATAAAATTCTCAAAAGTTGCTTATGTAAATGGATTAAAGCATAATCTCATCAGCATAAGTCAACTATGTGATGCTGACTACAAAGTAATCCTTGATAAGCATCAAGGCACTGTAGTAAACATCAACAAGGAAGTCGTCTTGGTTGCTCCAAGAAAAAGAGATGTATATCTTGTAGACTTCACTCTTATCAAAACTGATAGTGAGACTTGTTTCTTTGCTAAGTCAGCATCTGAGTTAAATTGGTTATGGCACAAGCGTATGTCGCATGTGAATTTCAAAACCATAAACTCACTGGCCAAAAAGAACCTTGTTCGTGGCCTTCCTCCTCTCACTTTTGAAAAATATAGGCTTTGTGGTGCTTGTGAAAAAGGCAAATGCCATAGAGCTACTTTTAAAACTAAACAAGCCAACTCTGTTAAGGGTTGTTTTCACCTTCTTCACATGGACCTTTTTGGTCCAGTGAATGTCCAAAGTCTAAAGGGTAGCAGATACACTTTAGTAATTGTGGATGAATATTCACGATATACTTGGACAATTTTCCTTAATTCTAAGAGTGATGCTGCTAATGAAATCATCAAATTCATTAAGAAAATGGAAAATCTCAATGGCATAAGGGTCAAAGAACTCAGAAGTGATCATGGCACTGAATTTAGAAACCACACTCTTGAAACCTTTTGTGCTGATCAAGGGATCTCACAAAACTTCTCTTCCACTAAAACTCCTGAGCAAAACGGTGTTGCTGAAAGGAGAAATAGAACTCTTATTGAGGCAGCACGCACTATGCTCAGTGAGTCCTCTCTTCCAAATAGGTTTTGGGCTGAAGCAGTCAACACTGCTTGTCACACCCAAAATAGATGCCTCATTGTCAAAAGACATGACAAAACTGCATATGAGGTTTTAAGAGGAAAGAAACCTCAAATCAAATACTTTCATGTATTTGGATGTCCTGTCTTCATTCTTAATAATAAGGATCATTTAGGGAAATTTGATCCTAAAGCTGATGATGGTTACTTTGTTGGATACTTTTCTATTAGCAAAGCGTTTAGAGTATTCAATACTCGTCTTCAAAAAGTGGATGAATCAATTCATGTCACTTTTGATGAAAGCTCTTCTGCTCTTAAAGATATCCAGCCATTTTCTACTGAAGAAATCTTCAATGAGTTCATCAACCCTCCTATGGAGGATGCTGACTCATTTGTCGATGCTTCTTGCTCGCCTCCTATTGAACAGCAACTCACTGAGGAGAGTTCAGCAGACCATGAGCTGGAGCAAGTTGCTGCTCATATCTATACGATTGAGCCAGTTGAGCCTATCTTAAGGTCAATCCATGCAACGTCTGCCAAACCTAGATCACTGGCTGATGATGTGCAAGTTGATAACTCTGCTGATGAAAAGTATCATGATGCTTCAGCTTACACTAAAGACATGGTGTCTGATGACCCCATCGCTAAAAACTTAAATCAACCAAATGGCTCCACTGATCAAGCTTCTCTTAATCCTTCAATTACCATTGATTTCTCCTCTTATTCTTCCCCTGATGATCCCATGCAAATATCTTCCGCTGCCCCTCTAGGTTCATCAAGTGTTCCATTACTTAAATGGACTTCAAGTCATCCTGCTCACCAGATTATTGGTGATCCTCAGCAGGGCATTGTGACTAGATCAGCGACTAGAAACACATGCCTATATGTTAATTTCTTGTCAATGATAACTCCTAAGAATATTGGAGAAGCCATGGTTGACCCATCTTGGGTTGCTGCCATGCAAGAAGAACTAACTCAATTCCAAAGACAGCATGTTTGGTTCTTAGTTCCTCTTCCTCCTGGCAAAGAACCCATTGGAACTAAGTGGGTTTATAGGAATAAAATGGATGAAGATGGTGTTGTCATTCGCAACAAGGCTAGGTTAGTAGCTCAAGGGTACCTTCAAGAAGAAGGAGTCGACTATGACGAAACCTTTGTACCAGTGGCTAGACTTGAAGCAATCCGCTTATTCCTGGCACATGCTGCTTATCGAAACTTCACAGTATATCAAATGGATGTCAAGAGTGCCTTCCTAAATGGAAAACTCGAAGAAGAAGTTTATGTGGAGCAGCCACCTGGTTTTGAAGATCTAACCAAGCCAAACCACGTCTATCGTCTCTACAAAGCTTTATATGGTCTTAAACAAGCTCCCAGAGCTTGGTATGACACTCTCTCCGAATTTCTTCTCTCTCATGAGTTTCAACGAGGATCTATAGATTCCACCCTTTTTATCTTCAGGAATGGTGTTCATGTTCTCTATGTACAAATATATGTCGATGACATTATATTTGGATCCTCCAGTAAGAGACTTTGCAACAAATTTAGCTCACTAATGTCCTCTCATTTTGAAATGAGCATGATGGGTGAGTTAACCTTCTTCCTTGGTTTACAAATTCGCTAGCTCACTGATGGCATCTTCATAAACCAAGAAAAATATATTCGAGACATGCTGGCCAAATTTGATATGTCTAATATCACTACAAAGTCAACTCCCATGTCTCCTCCTAACAATCTCCATGCTGACCCTGATGGTAAGCACGTGAATCCCACATTCTATCGTGGAATGATTGGCTCTCTAATGTATCTCACAGCGAGTCGTCCCGACATTATGTTTGCTACTTGCCTTTGTGCAAGGTATCAAGCATCCCCAAGGGAGTCTCATCTTCTCACTGTCAAACGTATCTTCAAATATCTCAAAGGGACTTCCTCCTTAGGTCTCTGGTATCCCAAGGATTCTACCTTTGACTTAGTTGCATACTCTGACTCTGACTATGCTGGATGCATTTTAGATAGGAAAAGTACCAGTAGTGGATGTCAACTGTTGGGGGGAAGGCTGACTAGTTGGTCTAGTAAGAAACAGCATACAGTTTCCATCTCCACTGCTGAAGCAGAGTATGTGTCTGCAGCAAGTTATTGTGCACAAGTCCTTTGGATGAAAAACCAACTTGCTGACTATGACCTAAATTTTTCCAAAATCCCCATCATGTGTGATAACACAAGTGCTATTGCTATCACACATAATCCTGTTCAGCATTCCAAAACTAAACATATTGACATTAGGTATCACTTCATTCGTGATCATGTCATGAAAGGGGATGTTGAAATTTACTTCATCCCAACTGATGACCAACTTAATGATATCTTCACTAAACCTTTAGATGAAAAGAGATTCAAGGATCTCGTCAGCAGGTTGGGTATGTTAAATGGTGATTTTACAAATTCAACATGATCACTCATGTTTTGCTGCCCATATTCCTTTTATGAAGATGAGCAACGACTTCTTAAGTCAAAAGTTATCAGCGAGCTCTTCCTTCTACTCGCTGATCCCTGATGCTTTGGGAAAAAGCATAACAAAAGTAATAGGGTGCTGAAAGTCCCTATCTAGTCCAGCAGCAAACGGCTGCTGGTAAAGACATCTAAAATCCGTTAATCCTTGATGCTTTGGGAAAAAGCATAACAAAAGTAATAGGGTGCTGAAAGTCCCTATCTAGTCCAGCAGCAAACGGCTGCTGGTAAAGACATCTAAAATCCGTTAATCCCTGATGCTTTGGGAAAAAGCATAACAAAAGTAATAGGGTGCTGAAAGTCCCTATCTAGTCCAGCAGCAAACGGCTGCTGGTAAAGACATCTAAAATCCATTGATGGCTGACAATTTGCCAAAAATTGTTTAATGATCATCAGCATCAACCTCTTTTTTTGTGGTGCTGATTAAAACTTCTCTTCAGTGGATACCTCAAGTTTTCTGAGTGTATTCCACTATGTATCTTCATTAATATTATATTATATATATATATCCCAAACTGTTACCTCGATTTTCGCCCAAATGGGCTACTTGTACACTGTACAGCCGTATACACTCGAGTATACTCGGTGTATAGGTACACGTCTCATCAAACTACTTGTTTACATTACTCATATACGTATTTGTAATAAATAAATAAAAACATTTATTTGCACTATCATTGGTACAACATAGGGATTGTATCTAGTTTTACATTTTTTAAATTCATCAAATATCTTCATACTACGTATGTGAGAGAAAAAGTGACGGTTCACTTTTGCAGACGTAGGACCCACTCCCATACCATATATATTTCCAATCATGTCTATATCCATCCTCTTACGTTTCATTTTTCTCTAAATTCTTATCTTTCTAAACTGCTCAAATCTCTCAACTTCTCTTCAAATTCCTCTAATCTTTCATTATCCTTAAAGTTCCTTCATTCTCTCTAAACTTCTAATATCTTCTAATCGTCCTCTCTTATAACATCTAAAATGGCTTCTTTTTCTGCTCAAACTCCTCATGAAAACATTGATTCTGGAAGTGTTCCTACATATCTCACTTCCAAAATATTTGATCCTGAAGGGATTTCTTCTTCTCCTCTTGTTTCCTTTCAAGCTTCAAAACTGACTGTCAAAGTGAACAACTATCTTGGATCTCAGGGTGTACCCAAGAATGTAGAAGGGTATCTAGCCATTGAAATAAAAGATACTGAAGATGACGCCTTGGTACGAACACTAAAAAGCTGGTATGTCAGGCAGCAGGAAAACAGTGCCAGCATCGAAAGCATCAAAGAAAAATCCATCTCCCTAGCTGTTGATCAAGAAAAACTACGCACATCTCTCTCCTCTATCAAAAAGGATCAGCAGATTATTCTGGGGACAAGTTGATCGCTGTACAAATCTGTAAACGCCACCAAAGTCATGGCTATGAAGGCATCCACCAGCAGCTCCTCTGCAGCTGCTAAAGTTACGCAACTTGCTGATCTAGTCTCTCCACTTATCTCCAAAGTGGAAGACAACACCAAGGCTATTCATGCCTTGGATACTCGTGTGGCCAGTCTTCCTCCTCTTCAAGCTTCATTCACTGAGGAAGATCGTAAGTGCCAGCAGAAGTTGGAAACAGAGGTTGCTGAAATAAAGAATCTGCTGACCCAACTTCTAAACAAGAAAGATGCTCCCGCAGCAGTAGTGGAAGTAGTTATCAATGATACTACCTCCAAGGGGGAGAAACTTGATGCTGTTCTCTATGATCTTGTCTCTGAAGCAGTTAAGAAGGCTGCTAATGATTTCATTGAAGAAACTGCTGACAAGATCATAGATGAAAATGACAACACTTGTACAGCCACCGAAACTACCAATGATGAAAGGGCAATAGTGGCTGTACAAGACGTAGAAAGTAATGTTGTTCCCCCTGCTGGTGCTAAGGGGGAGACAAATACTGAGGGGGAGCGACAGTTAATGGTGATCGATGCTCCCCAAGAGGATACAACTGCTGAGGCTACAAGGGTTCCAGCCAGTAGAAGGCCAGAATATTATCTTAATGCTGACAATCTCTCCATCATCTCCCCAACAGGCAATCAATTCCAAGTGATTGACATTCTCGCTCTAACTGCTGAGGGAAAAACTCAACAAGAGGCACTGGAGGAGCTTGATAGAAGGAAGCTGAACAAAGAAAATGAAAGGAAAAACTTAGAGCTCATTGCCAGTATGGCCCTTGCTGAGAAAGATGAAATGGATGGTGAGCAGAAAATGCTACTACTCACTGATGGGCCTGAAGCGCTGTACAGACAAAAACAAGCAGATGTTGAGCAGCTGGTTAAGGAAAAGAGGGAAAAGTTTGAAAGGGAAAAGGCCAGGTGGTTGGGAATTATGGATGAGAGAAAAAGACCCGAAAAGATTGTTGTTGTGGAGGTAAGAAAAGCTGCCATGGGTACACAGACTAATCTGAAGTTCAGGAGGGAAGGTCTTCCCACTCCAGTAAAACTCATGAATGTGAAGCTGAAAAATCTTGGGGTGTCTGAATGGTTTGAAGTTTATATGCTGATCAAAGATAAGAAAGCTGCTAGCTACGATCACCTTCAAAACATGCTCAAGAAATTTTTCGAAAGAATTCTGGAGTATGAAACTAAATTCAAGGAAGATCTTCCCCTTCTGAGAACTATATTTGGCACTCCAGCAGCTGTTTCTCAGACAGCAGGCAGAAGGGTTCCAAAAAGAAAGATATCCAGCAGACCTCTGTTTGCTGACCTCCCTCCAATTCCCACTGACGCTGGCTTAAACCTAAGGCTTCCCCCCAGGGCTCATTTTGAAGAAGGAAGGGTACTGGAACAACCTGCTGGCATCTTCTTCAACAATTTCGCAAATGATCAATTATTCTTTCGCCTTGAAGAGATTGAGAGGGCTTCTACTGGATTTCTGGTCGGGTTAAGGAAAAGATTTGCAAAAATGGATTGTGCCAGACCAGTAGTCAGCTGAATAGAAGAAGAGCTGATGAAGCCCCACAGGTTGAGTGATCCAGTACTGAGGATAGCAAAGCAAGAAGAAGCTTTTGAAATTGAAGCTGCTTTGGCGTCCTCCAGCACTTTTAATATGTAAATTGTAAATGATGTAACTTTTCTAGTATATGAAATAAAGAGCCTTCTTCTTCCAATTATTTCTATGTTTTCTCAAAAATTTTCATCCAGCAAGTCTCCTCAGCTAATAGGGGGAGATTGTTAAGTCTGGGATTCGCTGAAGAAGACTTGCTGGCTGACACACGTCGTCAGCAAGTCTCTAACAAGTCATCAGCAGATGAAGAGACGTCTTCAGCGGGATGCATGCTGTCTAAGTTTGTCATGGCGGGAAATATTCAAACTACATGAAGACAAAAAGGTCACGTGGTGGGTAACCAACTGTAATTTGCCCTTAATGGCAAATGTACATGTTGGGATCTAAGCTAGGGTTCTCTCTCTCTCTTACCCGATTTGGTATAGAAGACAATAGGCACATGATTCAAGTACCATGAGCCAATTGAAAGTCGACAACCACCATCAAGTCACAATCAAAGCAGACTGTGTTGCCCCAAGTCTTCCCCTATATAAAGCAACACAGCCACATTGTTTGAAGTGCGTCTGGCCATCTTAAAAGTGTGTGTCACTTGAAATTGTCTAAGTTTTTCTTGTCTATTTAGACTTAGAAATTATCTATGTTCTTTTGTATTCTTGTAAGTCAAGTGTAAGATCAACCATGTTTTCATCGTTTAATAAATGATACATATGATTATCCTTGCATTGATGTATTGCAATTGAACTTTACATTGTTCTTGTTACTTACTTTCTTTCTTGTATACTTAATTAAAACATAAATTGTGCATTCGTGGACCATCACATTGCATGTCTATCAAGAATCCAATTATTATTATTAATTACATATAAAGAATCCTACAAAAATAAATTTTTTTACGGAACTTATTCTCCAAAAGAAAAACCAGTTACCCAACACTTAACAAGTAAACCCTAATATTACTTTTTATTTTTTAAACAAAAGATTGTTTTGCAAAAGGAGATTTTCATTGTAGAATTTATCATATCAAATAAAAATCATTTAATATTCAAGTTCATTCATTATCTTTTACAGTAATAGTATAAGTATCAATAACCAAAAAATTGGTAACATATATAAAATTCAATTAGAAATCGTAATTGGCCAGATATATAGGATCGGATTTTGGTAATTCTGGTATTAAAAATCCTAATCCCATTGGTAAGTTGTTTGACCTTGAGATGTTCCACTTGAGTTCGAGTCTTACTTTCCATATTTGTGAGGGTAGATTATTGAGAAGTTTTCAAATGTCTTAAGTTGTATATATCTTATGTAGTTGTGTAGTTTAAGATAGATTGTTGTTAAAAAAAATAAATCCGAGTCCCAAACTCAAAACTGGACCCAATAAATCCCCTGATTTACTTACAAATTGTCGCGTAACTAATTTTTACATGGGTAATTGAGATATGTTAAAAAAGATTATGGATTCTTTATATGTTATTATTGGTAATTGGATTCTTGATATGAATTTATTCTTGATGTACATATGAATAGCAATTTCATTCTTATTTATGTAAAACATTTTACAAGTTATTTCTCGAAGGAACTAAGAATAAACTCGATTCTAGCTTGTTTTTTCTTTGCTGGTATATTATCAAGATGTTGCTTGTTTTTTCGAATATAATATATATAGATATTATGCCTTCAATTGAATTGAAGATCGATGTGGTCTAAATTAAGGTTCGTATAAACTAAATAAATGATATCGTTTGTTTTGTAAACTTAAGATTGTTTGCGTGAATGTAAAATCGCATTGTCTTAGATAGAAAACATTTAATACCTAAGTTCATCTCATATTATACAAAAGTCATTAATTTCTATATCTCGTTCTTATTGTTTATGTTATCAGAGATGTTTGTTTATCTGTTTGTATATATGTTTGTTCGTTAATATATTCTTAGTATATATGGTGTAGATATATGCATACACACATGCATATACTTATACTATAGGCTATTGTTTGCGAAATGTCACGGAGGTAATTAGTATAATTAATGAGTTAAAGTTCAGTATCTCAAACATCAAAAATAAAATTTTCAATATCACAAACCGGTTTAAAATATTACTCTTTGCGTCTCATTTTAGTTGTCTAATTTGACTTGTCAAGTCTGCTGTCTTCAATTTTGACTGTAAATATTTTTATTTTTATTTTATAACACTTACTATAATATATATAAATCGATTAAGTTTTAAATGTAATTTTATTGATATAAATTTTCATCAACTAAAAAACAAAGATATTTACGGTTAAAATTTAAAGGAAAAGGTTTGAAAAGTTAAAATAAGATATTTAAAATGGGAGTGGGGAAATAATAATTGACAAAATCCTGTCAACTTTTACTTTGGCAGGTTATTTTCATGGCCTTTTAGCTTTAATTTTTCAATTTTATTAAACATAAAATATTTTATTATCTTTTTAATTTATTTTTTCTATATACTTGTTAAAAAATATAATTACAATCTTGAAACAATAAAATATAGTTTGAGACTTGAGAGATGACTTCAAAATTTTTAACAGCCTAGTTTTATACCAGTCCCTTCAGTCAAATTATTGAAAACATAATTTTGATAAAAAGAGATTTAATTTAATTGAAATCTTGAAACAATACAATACAGTTAGTAAAAGGAATTAAATACAAAGATTAACCAACAAATAAAATACACTATAAATAATGAATTACAACTATCATTTCTACAGAACAAATTAACAGTAATAACAATTCTGGCAAGCATAAATTTCCCGGCGAAATTTCGGCAAACATACTTTTTCCGGTGAAAATGTAAAGAAACATAAATTTTCCGGCGAAAATTCCACCGGAAAATTCCAGCAAACATCCATTCCCAGCGATATAAAACTTGATCCTTATATATATTTATCTAAATACATATATTCATATATGTAATAAACTTACTAAAAATCGGCCGCCCCCTGTGACCACCTCCAACCGCCACTTTCAATTCTGAAAAACCAGCGACCACCACCAACCACAACCACTTTCATCAACCACCACCGACTAGGGGTGTTCATGGGGTCAGGTTTTGGGTGAATAGAGTTATTCGGTTTGGGTTATTCGGTTTTTTAAGAATTAATAAACCGCCCATTACCCAATCTATATATGTGGCCACCCAATCCAAACCACCCAAATAAAGTTCGGGTTATTTGGTCGGGTTTTGGATTACCCAAATAAAAAAAGTTTTCAAGTTTTAATTTAGTATATATGAATAATCATGCAATTTGAATGTTAATGTACACCATTTTTTTTTATTCATGGTGAGGTTATTCAAATAACTACGTGTATTAAGAAATTTTGGATTAATTTATTATAATAATTGAAGTTATATTTATGTCATTTAAATTAGGTTATTATAGTTTTATTAAATATTAAATGTTTAATTGGGTTTCGGTTGGGCCCAATTGAAAACTTTTAAACCAAAACCGAACCGTTTAAGAACTCCCTTAATCGGTTTCACCCAAACACCAAACCAAATCCGAATAACCCAATCCGAATAGTACACAAGTCAAATGGATTGGGTGGGTTATTCGGTTAATCCGAATAATGTACACCCCTACCACCCACCACCGCTACTTTCATCAACCACCACCAACCACCGCCACTTTCATCAACCACCACTAGCCACTGCCTGTTTCAGATCTAAACCGCTGCCATCTTCAGCAACCACCCCGTTTCAGATCTAAATCGCCGCCATCTTCAGCAACCACCACCAACTGCCGCCGCTTCCAGATCTAAACCGCCGCCGCTTTCAGATCTAAACCGCAGCCAAGACCAACCGCCACTTTACGAATCTAAAATTAATCACCACCAACCGTCGGATGGAGGATTAAAATGAGGGGCGGCAGTGGTTAGAGAAGAGAGAGGGTGGCGGCCATTAGAAGAGAAATAACGGGATGTTTTTTGGGGGGAGGGAGGAGAGAACACGTTCTGTTTTTTATTTTGAGAATGGGCAATATCTTTTTTTAAGGGATATGGGAAGGTTTTGGAGGTGTGAAGGGTTATAAAATTGATTTTTAATAAAAAAGTTTATTAAAACTGATTTTCTTTGTTTTTTTTTTTTAAATCGTCAAACTCATTTTTTAGTAAACTGATTTTTATATGTCATTTTACTTTAAATATGGACATATTTTTTATGCGTAATTTTTTACTCATTTTTTAGTAAACTGATTTTTATATGTCAAACTCATTTTTAGCATCCATTTTTTACTCTAAATATGGACACATTTTTGATATGTCATTTTTGGAGTTGTTTTTTAGGGGTTAAACTTTTATTAATTATTTTTAAGGGTTAAACTTTTTTTTATAAAGTTATACTATTGTTATAATTTTTACAATAACTTATACTATATTGTTTTTTTTTTTTTCTAAATGTCTGATTCTACCGAATATGACTCGAGCAGTAAAGATGATTTTTTTATGAGAACACCCGAATTTGTCACTAATGAGGTATAACTTTTATAAAAAACTTTTATTGTTATTTTTATTATTTTATGTTTTAGTTTTGTTTGTAAATTTATTATTATTATATGCATTTATTATCATTATTTTCATATGTTTATGTTAAGTCTTGGATTCGCTGACAAGACTTGTTCACTGACGTATGTCGTCAGCGAGTATTCAGCAAGTCCAGTGACGCTCTTCAGCGGGTTGGATGCTGACCAAATGTTTGTCATGGCGGGAAGTATTCAAACCATATGAAGACAAGAGTCACATGGTGGTTCTTCCAACCGTACCATACCTTACATGGTAAAGGTACAGGCTGGGACCAAAACTTGGGTCTTCTCTTTCATACCCATTTTGGTAAAGAAGACAAAGGCTCTTGCTTGGAAGTACAAAGAGCCAATGAAATGTCGACAACCACCATTTATCACTATCAAAGGAAGGTTGTGTTGCTCTAATTCTTCCTCTATATAAAGCAACACAGCCGCATTGTATCAAGTGTGTTAGTCACCTTGAAAGCGTGTGTCACTTGTAATTGTTCAAGTTTATAGTGTGTCTAGACTTAGCAATTACCTTGTTCATTTGTATACTCGTAAGTCAAGTTTGTAAGATCGACCATGTATTCATCGTTTAATCAATGATACATATGATTATACTTGCATTGAATTATTACAATTGAACTTGTCATTGTTCTTGTTATTTATCTTCTTATTTACTTTCTTGTCTAATTTAAATATAACATAAGTTGTGCATTCATAGACCATCAGTTTATATTGAATTTTTATTATTAAATGCATTTGTTATAATAACTGCTTTTAAGTTTATTATATTTTATTTAATATGTAATTATTGTTATTTTAATTTTAAACTTCTCAAAATTTAAAAGTAACACGTATAACTCGTTTGTAGGTGTTCGGATCTCGTGAAGAATTAGTCGATTGGGTACAAAAGTTGGCATACTCAGTTGGTGTTGTCATTGTAACAAAAAGGTCGAATCCAAGACCTTGTGGTTTCGTGTATAGGGTTGTACTCAAATGTCAACGTGGCGGGAAATATCAATATAAGGATTCAAGTAAAGATACGGGCACCAGGAAAACTAATTGTTCATTCAAATTAGAAGGAAGATATTCAGATGAATATGATTGTTGGATCTTAAGGGTGATATGTGATGAACACAACCATCGACCTATATTGTTTATGGAGGGTCATCCATATGCAAAGCGACTTTCCGCGGATGAATTTAATTATGTTGCAGATTTAACAAGGATGCATGTGCCACCACGTAATATTCTATCGCTACTTAAGAAGCGAAATTTAAGTAATGCGTCTACTCCCAGGACTATTTACAACGCACGCAATAAAATTCGCATGGTTGAGTATGGTGGAAAATCTCAAATGCAGGTTCTCATGTCCCTATTGCTTTCTAACAATTATGTATCCGAATTTACTACAACTGAGTCAAATGAGTTGGATAACTTATTTTTCGTTCATCCAACATCATTTGATATCTGGCGTGCATTTCCACATGTGTTGATTATTGATGCCACGTACAAAACGAACCCTTATAATATGCCTTTCGTTGAGATTGTTGGCGTAACTTCAACCAGCAATACATTTTCAATACCTTTTGCTTTTATCCATAGCGAAAAGATAGCTAACTATAAATGGGTCTTAGATTGTCTAAAGCGGACACTAGACGAGTGCATGCTCCCACGGGTTATAGTTACAGATAAGGAGATGGCACTAGTGAATGCATGCAATGAAGTTTTTCCCGATGCCGCTCAGTTACTTTGCAGGTACCACATTATTTTATTTACTTTTATTAGTTTTATTTATTTATTTTATTATACTTACTAAAATAAAATTTAAATTTACTTTATAGGTGGCATATTGAGCAAAATATAATTGGAAAATGTAGGCAATCTTTTAAGTCATTACATGATTGGGAAGAATTTTTTTCGTTATGGAAGCTACTAATAAAATCTACAACGTTGGAATCCTACACACACAATTATGACAAACTTGACTCATTGTTGATCAACTATCTTACAAGTTTACATTTCTATTTGATATATATGATTTATTTATATATACATAATATATATATATATATATCTTACAAGTTTACTTTGAATTTCAGGTGTTTTAAATTATATAAATAAAAGTTGGTAAACAAATACAAGGAAATGTTTGTGTCTGTTTGGATTGATCAACATCTCAACTTTGGAAATAACACAACTAATAGGGTAGAGAGCCAACATGCAAAGTTAAAGATATATATGGACAAGAATGCAAAATGTAGTTTGGATAGACTTCTAGGTTGTATTGACGAAATCCTGAAGTCGCAACTAACATTAATCAAAGAAAGCTTGGAAAATAGTAGAGTCGTTCGCATTCATAAGCATAATCTACGATGTTTCAAACTATTGCGTGGTTTTGTTTCAAATGAAGCTCTCAAAATAGTTCTTGAGGATCGTAAGCGATGGAAGGATCATAAGGGAGACTGTGGTTGTCGACTTCGCACTGCTTATGGGTTACCATGTGCATGCGAACTTTCAATGCATATAAGTTCACGTAAGTACTCTCATTTACATGCAATTTATTGTTTTAAACTATTTATTACAAAATTTTAAATGAAGTAATACTTAATTATATATAAATATAGGTCAATATATTACTTTGGATTTGATTGACATTTTTTGGAGGAAGCTAGATCTTTCACCATCATCTACGCAAAAAGACGATGTTAGCTGTGATGATGTACTGCAACATTTTAAAGAAAACTAAAACAAGCAGTCCAAAGTTGGGAAAAAAAGTTGGTTAAGAAAGTTGATGAATATTTTTCGTCCAGATACAACTGACATTCGGAAACCTCGAGTTCAAAATAAAACTCGTGGACGACCAAAGAAATCGCAACAAAAAAAGCGTACCGAGTTTTGTTCAACGAGATTTAGTTGTTCAACCATGCCCGATTTTGTTGAGCCGATTAGGGAGCCTGCCAGACAAAGTACATTTGAATTTGACTTGAACAAGGAGTCAAATATAGATTTGAACGAGGTCCCATATGAGTTTCAGGGTCCACACATGTTGGACTTAAATAAAGCGCCACTGAAGTGTGGTTCAAATTTAATGAACGATATTCCACAAGTATTTCATCCATACATTATGAAAAAATAAAATGTTTTCGGTGATGGAAACTGTGGATATCGAGCATCAGCTGTTGGTCTTGGACTTAATGAAGATAATTTTTATGAGTACATTCGGCAACAAATGAGAGAAGAGTTGCAAAATCGATATGATTTATACTCGAGGATTTTCGTTATTGATATAAATTCAATGTATCAAGACCTGTGTTTCTTTGGTTCCCCTTGTCCACCGGAACATTGGATGAAAATGCTCGAGGCAGGTGTTTTAATTGCTAATAAGCTTGGTGTGATCGTCCATTCTTTAGACAAGAGAGGCAGTACGACGATTTTTCCGTTTTGGTGTGGTCCGGAAGATGTTCAACATCACAGAGCTCTTACAATTGCCCTTGTAAATGGAGAATCACATTTTGTCATGGTGGAGTTACAAGGCGAGTACCCAATGCTTGTAATCACGCCATATTGGACATTTCACCATGGCCCGTGTGCAGCCGGATGGAAAATCATGTATAGGCCGCGTCTAGATATATATATATCCGTCTTTGTCGTCATGAGAGTGATGTTATTAATATATTTGATTAATTAAGTTAGTGTTTTTGTAGTTTTATTATTTTATTACTAGAAATTTAAAATAAACCTTGCATTTTGTTAATTATTCTAGTGTTTGTACTTTTATCTTCTTATTATTAGAGGTTAAAATAAACCTTACATTTTTATATTTTCATGTTATCATGTTGATACATAAATTATGGGGAAAAAAATAAAACATTAAAATATTAATTTTGGTTAAAGATAAATAAAAACATAATCATTACTTTAAAAAAACATAATCATTACTTTTTATTATATCTAATTAAAAAATTAGTAAAAGTTAATAATTATTATGAAAAGTTAGTCAAAGGTTGAATTTTGGGTACAAATGTTTTTTTTATGGGTCTAATTATCAAGCCCTTTCTCGAATCCTCATCCTACAAAAAGTATCATAGTACCACCTGGCCCCACATACTATGCAGCAACTAAAAACAAAAACGCAAAAGATGCTATTCCAAAGTTACAGGATTGGTTTTTTCAAAAAAGTACGTTTCAGGAAGGGCTAGTATAAATTATTTTTTTCAAAAAAGTTATTTCAATAAACAAACACCTTTACGTCTTTAAACCTCTGACCGAACAAAAGTCAAAAGGTAGGAGGTTTATAAGAAGTTTTTAATAAAACAATTAAACGGTACCTAATTCACTTAATTAACCTTACTATCTAGTTTTTTCCATTAGAATGATGCAAGCCACAGAAGCATATGTAGTTTTTGTTAAGCCAAATGACCTAATAATGCAAACTTAATTTATAGCCGTATCCATAAAACAATTAAGAATATTGGGGTTCTCAGAGGAAGCTAATTAAGGTGATCCCATGAGATTAGGCCCAACATTTTAATTTGTCGGATCTTGATCAAATATCTAGTGGTATATTGACCAACAAACCTACTGTTTTTTTATTTGCTATTTTAATAACAGAGTCAATTAATTATGTCTTGAACTTTTTTTTTAAAGTGATAAATTTCATTTGAACGAAATTAAACCATTATACAATAAATATTAAAAAAATTATTATGTGAGGGGTTTTATATCTATCTAACAGCCATATATATATATATATATATATATATATATATATTTACTTTCTTGCTATATATAAAATAAATATTATACATATATATAATATATATATGATAAGGGGGGTCGCACCTCACCTCATCTTTGCTCGTTAAAATTTAGAAGAGGCATGCCAAGTAAGACGAGGGGCGTGCCATAAATGGAAGAGCTTCAAGACATGCTAAGTGAAGACGGCTTGATTGTAGAGGCTTATAATTAGGCTGATTCCTATTCACTCTTCGTGAATGGTCATCATGTTTGGACATGCATGACATACGCATGGTTGTGTATGTAGAGGTCGTCATCGATCATTTCCCATTGTAAATTAGTAATGGTTGGGCGAATATGTATGGGGCCCAAATGTTTGTTTATGTGTGTAAGAAGAGAGAGAGAAAGAGTGGACAGTGGTATGTGAGAGTATATGTACATGGATGTATAATTTTTTAATTAATTAAGGATGAGGTGAGGATGGAGTTATGATACTAATAGGGGTGTTTTTGGGTGTGTCTTGAAGAGTAAGTTAAAATTGATATAGTAAAGAGGATGAGGGCTTAAGATTCTTCAAATCAACATAGAAATGGAATGAACTAATTGTAACACCCCAACTAGGCGGAAACATGGGGCATTAATAGAAAAGCTCAGCACGACATGGAAATTAAGTAGAGACGGCTAAATGCATTCAAGGATTAGAGCAATCCATACATAATTCAAATACAATTACAAGTTTCGGATCAAATAATGCACGAGGAGCACAACACCATCAATAGTTTACAAAAGATAGTTCAATGATGGCTAACGATCCTACGCATAACCCATGAACGGGTGCAATGAATCACGGATCCATAAAAGTCCAAGCTCAATCCTATCACATGCAATGCAATCATCCATCACGTCTTTGATTCACTTGATTACCTGAAAAGTGTACTAAAATGCGTCAACATAAAGTTAGTGAGTTCGTAGGTTTTGACTATATGAGCCAAGTGTCGGGATAACAACCATATAACCTTGATACGAACATAATTAGATCATTAAATGATCATAAAACCTTGAAACCTTGATTTGGATTGATAAACGATCACACACCTTGAAACCTTGATTGGGTCATTAAATGATCTCATAATTGGGATCGTAAAACGATCACCAAGCCTTGAAACCTTGATTAGATCATTTAATGAACCTCATAACCTTGATACGAACATATACAATCACACAACCTTGATTCACAATCCAAACGAGCACCTAACCTTGATAAACTAGCCAAACAATCATACGACCTTGATTCACAAAGCAAACAAACACATAACCTTGATAACTAGCCAAACATTCATACAACCTCGATTCACAAAACAAACAAACACATAACCTTGATAAAATAGCCAATCATTCATGCAACCTTGATTCACAATTAAACGAACACATAAGGATCAACAAAACGAGTAAACACGTTGTACACTTTCCACCCCAAAATCATATAGAGAAAAGGGGCTACGAACTCACCTTAGCTTTAGAAGTTGTTAGAATGAGCTTAAGCGGGTGAGCGGGGAGCACAACAATCACAAACCTATTACATCAACATCTTATCGTCACATTATATCCTACACTATGCCACCACCCCAAGAATGGTTTATAAGATGGATTTAGAACACAAAATATCCATAATTAGCAAATATGTGGCACGCAGGAAATGCATGTGGCACATATTTGGCTTTTTCATATTTTTGGGCAAATATGTGGCACATGCATATATGTATGTGACGCATATTTGACTCTGTTGAGACTTTACACAAAAACTGTGGCACATGCATTACTGCATGTGGCACATATTTAGCTATTTCGGATTTTTGTCAATTATGTGGCACATGCACACATGCATGTGGCACATATTTGACCCTGTTCGGAATTTACACAAAAACTGTGGCACATGCATACCCAATGTGCACACCTGGGCATGTTCTTGCTCAAAACGGGTTTTGACACTAAAATTGACCCAAAACTCATTTTCAAGCTTGAATAGACGAAATTGATCATAGACAAACATAACCCACTATATAAATTCGATTGATAACACCAAACCTTGCTCAAATCGATCCTTAACCCATTTCAACCCTAATGGAACCCTAGTTTGACCCAAATTCATTTTTGACTTGATTCTTGACCCAAAAACACTTGAATATGACTAGAAACATGATTATAAACATGAAATGGTGAATATGAGATAGTTTTACTTACCAAATCTTCCACCAAAATGTCAAACCCGAAATTGACCCGAATTGGATGATTTCTTGCACTTATAAACCCAAATTTTTGATATGTTGATAAGATGATGATATAGATGAATAACCCTAACAAAATCTTGTTTGAAACATTTAATTTGATGTATTAATTTTAGAGAGAAGGATGAGAGTGCAAGAGAGTTAAATGCTCTTTCATTTAAGAGAGAGAAAGAGATAAAGAAAATGAATGAATGAGAGGGAGAGGGGTGTAAGACTTTGGTTGGGTCATGGGTATGGGTCTAGGATATAGGTTGACCCATGGATAGTTCATTTACTTAATCAATCTAGTTACACCACAAGTTAGCAATCGACCGTTACATTAATTAATAAAGATGAAATTACTGGGCTAATGATAATGTTTCTCATAATGACATAATTAGATAACTAAGGCAGACTAAGTAATGTCTCTAAACATAATGGAACTAAAGTAATGCCTAAAATACATAAGGGCTAAAGTAATATTTCTAAAAGTAATGAGACTAAGACCATTATATTAATGAAACTAGTGATAAGTAAACCTATTGTAAACACCAAAACAATAAGTTAACATAAGGCTCTACTTAGAATTTACATTACCTTTGGGCAGAAGTAACTAATATTTAAGTGTAAATGAGCATTAGGTCATGCAACACAATGCTTATCTTTTGACCTTTGGGCACAAAATCAAGAATGGTATATATTATGCATGAATATAATCCTTTTAGCACACAAAAGTATATTAAATCACCTTTGGACAGAATCAATATACTTAGTATTCATTATGCAAAAGGAAAAGAACGATAGCGCCATGAGAATCACCTTTAACCTTTGGGCACAAATGATGAAACCATGTACATTAGTGCGAATCCCTAAAACATTACGGGGGTCCGGGGGCAGAGCCCCTGGCTGGGATCGGGTTTTTTTGTAAAAGTTAGAGACAAATTACCCTCAAGGTCCTATGGTAAAAATGTCTTAGAAAAGTTATTTTTGTAAAAATTAGAGACAAATTTAGCCACAAAATTATAGGGTAATTAGAATAGTAAGCACGAACGCATTAATTAGTTAATATATATCATCTTCATTATAACACGAACTTAAGTAATAACTCGTGATAAAGTAAGCACGCAGTTAAGTAATACTTTGTGATAATGTAAGCACGAAGACATCAAAAAAGTCGTGTTGACATTGGAACGAAAATATCATTAAGTCGTGAGGACATAAGAACGAAGATATAATAAAGTCGTGATGATGTCAAGATGAAAGTGTCATTAACTCATGATGACCTAAGCACAAGCTTCCAGTTATTCGTGTATGATGATAAGCTGAAATTCGTGTGATGACGTAAGCGCGAAGGTGACATAAGCGCGAAGATGACGTAAGCGCGAATATATTCAGAAGCCATGATGACGTCAGCATGAAGATGACGTCAACACGAAGATGACGCCAGCGTGATGTAGGCTTTAGTCTGTGATGACGTCAGCAAAAAGTTCGTGTGACGTCAGCACGAAGTTCGTCTTCTGCAGTTTTTTTTAGATCGCGAAATTCATCAAATTCGAACCGAATCACGATTGATTGTTCGTAACTGTTAGAAATCCAAAAATAGTGATACATTGTAATTTAAGTTATGGACTTACTTGTTGTTAATTCATGAGTTGATAATTTCTAAGGTTGAGGGGCTAATAGTGTTAATTAGCATAGTTAGATAGTTTGGACTATAAATAACCCTCAATTCCTTAGAAATTATAACTTGGAATATTAACAACACATTATTCATACCAATTACACCTGAATATTACACTCTTGATTCCAATTCTCTCTCAAAACACACACAAACACCAAGAACACACACACTAACCAAACACCATTGTTGATGTGAATTCGGTTAAGAAAATCGTGTTGATTACATTTGGTATCAGAGCAAACATCATTTTGATCTCGATCCATTACTGAATTCAATCACATTTCATCAAAAATCACCTTTAATTCTGTTTTATTTCTGTTTCTGTTCGTCATTTTTTTTCTCACTGAAAATCCAAAAATTAACCTCTCAAATCACATAAAATCACAGATGTTTGTTCACCGTTCGATTCCTCATAGTTAATAACATAATTCTCTCAAGTTTCATGTTCTAATTCAATCTGGATCAAAAGTTCAGATTTTGAGTTTTTGGCGGTAAATTTTGGGATTTGATTATGTTGTGTTATAAGCTACAGTTTGTTAATCGGATCATTGCTGAGGTGAAAACAAACTGTTTGTAAGTGGTTTCATGATTCAATTCTCAGAAAATCAAAAGATATTGAAGTTTTAAATATCGACAATGGAGTTGTTCATGTTCAGAGGTTGAAGACGACTGTAAAAAGCTAAAACGATCTTAATTTAGATCGTTTCAGTTTTTCTTTCCTTCATACTTTCGTATCAGTGTTGTGGATTGTCAAACGACTCAGATTTTGATCGTTTTGACAAAGTGTTGTGTTGTGAAGAACTCATTGTGGCTAACTGATCCTTTGGATTGGTTTTGGTCAATTCAATTCTTGAAAAATACAAGAGGTTGAGAAATTCTGAAGAGGAACCAAAACGATCTCTTTTAGATCGTTTTAGTTTTCTTAGAAACCAGAACGATCTCTTTTAGATCGTTTCTAGCTTCACTTGAATTTTCTCTGGTTTGAGTAATTTCTGAAGAGGTGTGTTTGGAAATCATAATACTTTTGGGTAACTGATCTTCGTGATTGGTTTTGCTCAATTCATTTCATTCCAATTCATACCAAAACTCTGCCTAAATCATTTCAGAATACTTAGAATTTTTCCTTCTTCTGAAAATCGTTTTAAGTTCAGATCGTTTCATTCTTCATTCAATTTAGATCGTTTCATTTACACTTCTTCTACATTGTTTCATTCTTCATTCAAAACAGATCGTTTCATTTTAATCCCAGATTAGATCGTTTCATTTTAAATCCAAATCAAATCGTTTCATTCTTCATTTCAATTCAGATCGTTTCATTCTTATTTCAAATTCAGATCGTTTTAGTTTCATTTCAAATTCAAATCGTTTCATTTCAACTCAAATTAGATCGTTTCATAATTTCATTCTTTCTTCAAAAACAATTCAATTCTCAATTCAAATCAATTTCAAATGACTACTCGTGAAGCATTGTCTCTGGGTACTGATACAAGACCACCAGTTCTTTATTGTGGTAATTATGGACTTTGGAAGAAAAAGTTCATGGATTACATTGAACGTCAGACAAATGGTCACATGCTTAAGGACTCAATCATCAATGGACTTGCTATGCATTGTCATCCTACTACCCGTACTATTATGACTCCTGATCTGTTAAACGCTGAACAAAGAGATCGTACTGCTGCTGACAACAGAGCTAGGTCATGCTTGTACCAAGCACTTCCTGATGAGATTTATGGCTCAGTTGATTCTTACGACACAGCAAAGGAGATTTGGGATGAAGTTGCTAGACAAATGGAAGGTTCTGATGTAACTTCAACAATTCGACTGACAAATGTCTTAACCGAATTTGACAATTTTCAGAAATCTCCAAATGAATCTCTTGAGTCCGTCTACTACCGATTTTGCAATGTGATCAATGAACTGAGAAAGAACAAGGTCAAAAAAGATGAGATTGAGTTGAACATCAAATTTATCAAAGCACTTGGTTCCGAATGGGAAGAATATGGAACCCAAATCAAGCAACATCAAGATCTGACCAAATTCACCATTCATACTCTTTATGAATCTTTCAAGTTGAATGAGAGCAAAGTTCTAAGCAAAAATTCATTCAACAAAGTGCCAGAAGTTGTATCTACTCATCCTTTGGCATTGGTTGTTGAACGAAAGGTTTCTGAGGCTCTTAAAAGACAAATGACTATTGTTTCTTCATCTGATGAGGAAGGAGAAGATTACTTGGCTCCAAGAGATGGTGTTCCTGATGAATTCTACCAAGCTCTTGCCGCTGTTACCAAGCATTTCAAGAAGAAATATTTCAAAGCGAGGCCAAATAACAACAATCTTCGAACTTCATCAACAAGTGCATTTCCAAAGAAGGAACAATATCATCACAAGAGTTTTGAACAAGGTGAAACAACTGTCTCCAAGCAAAGAGACAAGAAAGCAGATAATGAGAAACAAATCATGGAGAAAGAGAAGAAATCTGACAAAAAGTGTTACAACTGTGGATTTCTTGGTCATTTTGCTGTGGATTGCTAACTGCCTCGCAAAAAGGATTATGCATACTACAAGCAGAAGATGCTTCTGGCAAAGCAAGTTGAAGCCGGTCAAGCCTTGATTGCTAAAGATGAAAAGTGGCTCTTGCTTACTGATGATGAAGATGAAGATCTGTCTGCCAATGTATGTTTCATGGCAAGGTTGAGCAAAGAAAAGATGCTGGAGGCTGACAACACTGACGAGGAATATCCTGATGATGAGGTAAATCTCGACTCTACTTTTTCAACAATTAAGGATAAAGAGTCTTGTAGAATTGCCTTATCAAACCTGACAAATCATTACACTTCTTTAGCCAACAAAAACAAGAAATTGAAAAATAGCATTGTCTTTTCAAAAAGGGAATACACAAAACTTCTTGAAGAAAATTCTAAACTTCTTTTTGATTATGATGCTATGAAACAAGAATTTCAAAACTACAAAGAAAAAATGTTGGTCAAAGAATGTGAAATGAATGCATCTCCTGACTCTAAGTTATTGAAAAAGTGTCATAATTTAGAAAAGACCATTCTTGATCTTGAAAAGGCCAATCAAGATCTTGAAGTTCAAAAGACCAATGAATGGCTTCGTGCAAATGCGAGACAAATGGATATTGATATAAGTCCCTCGATAGCTATAGATCGCTCTCGAGATCGTCTATGATTATGTCGTGAGTGCGGAATCCTCATGAGATAACTAGTTTGATTAGTAAACTGGTATATCGCTAATTATCAAGTAAATAATCAGCCGTATTGTGCTATCTTCGTTTCTATAAGCTATAGAACGAACTTAGGTGTCTGGAGTACTTGTATGTCGAACATATATATCTTAGGGTATTCGTTCGTATATATATGTTTCAGGTCGAACTGGGCTTGCTGGGCTTTGTTCTTACGAACTTAGCTGCCAGCCCATCTAACGAAGTTAATCTTCGTTTGTACCAAACGAAGTTTATCTTCGTTTGCCTCTAACGAAGATATACTTTATCTTCGTTAGATGTAATACTTGGTTATATTCCTAAGTGTTTCATCTTAAGGAATCCTAACACATTATGTTTGTACTTGTATATCACACAACAAACATCATACATAACACATATATATATATATATATACAACTCCAAAACATGTAATCGATCATTACCAAAACATAAAGTCCATAATCTATCAATTACATATATAGATACGACATAAATTAACATAATGTCTCAATCTAAACAACATATTAAATCTAAGTTGCTGTTGTCACATCAACGTGCATCAACAAACTCCCCCTTGACAGCAGCACCTTCGATTCTTAGTCTTCAAAATCTGATCATTCATCAAACAACAATCTTTTGCTATTTGCATGAATATCTTCATGTAAGCAGAGTTGAAGTATCTTACGATATCTACTTTCTTCATGCTTCCAAAATGGCAAAAACGAGCACTCCGTATCGTATAACTTCCTCAGATCATTTCTTGAGAAGTTCACCAGCTGCATCGGATCATAAACTCTTCTCAACAAAATCTGCTTCTTTGAATCTGCATACATTTTGGCTTCACCAGAATTTCGATCAATTTCTCAATTATCCATCTTGTCCAAGACATCTTGTGCCCATTTCTTGGCAGGAACCTTGATCATACATTTAATATCATGTTGAACAAACTCAACTGTTTTATCTGGCTTAACCACTCTTTTCTTCGATCTTGGCTCAATCTTAAATTGTGGTTTATCAGAATCTTTCATGTTCATCCTTAACCAAAAATCTTTTCTAAGATTCTTACCAACAACGTCAGCTAAGCCATTATCACTTGGATTGATAATCCAGTTATTTCCAAGCTCATGTAAATCTTCTTCACACAAACTTCTGAAATGTCTCTCACACCATGCTAAGTACTGACAACCTTCTGGTCTTTAAGCACAAACACTTCAATTCATCATCATAAAACCAACTCCAGATGATTGTCTTGTACTTTGCAGCATCTTTATCTGAGATATGAGTCCAATACAAATTCGGTTTCCACGTTTCCCTATGTACTATCCAATCATTTACTCTTTTCTCGGGAACACGTCGATCCACAATATGTAATGATCATCATCTCTGAGAGAAACTGGAAAATCATTTGAATTGAATGGTCTTGTCACATTAATCTCATATTCAGATGGAATCGACACATCACCATTCTTAGCATACACAACAAAATGTAGAACTTGAGTTAGGCTGCTGAATGGGACTTGAAGCATTCTTTCTCTAATATCTGATCTCTGCTGATCCAACACTCTATTTTCTTCAATCAACGGATCTTCAGGAATTGAGTCCCACACTTCATCAAACCCATAAGGCTTATTGAATATATCTAGATTTGGTTCAGGGACAAATTCGCCTTCCTTGAGCTCATCACCATCAAAGAATAAATCTGTATAATCTGGATCATCTATTTAAATTTACACAAAATGAACACCAGAATAAAAGAATAAACATAAAATTATATAAAGATGAAATGTACTTGTATTAAAATAAGATAAATTACATTTTCATTACATAAAATGTCATAACTTATTACACACAATCAAGTATACTTCTATCTATCAATCTTTATCATAGACAAAATTAGAAACCTGAATCACGAAGAGCACCAAAGGACCAGCACCAGAACCAGAAGCACCTTGCTGAGAAGTTTGAGAAGTATCACCTCCTGTCTCCCCCTCGATCGCCGCAACCTTTCCTCTATCTTCAACTGGGCGAGAAACATTCCTTGCAGCAGCATTATCAGCATCATCATCGTCATTCTGACGTCGTGGTTGAACCGCTGACAATCTGCAGACCTCTTCCGGAACTTCTCCCCCTTGATTTTTGACCCAGTTGATCAAAAATGTTAAGGCAGCGCGAGTAGCAGTGAGATCTGACTCCAAAGTGCGAACTCTGGTCTCCAAAAAATCAACTCGATGACCAGAACAGGAACAACAGCAGCAGTCGGTCGTGGAGAATCAGGCATTGCTACAGAAGAAGCTTCAACAACACGTCGACGCTTAATTCTGGTATACGAAGATCAATACTCCCTTGCCTCTTTGCTGGACTAACCGAACTTGCTCTGTTATAGGATCTTCCATATCCTCAAAATCTCACGTAATTCAGAGTCATGCTGAGCTGCAACATCAGGATCAATCTCAGCAGCAACAGCAGGAGTAGAGACAGCTGAATCTGAAAGAGCAGGAATGGCATTACAATTCTTGCTTCGACGCTCTCTATGAAACGCAACACCTTCTTGATCAAACGACTGATGCGAATGATCACTTTCAGAAGCAGCGGCGACATCATGAATCAGCTTAGTTCGACGTTCAGCAGCAGTAGAATCATCTGTGTCTGTCGCATTTGTAGCAGCAGAACCGTCGAAACTATCAACATCATCTCCATCATTTCCAACATCCAAACCAGCAGACTCATCCCCGGAGTCATCATCAGAACCATCAACAGAATCATCCGAACTTTTAGAATCACCAGACTCAGAATCGTCATCAACATCATCCACAAACATATCATTCTCAAGACGAGATCGATAGTTTGGATTATCAGGTGACCAAAAAGTGTGGATCATGAAGACCAGCCA
Organism: Erigeron canadensis; assembly: GCF_010389155.1. Taxonomy (NCBI): domain Eukaryota; kingdom Viridiplantae; phylum Streptophyta; class Magnoliopsida; order Asterales; family Asteraceae; genus Erigeron; species Erigeron canadensis. The sequence goes on along the minus strand of NC_057761.1, from coordinate 32,753,488 downwards.
CATTACTCGTATTGCTTCAAGATCAGCAAAAAGACGCGAAGGCCAAGCATGAAGAACGTAGCGAGGACCTTGGTCATAGTCTAAGTCTGAACAAAAATGTCTAACGATAGCCATCACAAATCGAGGATACAGAAGAAATCGCTTTCTCCCCTAGCATTAATCTGATCAACAAACTCTTGATAAAATATCGGGAGAAAGGATAAGGCGATTATATACCAAAGCAACCATCTGCGACGCAATCTGTGCAGATAGTTGATCAAGCCAGCTTGCGATTGCTCAAACGGACAAGCAATGCATACGCCAGATACCTCCATCTTCCCTGAAAACCACTCTTGTCAAAAGGAAGTTTGACCTGGCCAACAAACCCATTCTCTGAAAGCAGCAAAGAAGGAGTTCGAACTCGTAAGTCATTTCAACGTCTTCCTCTTCATCTACGTCTGATTCTGCTCCTAGATGCAAAATAGTTCGAAGCGATTCAGCATTGAAATCAAATGTTGTGCCTTGAACAGTTGACCGTACAAAACTTTGGCCATCAATCATGACTTCATGAGCAGTAGACCAGAAAGAATCAATATACAGCTTAATCAGTCTCGGCGAATCACAGAAAGCAAAAGATAATCGCGAGCGAGCAATGTAGTTGAACATTTCATGAAAATGTTCGCAATTATGCTGATCTGGATCTAGGTTCAGGGCAAGATTGTGTTTTTCACAAATTGACGAGGAGCAAGAGCCATTTCTGCAAAACCATCACATATCGAAACAAATATAATAATCATGATAAATTGGATTGGAATTGAAAAACCCTAAGTTGAAAAGACCCTAATCTGAAAAAAACCCTATTCTAATTTCGCAAAATAAGTCTGAACGAGAGAACCATAATTCGTTAGTAGAAAGAACGAAGATAGAAGCTAAATTCGTAAGCAATAACTAAACGAAAAGGTCTTAAGTTGTAAGAATTAAACCTAAATTAACACCTAACGAAGGTTAAGTTCGTTAAGACTAACTGTACATTGCAAGTTCGTAAGTATAAAACTTATCTTCTTAAGTTCGTAATATAAAACGAAGTCTAAGTTCGTTTGAATAAACCTAAGGGTGTTAAGCTAAATTCGTTCCTCATCAACTTAGATCTAGTCGTAAGGCATAAAAGTAACTTCGTTTCTACCCAAGGTAATTCGTTCAATTCAAATCTAAATTCGTTTGATCAAACCAGGTGAATGATTACAAGAATTTTATAACATAATCAACACAAATCAAATCGAAGATACAGGAAACCAATCATATTCGTGAATGAAAGAACATTAAAACTTACTTAGATCTCAGTTTGGACAATGAATCAAGAAAACGAATTAAAGTGAGAGAAAAGAA